>NC_091119.1:202411542-202732597 GCF_040183065.1 Periplaneta americana | reverse complement strand
TTTTTGATGCTATCGTGTAAGAAGTAAGTCAAGGGGAATACAGGGCCGCATCCCGTCCTCGGTATGGCCATTATTCCGGAATTACAGACTCAAATACTTTAGGTACCCAAAAATTGGGGCTAGAAAAAGTGCGACGGATTTGCCGGATTTTACCGGTGGTTACTACTGAAGATGCTGGGATGCTACAGTTAAAAGGGCAGCCTCTGAGTCGCCTCGTTCTCCTTGTGTAGAAAAAATTCCGTTTTGAAGGTCAAAATGACCATTATTTGAAATTTCTCCCGTCCAAACGAACGGGGATCGAGAGTTGTCCTTTATACTCAAGATAGAGTTCGACGAGCTGTATTCAACGCACTCATCGGCTTTGTTGTCACTACACGTACTGCGGAGTTATGGCGGCTAGAATGGCGGCGGAATAGTGGTTTAAACCCTTCCCCTCCTTTTCTCGAAAATCAGAAAGTGTTCGCGATTGCCGTTTTGATGCTATCGTGTAAGAAGTAAGTCAAGGGGGAATACAGGGCCGCATCCCGTTCCTCGGTATGGCCATTATTTCCGGAATTACAGACTCAAATACTTTAGGTACCCAAAAATTGGGGCTAGAAAAAAGTGCGACGGATTTGCCGGATTTTACCGGTGGTTACTACTGAAGATGCTGGGATGCTACAGTTAAAAGGGCAGGCCTCTGAGTCGCCTCGTTCTCCTTGTGTAGAAAAAATTCCGTTTTGGATGGTCAAAATGACAATTTTTTGAAATTTTGCCGGCCTCCCCCGTCCAAACGAACGGGGATCGAGAGTTGTCCTTTATACTCAAGATAGAGTTCGACGAGCTGTATTCAACGCACTCATCGGCTTTGTTGTCACTACACGTACTGCGGAGTTATGGCGGCTAGAATGGCGGCGGAATAGTGGTTTAAACCCTTCCCCTTTTTTTCTCGAAAATCAGAAAGTGTTCGCGATTGCCGTTTTGATGCTATCGTGTAAGAAGTAAGTCAAGGGGGAATACAGGGCCGCATCCCGTTCCTCGGTATGGCCATTATTTCCGGAATTACAGACTCAAATACTTTAGGTACCCAAAAATTGGGGCTAGAAAAAAGTGCGACGGATTTGCCGGATTTTACCGGTGGTTACTACTGAAGATGCTGGGATGCTACAGTTAAAAGGGCAGGCCTCTGAGTCGCCTCGTTCTCCTTGTGTAGAAAAAATTCCGTTTTGGAAGGTCAAAATGACAATTTTTTGAAATTTTGCCGGCCTCCCCCGTCCAAACGAACGGGGATCGAGAGTTGTCCTTTATACTCAAGATAGAGTTCGACGAGCTGTATTCAACGCACTCATCGGCTTTGTTGTCACTACACGTACTGCGGAGTTATGGCGGCTAGAATGGCGGCGGAATAGTGGTTTAAACCCTTCCCCTTTTTTTCTCGAAAATCAGAAAGTGTTCGCGATTGCCGTTTTGATGCTATCGTGTAAGAAGTAAGTCAAGGGGGAATACAGGGCCGCATCCCGTTCCTCGGTATGGCCATTATTTCCGGAATTACAGACTCAAATACTTTAGGTACCCAAAAATTGGGGCTAGAAAAAAGTGCGACGGATTTGCCGGATTTTACCGGTGGTTACTACTGAAGATGCTGGGATGCTACAGTTAAAAGGGCAGGCCTCTGAGTCGCCTCGTTCTCCTTGTGTAGAAAAAATTCCGTTTTGGAAGGTCAAAATGACAATTTTTTGAAATTTTGCCGGCCTCCCCCGTCCAAACGAACGGGGATCGTGAGTTGTCCTTTATACTCAAGATAGAGTTCGACGAGCTGTATTCAACGCACTCATCGGCTTTGTTGTCACTACACGTACTGCGGAGTTATGGCGGCTAGAATGGCGGCGGAATAGTGGTTTAAACCCTTCCCCTTTTTTTCTCGAAAATCAGAAAGTGTTCGCGATTGCCGTTTTGATGCTATCGTGTAAGAAGTAAGTCAAGGGGGAATACAGGGCCGCATCCCGTTCCTCGGTATGGCCATTATTTCCGGAATTACAGACTCAAATACTTTAGGTACCCAAAAATTGGGGCTAGAAAAAAGTGCGACGGATTTGCCGGATTTTACCGGTGGTTACTACTGAAGATGCTGGGATGCTACAGTTAAAAGGGCAGGCCTCTGAGTCGCCTCGTTCTCCTTGTGTAGAAAAAATTCCGTTTTGGAAGGTCAAAATGACCGTTTTTTGAAATTTTGCCGGCCTCTCCCGTCCAAACGAACGGGGATCGAGAGTTGTCCTTTATACTCAAGATAGAGTTCGACGAGCTGTATTCAACGCACTCATCGGCTTTGTTGTCACTACACGTACTGCGGAGTTATGGCGGCTAGAATGGCGGCGGAATAGTGGTTTAAACCCTTCCCCTTTTTTTCTCGAAAATCAGAAGTGTTCGCGATTGCCGTTTTGATGCTATCGTGTAAGAAGTAAGTCAAGGGGGAATACAGGGCCGCATCCCGTTCCTCGGTATGGCCATTATTTCCGGAATTACAGACTCAAATACTTTAGGTACCCAAAAATTGGGGCTAGAAAAAAGTGCGACGGATTTGCCGGATTTTACCGGTGGTTACTACTGAAGATGCTGGGATGCTACAGTTAAAAGGGCAGGCCTCTGAGTCGCCTCGTTCTCCTTGTGTAGAAAAAATTCCGTTTTGGAAGGTCAAAATGACCATTATTTGAAATTTTGCCGGCCTCTCCCGTCCAAACGAACGGGGATCGAGAGTTGTCCTTTATACTCAAGATAGAGTTCGACGAGCTGTATTCAACGCACTCATCGGCTTTGTTGTCACTACACGTACTGCGGAGTTATGGCGGCTAGAATGGCGGCGGAATAGTGGTTTAAACCCTTCCCCTCTTTTTCTCGAAAATCAGAAAGTGTTCGCGATTGCCGTTTTGATGCTATCGTGTAAGAAGTAAGTCAAGGGGGAATACAGGGCCGCATCCCGTTCCTCGGTATGGCCATTATTTCCGGAATTACAGACTCAAATACTTTAGGTACCCAAAAATTGGGGCTAGAAAAAAGTGCGACGGATTTGCCGGATTTTACCGGTGGTTACTACTGAAGATGCTGGGATGCTACAGTTAAAAGGGCAGGCCTCTGAGTCGCCTCGTTCTCCTTGTGTAGAAAAAATTCCGTTTTGGAAGGTCAAAATGACAATTTTTTGAAATTTTGCCGGCCTCCCCCGTCCAAACGAACGGGGATCGAGAGTTGTCCTTTATACTCAAGATAGAGTTCGACGAGCTGTATTCAACGCACTCATCGGCTTTGTTGTCACTACACGTACTGCGGAGTTATGGCGGCTAGAATGGCGGCGGAATAGTGGTTTAAACCCTTCCCCTTTTTTTCTCGAAAATCAGAAAGTGTTCGCGATTGCCGTTTTGATGCTATCGTGTAAGAAGTAAGTCAAGGGGGAATACAGGGCCGCATCCCGTTCCTCGGTATGGCCATTATTTCCGGAATTACAGACTCAAATACTTTAGGTACCCAAAAATTGGGGCTAGAAAAAAGTGCGACGGATTTGCCGGATTTTACCGGTGGTTACTACTGAAGATGCTGGGATGCTACAGTTAAAAGGGCAGGCCTCTGAGTCGCCTCGTTCTCCTTGTGTAGAAAAAATTCCGTTTTGGAAGGTCAAAATGACAATTTTTTTAAATTTTGCCGGCCTCCCCCGTCCAAACGAACGGGGATCGAGAGTTGTCCTTTATACTCAAGATAGAGTTCGACGAGCTGTATTCAACGCACTCATCGGCTTTGTTGTCACTACACGTACTGCGGAGTTATGGCGGCTAGAATGGCGGCGGAATAGTGGTTTAAACCCTTCCCCTTTTTTTCTCGAAAATCAGAAAGTGTTCGCGATTGCCGTTTTGACGCTATCGTGTAAGAAGTAAGTCAAGGGGGAATACAGGGCCGCATCCCGTTCCTCGGTATGGCCATTATTTCCGGAATTACAGACTCAAATACTTTAGGTACCCAAAAATTGGGGCTAGAAAAAAGTGCGACGGATTTGCCGGATTTTACCGGTGGTTACTACTGAAGATGCTGGGATGCTACAGTTAAAAGGGCAGGCCTCTGAGTCGCCTCGTTCTCCTTGTGTAGAAAAAATTCCGTTTTGGAAGGTCAAAATGACCGTTTTTTGAAATTTTGCCGGCCTCTCCCGTCCAAACGAACGGGGATCGAGAGTTGTCCTTTATACTCAAGATAGAGTTCGACGAGCTGTATTCAACGCACTCATCGGCTTTGTTGTCACTACACGTACTGCGGAGTTATGGCGGCTAGAATGGCGGCGGAATAGTGGTTTAAACCCTTCCCCTTTTTTTCTCGAAAATCAGAAAGTGTTCGCGATTGCCGTTTTGATGCTATCGTGTAAGAAGTAAGTCAAGGGGGAATACAGGGCCGCATCCCGTTCCTCGGTATGGCCATTATTTCCGGAATTACAGACTCAAATACTTTAGGTACCCAAAAATTGGGGCTAGAAAAAAGTGCGACGGATTTTCCGGATTTTACCGGTGGTTACTACTGAAGATGCTGGGATGCTACAGTTAAAAGGGCAGGCCTCTGAGTCGCCTCGTTCTCCTTGTGTAGAAAAAATTCCGTTTTGGAAGGTCAAAATGACCGTTTTTTGAAATTTTGCCGGCCTCTCCCGTCCAAACGAACGGGGATCGAGAGTTGTCCTTTATACTCAAGATAGAGTTCGACGAGCTGTATTCAACGCACTCATCGGCTTTGTTGTCACTACACGTACTGCGGAGTTATGGCGGCTAGAATGGCGGCGGAATAGTGGTTTAAACCCTTCCCCTTTTTTTCTCGAAAATCAGAAAGTGTTCGCGATTGCCGTTTTGACGCTATCGTGTAAGAAGTAAGTCAAGGGGGAATACAGGGCCCGCATCCCGTTCCTCGGTATGGCCATTATTTCCGGAATTACAGACTCAAATACTTTAGGTACCCAAAAATTGGGGCTAGAAAAAGTGCGACGGATTTGCCGGATTTTACCGGTGGTTACTACTGAAGATGCTGGGATGCTACAGTTAAAAGGGCAGGCCTCTGAGTCGCCTCGTTCTCCTTGTGTAGAAAAAATTCCGTTTTGGAAGGTCAAAATGACCGTTTTTTGAAATTTTGCCGGCCTCTCCCGTCCAAACGAACGGGGATCGAGAGTTGTCCTTTATACTCAAGATAGAGTTCGACGAGCTGTATTCAACGCACTCATCGGCTTTGTTGTCACTACACGTACTGCGGAGTTATGGCGGCTAGAATGGCGGCGGAATAGTGGTTTAAACCCTTCCCCTTTTTTTCTCGAAAATCAGAAAGTGTTCGCGATTGCCGTTTTGATGCTATCGTGTAAGAAGTAAGTCAAGGGGGAATACAGGGCCGCATCCCGTTCCTCGGTATGGCCATTATTTCCGGAATTACAGACTCAAATACTTTAGGTACCCAAAATTCGGGGCTAGAAAAAAGTGCGACGGATTTTCCGGATTTTACCGGTGGGTTACTACTGAAGATGCTGGGATGCTACAGTTAAAAGGGCAGGCCTCTGAGTCGCCTCGTTCTCCTTGTGTAGAAAAAATTCCGTTTTGGAAGGTCAAAATGACCGTTTTTTGAAATTTTGCCGGCCTCTCCCGTCCAAACGAACGGGATCGAGAGTTGTCCTTTATACTCAAGATAGAGTTCGACGAGCTGTATTCAACGCACTCATCGGCTTTGTTGTCACTACACGTACTGCGGAGTTATGGCGGCTAGAATGGCGGCGGAATAGTGGTTTAAAACCCTTCCCCTTTTTTTCTCGAAAATCAGAAAGTGTTCGCGATTGCCGTTTTGATGCTATCGTGTAAGAAGTAAGTCAAGGGGGAATACAGGGCCGCATCCCGTTCCTCGGTATGGCCATTATTTCCCGGAATTACAGACTCAAATACTTTAGGTACCCAAAAATTGGGGCTAGAAAAAAGTGCGACGGATTTGCCGGATTTTACCGGTGGTTACTACTGAAGATGCTGGGATGCTACAGTTAAAAGGGCAGGCCTCTGAGTCGCCTCGTTCTCCTTGTGTAGAAAAAATTCCGTTTTGGAAGGTCAAAATGACCATTATTTGAAATTTTGCCGGCCTCTCCCGTCCAAACGAACGGGGATCGAGAGTTGTCCTTTATACTCAAGATAGAGTTCGACGAGCTGTATTCAACGCACTCATCGGCTTTGTTGTCACTACACGTACTGCGGAGTTATGGCGGCTAGAATGGCGGCGGAATAGTGGTTTAAACCCTTCCCCTCTTTTTCTCGAAAATCAGAAAGTGTTCGCGATTGCCGTTTTGATGCTATCGTGTAAGAAGTAAGTCAAGGGGGAATACAGGGCCGCATCCCGTTCCTCGGTATGGCCATTATTTCCGGAATTACAGACTCAAATACTTTAGGTACCCAAAAATTGGGGCTAGAAAAAAGTGCGACGGATTTGCCGGATTTTACCGGTGGTTACTACTGAAGATGCTGGGATGCTACAGTTAAAAGGGCAGGCCTCTGAGTCGCCTCGTTCTCCTTGTGTAGAAAAAATTCCGTTTTGGAAGGTCAAAATGACCATTTTTTGAAATTTTGCCGGCCTCTCCCGTCCAAACGAACGGGGATCGAGAGTTGTTTTTTATACTCAAGATAGAGTTCGACGAGCTGTATTCAACGCACTCATCGGCTTTGTTGTCACTACACGTACTGCGGAGTTATGGCGGCTAGAATGGCGGCGGAATAGTGGTTTAAACCCTTCCCCTTTTTTTCTCGAAAATCAGAAAGTGTTCGCGATTGCCGTTTTGATGCTATCGTGTAAGAAGTAAGTCAAGGGGGAATACAGGGCCGCATCCCGTTCCTCGGTATGGCCATTATTTCCGGAATTACAGACTCAAATACTTTAGGTACCCAAAAATTGGGGCTAGAAAAAAGTGCGACGGATTTGCCGGATTTTACCGGTGGTTACTACTGAAGATGCTGGGATGCTACAGTTAAAAGGGCAGGCCTCTGAGTCGCCTCGTTCTCCTTGTGTAGAAAAAATTCCGTTTTGGAAGGTCAAAATGACAATTTTTTGAAATTTTGCCGGCCTCCCCCGTCCAAACGAACGGGGATCGAGAGTTGTCCTTTATACTCAAGATAGAGTTCGACGAGCTGTATTCAACGCACTCATCGGCTTTGTTGTCACTACACGTACTGCGGAGTTATGGCGGCTAGAATGGCGGCGGAATAGTGGTTTTTTTCTCGAAAATCAGAAAGTGTTCGCGATTGCCGTTTTGATGCTATCGTGTAAGAAGTAAGTCAAGGGGGAATACAGGGCCGCATCCCGTTCCTCGGTATGGCCATTATTTCCGGAATTACAGACTCAAATACTTTAGGTACCCAAAAATTGGGGCTAGAAAAAAGTGCGACGGATTTGCCGGATTTTACCGGTGGTTACTACTGAAGATGCTGGGATGCTACAGTTAAAAGGGCAGGCCTCTGAGTCGCCTCGTTCTCCTTGTGTAGAAAAAATTCCGTTTTGGAAGGTCAAAATGACAATTTTTTGAAATTTTGCCGGCCTCCCCCGTCCAAACGAACGGGGATCGAGAGTTGTCCTTTATACTCAAGATAGAGTTCGACGAGCTGTATTCAACGCACTCATCGGCTTTGTTGTCACTACACGTACTGCGGAGTTATGGCGGCTAGAATGGCGGCGGAATAGTGGTTTAAACCCTTCCCCTTTTTTTCTCGAAAATCAGAAAGTGTTCGCGATTGCCGTTTTGATGCTATCGTGTAAGAAGTAAGTCAAGGGGGAATACAGGGCCGCATCCCGTTCCTCGGTATGGCCATTATTTCCGGAATTACAGACTCAAATACTTTAGGTACCCAAAAATTGGGGCTAGAAAAAAGTGCGACGGATTTGCCGGATTTTACCGGTGGTTACTACTGAAGATGCTGGGATGCTACAGTTAAAAGGGCAGGCCTCTGAGTCGCCTCGTTCTCCTTGTGTAGAAAAAATTCCGTTTTGGAAGGTCAAAATGACCATTATTTGAAATTTTGCCGGCCTCTCCCGTCCAAACGAACGGGGATCGAGAGTTGTCCTTTATACTCAAGATAGAGTTCGACGAGCTGTATTCAACGCACTCATCGGCTTTGTTGTCACTACACGTACTGCGGAGTTATGGCGGCTAGAATGGCGGCGGAATAGTGGTTTAAACCCTTCCCCTCCTTTTCTCGAAAATCAGAAAGTGTTCGCGATTGCCGTTTTGATGCTATCGTGTAAGAAGTATGTCAAGGGGGAATACAGGGCCGCATCCCGTTCCTCGGTATGGCCATTATTTCCGGAATTACAGACTCAAATACTTTAGGTACCCAAAAATTGGGGCTAGAAAAAAGTGCGACGGATTTGCCGGATTTTACCGGTGGTTACTACTGAAGATGCTGGGATGCTACAGTTAAAAGGGCAGGCCTCTGAGTCGCCTCGTTCTCCTTGTGTAGAAAAAATTCCGTTTTGGATGGTCAAAATGACAATTTTTTGAAATTTTGCCGGCCTCCCCCGTCCAAACGAACGGGGATCGAGAGTTGTCCTTTATACTCAAGATAGAGTTCGACGAGCTGTATTCAACGCACTCATCGGCTTTGTTGTCACTACACGTACTGCGGAGTTATGGCGGCTAGAATGGCGGCGGAATAGTGGTTTAAACCCTTCCCCTTTTTTTCTCGAAAATCAGAAAGTGTTCGCGATTGCCGTTTTGATGCTATCGTGTAAGAAGTAAGTCAAGGGGGAATACAGGGCCGCATCCCGTTCCTCGGTATGGCCATTATTTCCGGAATTACAGACTCAAATACTTTAGGTACCCAAAAATTGGGGCTAGAAAAAAGTGCGACGGATTTGCCGGATTTTACCGGTGGTTACTACTGAAGATGCTGGGATGCTACAGTTAAAAGGGCAGGCCTCTGAGTCGCCTCGTTCTCCTTGTGTAGAAAAAATTCCGTTTTGGAAGGTCAAAATGACAATTTTTTGAAATTTTGCCGGCCTCCCCCGTCCAAACGAACGGGGATCGAGAGTTGTCCTTTATACTCAAGATAGAGTTCGACGAGCTGTATTCAACGCACTCATCGGCTTTGTTGTCACTACACGTACTGCGGAGTTATGGCGGCTAGAATGGCGGCGGAATAGTGGTTTAAACCCTTCCCCTTTTTTTCTCGAAAATCAGAAAGTGTTCGCGATTGCCGTTTTGATGCTATCGTGTAAGAAGTAAGTCAAGGGGGAATACAGGGCCGCATCCCGTTCCTCGGTATGGCCATTATTTCCGGAATTACAGACTCAAATACTTTAGGTACCCAAAAATTGGGGCTAGAAAAAAGTGCGACGGATTTGCCGGATTTTACCGGTGGTTACTACTGAAGATGCTGGGATGCTACAGTTAAAAGGGCAGGCCTCTGAGTCGCCTCGTTCTCCTTGTGTAGAAAAAATTCCGTTTTGGAAGGTCAAAATGACAATTTTTTGAAATTTTGCCGGCCTCCCCCGTCCAAACGAACGGGGATCGTGAGTTGTCCTTTATACTCAAGATAGAGTTCGACGAGCTGTATTCAACGCACTCATCGGCTTTGTTGTCACTACACGTACTGCGGAGTTATGGCGGCTAGAATGGCGGCGGAATAGTGGTTTAAACCCTTCCCCTTTTTTTCTCGAAAATCAGAAAGTGTTCGCGATTGCCGTTTTGATGCTATCGTGTAAGAAGTAAGTCAAGGGGGAATACAGGGCCGCATCCCGTTCCTCGGTATGGCCATTATTTCCGGAATTACAGACTCAAATACTTTAGGTACCCAAAAATTGGGGCTAGAAAAAAGTGCGACGGATTTGCCGGATTTTACCGGTGGTTACTACTGAAGATGCTGGGATGCTACAGTTAAAAGGGCAGGCCTCTGAGTCGCCTCGTTCTCCTTGTGTAGAAAAAATTCCGTTTTGGAAGGTCAAAATGACCGTTTTTTGAAATTTTGCCGGCCTCTCCCGTCCAAACGAACGGGGATCGAGAGTTGTCCTTTATACTCAAGATAGAGTTCGACGAGCTGTATTCAACGCACTCATCGGCTTTGTTGTCACTACACGTACTGCGGAGTTATGGCGGCTAGAATGGCGGCGGAATAGTGGTTTAAACCTTTCCCCTTTTTTTCTCGAAAATCAGAAAGTGTTCGCGATTGCCGTTTTGATGCTATCGTGTAAGAAGTAAGTCAAGGGGGAATACAGGGCCGCATCCCGTTCCTCGGTATGGCCATTATTTCCGGAATTACAGACTCAAATACTTTAGGTACCCAAAAATTGGGGCTAGAAAAAAGTGCGACGGATTTGCCGGATTTTACCGGTGGTTACTACTGAAGATGCTGGGATGCTACAGTTAAAAGGGCAGGCCTCTGAGTCGCCTCGTTCTCCTTGTGTAGAAAAAATTCCGTTTTGGAAGGTCAAAATGACCATTATTTGAAATTTTGCCGGCCTCTCCCGTCCAAACGAACGGGGATCGAGAGTTGTCCTTTATACTCAAGATAGAGTTCGACGAGCTGTATTCAACGCACTCATCGGCTTTGTTGTCACTACACGTACTGCGGAGTTATGGCGGCTAGAATGGCGGCGGAATAGTGGTTTAAACCCTTCCCCTCTTTTTCTCGAAAATCAGAAAGTGTTCGCGATTGCCGTTTTGATGCTATCGTGTAAGAAGTAAGTCAAGGGGGAATACAGGGCCGCATCCCGTTCCTCGGTATGGCCATTATTTCCGGAATTACAGACTCAAATACTTTAGGTACCCAAAAATTGGGGCTAGAAAAAAGTGCGACGGATTTGCCGGATTTTACCGGTGGTTACTACTGAAGATGCTGGGATGCTACAGTTAAAAGGGCAGGCCTCTGAGTCGCCTCGTTCTCCTTGTGTAGAAAAAATTCCGTTTTGGAAGGTCAAAATGACAATTTTTTGAAATTTTGCCGGCCTCCCCCGTCCAAACGAACGGGGATCGAGAGTTGTCCTTTATACTCAAGATAGAGTTCGACGAGCTGTATTCAACGCACTCATCGGCTTTGTTGTCACTACACGTACTGCGGAGTTATGGCGGCTAGAATGGCGGCGGAATAGTGGTTTAAACCCTTCCCCTTTTTTTCTCGAAAATCAGAAAGTGTTCGCGATTGCCGTTTTGATGCTATCGTGTAAGAAGTAAGTCAAGGGGGAATACAGGGCCGCATCCCGTTCCTCGGTATGGCCATTATTTCCGGAATTACAGACTCAAATACTTTAGGTACCCAAAAATTGGGGCTAGAAAAAAGTGCGACGGATTTGCCGGATTTTACCGGTGGTTACTACTGAAGATGCTGGGATGCTACAGTTAAAAGGGCAGGCCTCTGAGTCGCCTCGTTCTCCTTGTGTAGAAAAAATTCCGTTTTGGAAGGTCAAAATGACAATTTTTTTAAATTTTGCCGGCCTCCCCCGTCCAAACGAACGGGGATCGAGAGTTGTCCTTTATACTCAAGATAGAGTTCGACGAGCTGTATTCAACGCACTCATCGGCTTTGTTGTCACTACACGTACTGCGGAGTTATGGCGGCTAGAATGGCGGCGGAATAGTGGTTTAAACCCTTCCCCTTTTTTTCTCGAAAATCAGAAAGTGTTCGCGATTGCCGTTTTGACGCTATCGTGTAAGAAGTAAGTCAAGGGGGAATACAGGGCCGCATCCCGTTCCTCGGTATGGCCATTATTTCCGGAATTACAGACTCAAATACTTTAGGTACCCAAAAATTGGGGCTAGAAAAAAGTGCGACGGATTTGCCGGATTTTACCGGTGGTTACTACTGAAGATGCTGGGATGCTACAGTTAAAAGGGCAGGCCTCTGAGTCGCCTCGTTCTCCTTGTGTAGAAAAAATTCCGTTTTGGAAGGTCAAAATGACCGTTTTTTGAAATTTTGCCGGCCTCTCCCGTCCAAACGAACGGGGATCGAGAGTTGTCCTTTATACTCAAGATAGAGTTCGACGAGCTGTATTCAACGCACTCATCGGCTTTGTTGTCACTACACGTACTGCGGAGTTATGGCGGCTAGAATGGCGGCGGAATAGTGGTTTAAACCCTTCCCCTTTTTTTCTCGAAAATCAGAAAGTGTTCGCGATTGCCGTTTTGATGCTATCGTGTAAGAAGTAAGTCAAGGGGGAATACAGGGCCGCATCCCGTTCCTCGGTATGGCCATTATTTCCGGAATTACAGACTCAAATACTTTAGGTACCCAAAAATTGGGGCTAGAAAAAAGTGCGACGGATTTTCCGGATTTTACCGGTGGTTACTACTGAAGATGCTGGGATGCTACAGTTAAAAGGGCAGGCCTCTGAGTCGCCTCGTTCTCCTTGTGTAGAAAAAATTCCGTTTTGGAAGGTCAAAATGACCGTTTTTTGAAATTTTGCCGGCCTCTCCCGTCCAAACGAACGGGGATCGAGAGTTGTCCTTTATACTCAAGATAGAGTTCGACGAGCTGTATTCAACGCACTCATCGGCTTTGTTGTCACTACACGTACTGCGGAGTTATGGCGGCTAGAATGGCGGCGGAATAGTGGTTTAAACCCTTCCCCTTTTTTTCTCGAAAATCAGAAAGTGTTCGCGATTGCCGTTTTGACGCTATCGTGTAAGAAGTAAGTCAAGGGGGAATACAGGGCCGCATCCCGTTCCTCGGTATGGCCATTATTTCCGGAATTACAGACTCAAATACTTTAGGTACCCAAAAATTGGGGCTAGAAAAAAGTGCGACGGATTTGCCGGATTTTACCGGTGGTTACTACTGAAGATGCTGGGATGCTACAGTTAAAAGGGCAGGCCTCTGAGTCGCCTCGTTCTCCTTGTGTAGAAAAAATTCCGTTTTGGAAGGTCAAAATGACCGTTTTTTGAAATTTTGCCGGCCTCTCCCGTCCAAACGAACGGGGATCGAGAGTTGTCCTTTATACTCAAGATAGAGTTCGACGAGCTGTATTCAACGCACTCATCGGCTTTGTTGTCACTACACGTACTGCGGAGTTATGGCGGCTAGAATGGCGGCGGAATAGTGGTTTTTTTCTCGAAAATCAGAAAGTGTTCGCGATTGCCGTTTTGATGCTATCGTGTAAGAAGTAAGTCAAGGGGGAATACAGGGCCGCATCCCGTTCCTCGGTATGGCCATTATTTCCGGAATTACAGACTCAAATACTTTAGGTACCCAAAAATTGGGGCTAGAAAAAAGTGCGACGGATTTTCCGGATTTTACCGGTGGTTACTACTGAAGATGCTGGGATGCTACAGTTAAAAGGGCAGGCCTCTGAGTCGCCTCGTTCTCCTTGTGTAGAAAAAATTCCGTTTTGGAAGGTCAAAATGACCGTTTTTTGAAATTTTGCCGGCCTCTCCCGTCCAAACGAACGGGGATCGAGAGTTGTCCTTTATACTCAAGATAGAGTTCGACGAGCTGTATTCAACGCACTCATCGGCTTTGTTGTCACTACACGTACTGCGGAGTTATGGCGGCTAGAATGGCGGCGGAATAGTGGTTTAAACCCTTCCCCTTTTTTTCTCGAAAATCAGAAAGTGTTCGCGATTGCCGTTTTGATGCTATCGTGTAAGAAGTAAGTCAAGGGGGAATACAGGGCCGCATCCCGTTCCTCGGTATGGCCATTATTTCCGGAATTACAGACTCAAATACTTTAGGTACCCAAAAATTGGGGCTAGAAAAAAGTGCGACGGATTTGCCGGATTTTACCGGTGGTTACTACTGAAGATGCTGGGATGCTACAGTTAAAAGGGCAGGCCTCTGAGTCGCCTCGTTCTCCTTGTGTAGAAAAAATTCCGTTTTGGAAGGTCAAAATGACCATTATTTGAAATTTTGCCGGCCTCTCCCGTCCAAACGAACGGGGATCGAGAGTTGTCCTTTATACTCAAGATAGAGTTCGACGAGCTGTATTCAACGCACTCATCGGCTTTGTTGTCACTACACGTACTGCGGAGTTATGGCGGCTAGAATGGCGGCGGAATAGTGGTTTAAACCCTTCCCCTCTTTTTCTCGAAAATCAGAAAGTGTTCGCGATTGCCGTTTTGATGCTATCGTGTAAGAAGTAAGTCAAGGGGGAATACAGGGCCGCATCCCGTTCCTCGGTATGGCCATTATTTCCGGAATTACAGACTCAAATACTTTAGGTACCCAAAAATTGGGGCTAGAAAAAAGTGCGACGGATTTGCCGGATTTTACCGGTGGTTACTACTGAAGATGCTGGGATGCTACAGTTAAAAGGGCAGGCCTCTGAGTCGCCTCGTTCTCCTTGTGTAGAAAAAATTCCGTTTTGGAAGGTCAAAATGACCATTTTTTGAAATTTTGCCGGCCTCTCCCGTCCAAACGAACGGGGATCGAGAGTTGTTTTTTATACTCAAGATAGAGTTCGACGAGCTGTATTCAACGCACTCATCGGCTTTGTTGTCACTACACGTACTGCGGAGTTATGGCGGCTAGAATGGCGGCGGAATAGTGGTTTAAACCCTTCCCCTTTTTTTCTCGAAAATCAGAAAGTGTTCGCGATTGCCGTTTTGATGCTATCGTGTAAGAAGTAAGTCAAGGGGGAATACAGGGCCGCATCCCGTTCCTCGGTATGGCCATTATTTCCGGAATTACAGACTCAAATACTTTAGGTACCCAAAAATTGGGGCTAGAAAAAAGTGCGACGGATTTGCCGGATTTTACCGGTGGTTACTACTGAAGATGCTGGGATGCTACAGTTAAAAGGGCAGGCCTCTGAGTCGCCTCGTTCTCCTTGTGTAGAAAAAATTCCGTTTTGGAAGGTCAAAATGACAATTTTTTGAAATTTTGCCGGCCTCCCCCGTCCAAACGAACGGGGATCGAGAGTTGTCCTTTATACTCAAGATAGAGTTCGACGAGCTGTATTCAACGCACTCATCGGCTTTGTTGTCACTACACGTACTGCGGAGTTATGGCGGCTAGAATGGCGGCGGAATAGTGGTTTAAACCCTTCCCCTTTTTTTCTCGAAAATCAGAAAGTGTTCGCGATTGCCGTTTTGATGCTATCGTGTAAGAAGTAAGTCAAGGGGGAATACAGGGCCGCATCCCGTTCCTCGGTATGGCCATTATTTCCGGAATTACAGACTCAAATACTTTAGGTACCCAAAAATTGGGGCTAGAAAAAAGTGCGACGGATTTGCCGGATTTTACCGGTGGTTACTACTGAAGATGCTGGGATGCTACAGTTAAAAGGGCAGGCCTCTGAGTCGCCTCGTTCTCCTTGTGTAGAAAAAATTCCGTTTTGGAAGGTCAAAATGACAATTTTTTGAAATTTTGCCGGCCTCCCCCGTCCAAACGAACGGGGATCGAGAGTTGTCCTTTATACTCAAGATAGAGTTCGACGAGCTGTATTCAACGCACTCATCGGCTTTGTTGTCACTACACGTACTGCGGAGTTATGGCGGCTAGAATGGCGGCGGAATAGTGGTTTAAACCCTTCCCCTTTTTTTCTCGAAAATCAGAAAGTGTTCGCGATTGCCGTTTTGATGCTATCGTGTAAGAAGTAAGTCAAGGGGGAATACAGGGCCGCATCCCGTTCCTCGGTATGGCCATTATTTCCGGAAATACAGACTCAAATACTTTAGGTACCCAAAAATTGGGGCTAGAAAAAAGTGCGACGGATTTGCCGGATTTTACCGGTGGTTACTACTGAAGTTGCTGGGATGCTACAGTTAAAAGGGCAGGCCTCTGAGTCGCCTCGTTCTCCTTGTGTAGAAAAAATTCCGTTTTGGAAGGTCAAAATGACCGTTTTTTGAAATTTTGCCGGCCTCTCCCGTCCAAACGAACGGGGATCGAGAGTTGTCCTTTATACTCAAGATAGAGTTCGACGAGCTGTATTCAACGCACTCATCGGCTTTGTTGTCACTACACGTACTGCGGAGTTATGGCGGCTAGAATGGCGGCGGAATAGTGGTTTAAACCCTTCCCCTTTTTTTCTCGAAAATCAGAAAGTGTTCGCGATTGCCGTTTTGATGCTATCGTGTAAGAAGTAAGTCAAGGGGGAATACAGGGCCGCATCCCGTTCCTCGGTATGGCCATTATTTCCGGAATTACAGACTCAAATACTTTAGGTACCCAAAAATTGGGGCTAGAAAAAAGTGCGACGGATTTGCCGGATTTTACAGGTGGTTACTACTGAAGATGCTGGGATGCTACAGTTAAAAGGGCAGGCCTCTGAGTCGCCTCGTTCTCCTTGTGTAGAAAAAATTCCGTTTTGGAAGGTCAAAATGACCATTTTTTGAAATTTTGCCGGCCTCTCCCGTCCAAACGAACGGGGATCGAGAGTTGTTTTTTATACTCAAGATAGAGTTCGACGAGCTGTATTCAACGCACTCATCGGCTTTGTTGTCACTACACGTACTGCGGAGTTATGGCGGCTAGAATGGCGGCGGAATAGTGGTTTAAACCCTTCCCCTTTTTTTCTCGAAAATCAGAAAGTGTTCGCGATTGCCGTTTTGATGCTATCGTGTAAGAAGTAAGTCAAGGGGGAATACAGGGCCGCATCCCGTTCCTCGGTATGGCCATTATTTCCGGAATTACAGACTCAAATACTTTAGGTACCCAAAAATTGGGGCTAGAAAAAAGTGCGACGGATTTGCCGGATTTTACCGGTGGTTACTACTGAAGATGCTGGGATGCTACAGTTAAAAGGGCAGGCCTCTGAGTCGCCTCGTTCTCCTTGTGTAGAAAAAATTCCGTTTTGGAAGGTCAAAATGACCATTATTTGAAATTTTGCCGGCCTCTCCCGTCCAAACGAACGGGGATCGAGAGTTGTCCTTTATACTCAAGATAGAGTTCGACGAGCTGTATTCAACGCACTCATCGGCTTTGTTGTCACTACACGTACTGCGGAGTTATGGCGGCTAGAATGGCGGCGGAATAGTGGTTTAAACCCTTCCCCTCTTTTTCTCGAAAATCAGAAAGTGTTCGCGATTGCCGTTTTGATGCTATCGTGTAAGAAGTAAGTCAAGGGGGAATACAGGGCCGCATCCCGTTCCTCGGTATGGCCATTATTTCCGGAATTACAGACTCAAATACTTTAGGTACCCAAAAATTGGGGCTAGAAAAAAGTGCGACGGATTTGCCGGATTTTACCGGTGGTTACTACTGAAGATGCTGGGATGCTACAGTTAAAAGGGCAGGCCTCTGAGTCGCCTCGTTCTCCTTGTGTAGAAAAAATTCCGTTTTGGAAGGTCAAAATGACAATTTTTTGAAAATTTGCCGGCCTCCCCCGTCCAAACGAACGGGGATCGAGAGTTGTCCTTTATACTCAAGATAGAGTTCGACGAGCTGTATTCAACGCACTCATCGGCTTTGTTGTCACTACACGTACTGCGGAGTTATGGCGGCTAGAATGGCGGCGGAATAGTGGTTTAAACCCTTCCCCTTTTTTTCTCGAAAATCAGAAAGTGTTCGCGATTGCCGTTTTGATGCTATCGTGTAAGAAGTAAGTCAAGGGGGAATACAGGGCCGCATCCCGTTCCTCGGTATGGCCATTATTTCCGGAATTACAGACTCAAATACTTTAGGTACCCAAAAATTGGGGCTAGAAAAAAGTGCGACGGATTTGCCGGATTTTACCGGTGGTTACTACTGAAGATGCTGGGATGCTACAGTTAAAAGGGCAGGCCTCTGAGTCGCCTCGTTCTCCTTGTGTAGAAAAAATTCCGTTTTGGAAGGTCAAAATGACCATTTTTTGAAATTTTGCCGGCCTCCCCCGTCCAAACGAACGGGGATCGAGAGTTGTCCTTTATACTCAAGATAGAGTTCGACGAGCTGTATTCAACGCACTCATCGGCTTTGTTGTCACTACACGTACTGCGGAGTTATGGCGGCTAGAATGGCGGCGGAATAGTGGTTTAAACCCTTCCCTTTTTTTTCTCGAAAATCAGAAAGTGTTCGCGATTGCCGTTTTGATGCTATCGTGTAAGAAGTAAGTCAAGGGGGAATACAGGGCCGCATCCCGTTCCTCGGTATGGCCATTATTTCCGGAATTACAGACTCAAATACTTTAGGTACCCAAAAATTGGGGCTAGAAAAAAGTGCGACGGATTTGCCGGATTTTACCGGTGGTTACTACTGAAGATGCTGGGATGCTACAGTTAAAAGGGCAGGCCTCTGAGTCGCCTCGTTCTCCTTGTGTAGAAAAAATTCCGTTTTGGAAGATCAAAATGACAATTTTTTTAAATTTTGCCGGCCTCCCCCGTCCAAACGAACGGGGATCGAGAGTTGTCCTTTATACTCAAGATAGAGTTCGACGAGCTGTATTCAACGCACTCATCGGCTTTGTTGTCACTACACGTACTGCGGAGTTATGGCGGCTAGAATGGCGGCGGAATAGTGGTTTAAACCCTTCCCCTTTTTTTCTCGAAAATCAGAAAGTGTTCGCGATTGCCGTTTTGATGCTATCGTGTAAGAAGTAAGTCAAGGGGGAATACAGGGCCGCATCCCGTTCCTCGGTATGGCCATTATTTCCGGAATTACAGACTCAAATACTTTAGGTACCCAAAAATTGGGGCTAGAAAAAAGTGCGACGGATTTGCCGGATTTTACCGGTGGTTACTACTGAAGATGCTGGGATGCTACAGTTAAAAGGGCAGGCCTCTGAGTCGCCTCGTTCTCCTTGTGTAGAAAAAATTCCGTTTTGGAAGGTCAAAATGACCGTTTTTTGAAATTTTGCCGGCCTCTCCCGTCCAAACGAACGGGGATCGAGAGTTGTCCTTTATACTCAAGATAGAGTTCGACGAGCTGTATTCAACGCACTCATCGGCTTTGTTGTCACTACACGTACTGCGGAGTTATGGCGGCTAGAATGGCGGCGGAATAGTGGTTTAAACCCTTCCCCTTTTTTTCTCGAAAATCAGAAAGTGTTCGCGATTGCCGTTTTGATGCTATCGTGTAAGAAGTAAGTCAAGGGGGAATACAGGGCCGCATCCCGTTCCTCGGTATGGCCATTATTTCCGGAATTACAGACTCAAATACTTTAGGTACCCAAAAATTGGGGCTAGAAAAAAGTGCGACGGATTTGCCGGATTTTACCGGTGGTTACTACTGAAGATGCTGGGATGCTACAGTTAAAAGGGCAGGCCTCTGAGTCGCCTCGTTCTCCTTGTGTAGAAAAAATTCTGTTTTGGAAGGTCAAAATGACCGTTTTTTGAAATTTTGCCGGCCTCTCCCGTCCAAACGAACGGGGATCGAGAGTTGTCCTTTATACTCAAGATAGAGTTCGACGAGCTGTATTCAACGCACTCATCGGCTTTGTTGTCACTACACGTACTGCGGAGTTATGGCGGCTAGAATGGCGGCGGAATAGTGGTTTAAACCCTTCCCCTTTTTTTCTCGAAAATCAGAAAGTGTTCGCGATTGCCGTTTTGATGCTATCGTGTAAGAAGTAAGTCAAGGGGGAATACAGGGCCGCATCCCGTTCCTCGGTATGGCCATTATTTCCGGAATTACAGACTCAAATACTTTAGGTACCCAAAAATTGGGGCTAGAAAAAAGTGCGACGGATTTGCCGGATTTTACCGGTGGTTACTACTGAAGATGCTGGGATGCTACAGTTAAAAGGGCAGGCCTCTGAGTCGCCTCGTTCTCCTTGTGTAGAAAAAATTCCGTTTTGGAAGGTCAAAATGACCGTTTTTTGAAATTTTGCCGGCCTCTCCCGTCCAAACGAACGGGGATCGAGAGTTGTCCTTTATACTCAAGATAGAGTTCGACGAGCTGTATTCAACGCACTCATCGGCTTTGTTGTCACTACACGTACTGCGGAGTTATGGCGGCTAGAATGGCGGCGGAATAGTGGTTTAAACCCTTCCCCTTTTTTTCTCGAAAATCAGAAAGTGTTCGCGATTGCCGTTTTGATGCTATCGTGTAAGAAGTAAGTCAAGGGGGAATACAGGGCCGCATCCCGTTCCTCGGTATGGCCATTATTTCCGGAATTACAGACTCAAATACTTTAGGTACCCAAAAATTGGGGCTAGAAAAAAGTGCGACGGATTTGCCGGATTTTACCGGTGGTTACTACTGAAGATGCTGGGATGCTACAGTTAAAAGGGCAGGCCTCTGAGTCGCCTCGTTCTCCTTGTGTAGAAAAAATTCCGTTTTGGAAGGTCAAAATGACAATTTTTTGAAATTTTGCCGGCCTCCCCCGTCCAAACGAACGGGGATCGAGAGTTGTCCTTTATACTCAAGATAGAGTTCGACGAGCTGTATTCAACGCACTCATCGGCTTTGTTGTCACTACACGTACTGCGGAGTTATGGCGGCTAGAATGGCGGCGGAATAGTGGTTTAAACCCTTCCCCTTTTTTTCTCGAAAATCAGAAAGTGTTCGCGATTGCCGTTTTGATGCTATCGTGTAAGAAGTAAGTCAAGGGGGAATACAGGGCCGCATCCCGTTCCTCGGTATGGCCATTATTTCCGGAATTGCAGACTCAAATACTTTAGGTACCCAAAAATTGGGGCTAGAAAAAAGTGCGACGGATTTGCCGGATTTTACCGGTGGTTACTACTGAAGATGCTGGGATGCTACAGTTAAAAGGGCAGGCCTCTGAGTCGCCTCGTTCTCCTTGTGTAGAAAAAATTCCGTTTTGGAAGGTCAAAATGACCGTTTTTTGAAATTTTGCCGGCCTCTCCCGTCCAAACGAACGGGGATCGAGAGTTGTCCTTTATACTCAAGATAGAGTTCGACGAGCTGTATTCAACGCACTCATCGGCTTTGTTGTCACTACACGTACTGCGGAGTTATGGCGGCTAGAATGGCGGCGGAATAGTGGTTTAAACCCTTCCCCTTTTTTTCTCGAAAATCAGAAAGTGTTCGCGATTGCCGTTTTGATGCTATCGTGTAAGAAGTAAGTCAAGGGGGAATACAGGGCCGCATCCCGTTCCTCGGTATGGCCATTATTTCCGGAATTACAGACTCAAATACTTTAGGTACCCAAAAATTGGGGCTAGAAAAAAGTGCGACGGATTTGCCGGATTTTACCGGTGGTTACTACTGAAGATGCTGGGATGCTACAGTTAAAAGGGCAGGCCTCTGAGTCGCCTCGTTCTCCTTGTGTAGAAAAAATTCCGTTTTGGAAGGTCAAAATGACAATTTTTTTAAATTTTGCCGGCCTCCCCCGTCCAAACGAACGGGGATCGAGAGTTGTCCTTTATACTCAAGATAGAGTTCGACGAGCTGTATTCAACGCACTCATCGGCTTTGTTGTCACTACACGTACTGCGGAGTTATGGCGGCTAGAATGGCGGCGGAATAGTGGTTTAAACCCTTCCCCTTTTTTTCTCGAAAATCAGAAAGTGTTCGCGATTGCCGTTTTGATGCTATCGTGTAAGAAGTAAGTCAAGGGGGAATACAGGGCCGCATCCCGTTCCTCGGTATGGCCATTATTTCCGGAATTGCAGACTCAAATACTTTAGGTACCCAAAAATTGGGGCTAGAAAAAAGTGCGACGGATTTGCCGGATTTTACCGGTGGTTACTACTGAAGATGCTGGGATGCTACAGTTAAAAGGGCAGGCCTCTGAGTCGCCTCGTTCTCCTTGTGTAGAAAAAATTCCGTTTTGGAAGGTCAAAATGACCGTTTTTTGAAATTTTGCCGGCCTCTCCCGTCCAAACGAACGGGGATCGAGAGTTGTCCTTTATACTCAAGATAGAGTTCGACGAGCTGTATTCAACGCACTCATCGGCTTTGTTGTCACTACACGTACTGCGGAGTTATGGCGGCTAGAATGGCGGCGGAATAGTGGTTTAAACCCTTCCCCTTTTTTTCTCGAAAATCAGAAAGTGTTCGCGATTGCCGTTTTGATGCTATCGTGTAAGAAGTAAGTCAAGGGGGAATACAGGGCCGCATCCCGTTCCTCGGTATGGCCATTATTTCCGGAATTACAGACTCAAATACTTTAGGTACCCAAAAATTGGGGCTAGAAAAAAGTGCGACGGATTTGCCGGATTTTACCGGTGGTTACTACTGAAGATGCTGGGATGCTACAGTTAAAAGGGCAGGCCTCTGAGTCGCCTCGTTCTCCTTGTGTAGAAAAAATTCCGTTTTGGAAGGTCAAAATGACCATTTTTTTAAATTTTGCCGGCCTCCCCCGTCCAAACGAACGGGGATCGACAGTTGTCCTTTATACTCAAGATAGAGTTCGACGAGCTGTATTCAACGCACTCATCGGCTTTGTTGTCACTACACGTACTGCGGAGTTATGGCGGCTAGAATGGCGGCGGAATAGTGGTTTAAACCCTTCCCCTTTTTTTCTCGAAAATCAGAAAGTGTTCGCGATTGCCGTTTTGATGCTATCGTGTAAGAAGTAAGTCAAGGGGGAATACAGGGCCGCATCCCGTTCCTCGGTATGGCCATTATTTCCGGAATTACAGACTCAAATACTTTAGGTACCCAAAAATTGGGGCTAGAAAAAAGTGCGACGGATTTGCCGGATTTTACCGGTGGTTACTACTGAAGATGCTGGGATGCTACAGTTAAAAGGGCAGGCCTCTGAGTCGCCTCGTTCTCCTTGTGTAGAAAAAATTCCGTTTTGGAAGGTCAAAATGACAATTTTTTGAAATTTTGCCGGCCTCCCCCGTCCAAACGAACGGGGATCGAGAGTTGTCCTTTATACTCAAGATAGAGTTCGACGAGCTGTATTCAACGCACTCATCGGCTTTGTTGTCACTACACGTACTGCGGAGTTATGGCGGCTAGAATGGCGGCGGAATAGTGGTTAAACCCTTCCCCTTTTTTTCTCGAAAATCAGAAAGTGTTCGCGATTGCCGTTTTGATGCTATCGTGTAAGAAGTAAGTCAAGGGGGAATACAGGGCCGCATCCCGTTCCTCGGTATGGCCATTATTTCCGGAATTACAGACTCAAATACTTTAGGTACCCAAAAATTGGGGCTAGAAAAAAGTGCGACGGATTTGCCGGATTTTACCGGTGGTTACTACTGAAGATGCTGGGATGCTACAGTTAAAAGGGCAGGCCTCTGAGTCGCCTCGTTCTCCTTGTGTAGAAAAAATTCCGTTTTGGAAGGTCAAAATGACCGTTTTTTGAAATTTTGCCGGCCTCTCCCGTCCAAACGAACGGGGATCGAGAGTTGTCCTTTATACTCAAGATAGAGTTCGACGAGCTGTATTCAACGCACTCATCGGCTTTGTTGTCACTACACGTACTGCGGAGTTATGGCGGCTAGAATGGCGGCGAAAATCAGAAAGTGTTCGCGATTGCCGTTTTGATGCTATCGTGTAAGAAGTAAGTCAAGGGGGAATACAGGGCCGCATCCCGTTCCTCGGTATGGCCATTATTTCCGGAATTACAGACTCAAATACTTTAGGTACCCAAAAATTGGGGCTAGAAAAAAGTGCGACGGATTTGCCGGATTTTACAGGTGGTTACTACTGAAGATGCTGGGATGCTACAGTTAAAAGGGCAGGCCTCTGAGTCGCCTCGTTCTCCTTGTGTAGAAAAAATTCCGTTTTGGAAGGTCAAAATGACAATTTTTTGAAATTTTGCCGGCCTCCCCCGTCCAAACGAACGGGGATCGAGAGTTGTCCTTTATACTCAAGATAGAGTTCGACGAGCTGTATTCAACGCACTCATCGGCTTTGTTGTCACTACACGTACTGCGGAGTTATGGCGGCTAGAATGGCGGCGGAATAGTGGTTTAAACCCTTCCCCTTTTTTTCTCGAAAATCAGAAAGTGTTCGCGATTGCCGTTTTGATGCTATCGTGTAAGAAGTAAGTCAAGGGGAATACAGGGCCGCATCCCGTTCCTCGGTATGGCCATTATTTCCGGAATTACAGACTCAAATACTTTAGGTACCCAAAAATTGGGGCTAGAAAAAAGTGCGACGGATTTGCCGGATTTTACCGGTGGTTACTACTGAAGATGCTGGGATGCTACAGTTAAAAGGGCAGGCCTCTGAGTCGCCTCGTTCTCCTTGTGTAGAAAAAATTCCGTTTTGGAAGGTCAAAATGACAATTTTTTGAAATTTTGCCGGCCTCCCCCGTCCAAACGAACGGGGATCGAGAGTTGTCCTTTATACTCAAGATAGAGTTCGACGAGCTGTATTCAACGCACTCATCGGCTTTGTTGTCACTACACGTACTGCGGAGTTATGGCGGCTAGAATGGCGGCGGAATAGTGGTTTAAACCCTTCCCCTTTTTTTCTCGAAAATCAGAAAGTGTTCGCGATTGCCGTTTTGATGCTATCGTGTAAGAAGTAAGTCAAGGGGGAATACAGGGCCGCATCCCGTTCCTCGGTATGGCCATTATTTCCGGAATTACAGACTCAAATACTTTAGGTAC
This sequence comes from Periplaneta americana, assembly GCF_040183065.1. Lineage (NCBI taxonomy): Eukaryota > Metazoa > Arthropoda > Insecta > Blattodea > Blattidae > Periplaneta > Periplaneta americana. The sequence continues at coordinate 202,708,269 of NC_091119.1, read as the reverse complement.
CCAAAAATTGGGGCTAGAAAAAAGTGCGACGGATTTGCCGGATTTTACCGGTGGTTACTACTGAAGATGCTGGGATGCTACAGTTAAAAGGGCAGGCCTCTGAGTCGCCTCGTTCTCCTTGTGTAGAAAAAATTCCGTTTTGGAAGGTCAAAATGACCATTTTTTGAAATTTTGCCGGCCTCCCCCGTCCAAACGAACGGGGATCGAGAGTTGTCCTTTATACTCAAGATAGAGTTCGACGAGCTGTATTCAACGCACTCATCGGCTTTGTTGTCACTACACGTACTGCGGAGTTATGGCGGCTAGAATGGCGGCGGAATAGTGGTTTCCCCTTTTTTTCTCGAAAATCAGAAAGTGTTCGCGATTGCCGTTTTGATGCTATCGTGTAAGAAGTAAGTCAAGGGGGAATACAGGGCCGCATCCCGTTCCTCGGTATGGCCATTATTTCCGGAATTACAGACTCAAATACTTTAGGTACCCAAAAATTGGGGCTAGAAAAAAGTGCGACGGATATGCCGGATTTTACCGGTGGTTACTACTGAAGATGCTGGGATGCTACAGTTAAAAGGGCAGGCCTCTGAGTCGCCTCGTTCTCCTTGTGTAGAAAAAATTCCGTTTTGGAAGGTCAAAATGACCGTTTTTTGAAATTTTGCCGGCCTCTCCCGTCCAAACGAACGGGGATCGAGAGTTGTCCTTTATACTCAAGATAGAGTTCGACGAGCTGTATTCAACGCACTCATCGGCTTTGTTGTCACTACACGTACTGCGGAGTTATGGCGGCTAGAATGGCGGCGGAATAGTGGTTTAAACCCTTCCCCTTTTTTTCTCGAAAATCAGAAAGTGTTCGCGATTGCCGTTTTGATGCTATCGTGTAAGAAGTAAGTCAAGGGGGAATACAGGGCCGCATCCCGTTCCTCGGTATGGCCATTATTTCCGGAATTACAGACTCAAATACTTTAGGTACCCAAAAATTGGGGCTAGAAAAAAGTGCGACGGATTTGCCGGATTTTACCGGTGGTTACTACTGAAGATGCTGGGATGCTACAGTTAAAAGGGCAGGCCTCTGAGTCGCCTCGTTCTCCTTGTGTAGAAAAAATTCCGTTTTGGAAGGTCAAAATGACCGTTTTTTGAAATTTTGCCGGCCTCTCCCGTCCAAACGAACGGGGATCGAGAGTTGTCCTTTATACTCAAGATAGAGTTCGACGAGCTGTATTCAACGCACTCATCGGCTTTGTTGTCACTACACGTACTGCGGAGTTATGGCGGCTAGAATGGCGGCGGAATAGTGGTTTAAACCCTTCCCCTTTTTTTCTCGAAAATCAGAAAGTGTTCGCGATTGCCGTTTTGATGCTATCGTGTAAGAAGTAAGTCAAGGGGGAATACAGGGCCGCATCCCGTTCCTCGGTATGGCCATTATTTCCGGAATTACAGACTCAAATACTTTAGGTACCCAAAAATTGGGGCTAGAAAAAAGTGCGACGGATTTGCCGGATTTTACCGGTGGTTACTACTGAAGATGCTGGGATGCTACAGTTAAAAGGGCAGGCCTCTGAGTCGCCTCGTTCTCCTTGTGTAGAAAAAATTCCGTTTTGGAAGGTCAAAATGACAATTTTTTGAAATTTTGCCGGCCTCCCCCGTCCAAACGAACGGGGATCGAGAGTTGTCCTTTATACTCAAGATAGAGTTCGACGAGCTGTATTCAACGCACTCATCGGCTTTGTTGTCACTACACGTACTGCGGAGTTATGGCGGCTAGAATGGCGGCGGAATAGTGGTTTAAACCCTTCCCCTTTTTTTCTCGAAAATCAGAAAGTGTTCGCGATTGCCGTTTTGATGCTATCGTGTAAGAAGTAAGTCAAGGGGGAATACAGGGCCGCATCCCGTTCCTCGGTATGGCCATTATTTCCGGAATTACAGACTCAAATACTTTAGGTACCCAAAAATTGGGGCTAGAAAAAAGTGCGACGGATTTGCCGGATTTTACCGGTGGTTACTACTGAAGATGCTGGGATGCTACAGTTAAAAGGGCAGGCCTCTGAGTCGCCTCGTTCTCCTTGTGTAGAAAAAATTCCGTTTTGGAAGGTCAAAATGACAATTTTTTGAAATTTTGCCGGCCTCCCCCGTCCAAACGAACGGGGATCGAGAGTTGTCCTTTATACTCAAGATAGAGTTCGACGAGCTGTATTCAACGCACTCATCGGCTTTGTTGTCACTACACGTACTGCGGAGTTATGGCGGCTAGAATGGCGGCGGAATAGTGGTTTAAACCCTTCCCCTTTTTTTCTCGAAAATCAGAAAGTGTTCGCGATTGCCGTTTTGATGCTATCGTGTAAGAAGTAAGTCAAGGGGGAATACAGGGCCGCATCCCGTTCCTCGGTATGGCCATTATTTCCGGAATTACAGACTCAAATACTTTAGGTACCCAAAAATTGGGGCTAGAAAAAAGTGCGACGGATTTGCCGGATTTTACCGGTGGTTACTACTGAAGATGCTGGGATGCTACAGTTAAAAGGGCAGGCCTCTGAGTCGCCTCGTTCTCCTTGTGTAGAAAAAATTCCGTTTTGGAAGGTCAAAATGACCGTTTTTTGAAATTTTGCCGGCCTCTCCCGTCCAAACGAACGGGGATCGAGAGTTGTCCTTTATACTCAAGATAGAGTTCGACGAGCTGTATTCAACGCACTCATCGGCTTTGTTGTCACTACACGTACTGCGGAGTTATGGCGGCTAGAATGGCGGCGGAATAGTGGTTTAAACCCTTCCCCTTTTTTTCTCGAAAATCAGAAAGTGTTCGCGATTGCCGTTTTGATGCTATCGTGTAAGAAGTAAGTCAAGGGGGAATACAGGGCCGCATCCCGTTCCTCGGTATGGCCATTATTTCCGGAATTACAGACTCAAATACTTTAGGTACCCAAAAATTGGGGCTAGAAAAAAGTGCGACGGATTTGCCGGATTTTACCGGTGGTTACTACTGAAGATGCTGGGATGCTACAGTTAAAAGGGCAGGCCTCTGAGTCGCCTCGTTCTCCTTGTGTAGAAAAAATTCCGTTTTGGAAGGTCAAAATGACCGTTTTTTGAAATTTTGCCGGCCTCTCCCGTCCAAACGAACGGGGATCGAGAGTTGTCCTTTATACTCAAGATAGAGTTCGACGAGCTGTATTCAACGCACTCATCGGCTTTGTTGTCACTACACGTACTGCGGAGTTATGGCGGCTAGAATGGCGGCGGAATAGTGGTTTAAACCCTTCCCCTTTTTTTCTCGAAAATCAGAAAGTGTTCGCGATTGCCGTTTTGATGCTATCGTGTAAGAAGTAAGTCAAGGGGGAATACAGGGCCGCATCCCGTTCCTCGGTATGGCCATTATTTCCGGAATTACAGACTCAAATACTTTAGGTACCCAAAAATTGGGGCTAGAAAAAAGTGCGACGGATTTGCCGGATTTTACCGGTGGTTACTACTGAAGATGCTGGGATGCTACAGTTAAAAGGGCAGGCCTCTGAGTCGCCTCGTTCTCCTTGTGTAGAAAAAATTCCGTTTTGGAAGGTCAAAATGACCGTTTTTTGAAATTTTGCCGGCCTCTCCCGTCCAAACGAACGGGGATCGAGAGTTGTCCTTTATACTCAAGATAGAGTTCGACGAGCTGTATTCAACGCACTCATCGGCTTTGTTGTCACTACACGTACTGCGGAGTTATGGCGGCTAGAATGGCGGCGGAATAGTGGTTTAAACCCTTCCCCTTTTTTTCTCGAAAATCAGAAAGTGTTCGCGATTGCCGTTTTGATGCTATCGTGTAAGAAGTAAGTCAAGGGGGAATACAGGGCCGCATCCCGTTCCTCGGTATGGCCATTATTTCCGGAATTACAGACTCAAATACTTTAGGTACCCAAAAATTGGGGCTAGAAAAAAGTGCGACGGATTTGCCGGATTTTACCGGTGGTTACTACTGAAGATGCTGGGATGCTACAATTAAAAGGGCAGGCCTCTGAGTCGCCTCGTTCTCCTTGTGTAGAAAAAATTCCGTTTTGGAAGGTCAAAATGACCGTTTTTTGAAATTTTGCCGGCCTCTCCCGTCCAAACGAACGGGGATCGAGAGTTGTCCTTTATACTCAAGATAGAGTTCGACGAGCTGTATTCAACGCACTCATCGGCTTTGTTGTCACTACACGTACTGCGGAGTTATGGCGGCTAGAATGGCGGCGGAATAGTGGTTAAACCCTTCCCCTTTTTTTCTCGAAAATCAGAAAGTGTTCGCGATTGCCGTTTTGATGCTATCGTGTAAGAAGTAAGTCAAGGGGGAATACAGGGCCGCATCCCGTTCCTCGGTATGGCCATTATTTCCGGAATTACAGACTCAAATACTTTAGGTACCCAAAAATTGGGGCTAGAAAAAAGTGCGACGGATTTGCCGGATTTTACCGGTGGTTACTACTGAAGATGCTGGGATGCTACAGTTAAAAGGGCAGGCCTCTGAGTCGCCTCGTTCTCCTTGTGTAGAAAAAATTCCGTTTTGGAAGGTCAAAATGACCGTTTTTTGAAATTTTGCCGGCCTCTCCCGTCCAAACGAACGGGGATCGAGAGTTGTCCTTTATACTCAAGATAGAGTTCGACGAGCTGTATTCAACGCACTCATCGGCTTTGTTGTCACTACACGTACTGCGGAGTTATGGCGGCTAGAATGGCGGCGGAATAGTGGTTTAAACCCTTCCCCTTTTTTTCTCGAAAATCAGAAAGTGTTCGCGATTGCCGTTTTGATGCTATCGTGTAAGAAGTAAGTCAAGGGGGAATACAGGGCCGCATCCCGTTCCTCGGTATGGCCATTATTTCCGGAATTACAGACTCAAATACTTTAGGTACCCAAAAATTGGGGCTAGAAAAAAGTGCGACGGATTTGCCGGATTTTACAGGTGGTTACTACTGAAGATGCTGGGATGCTACAGTTAAAAGGGCAGGCCTCTGAGTCGCCTCGTTCTCCTTGTGTAGAAAAAATTCCGTTTTGGAAGGTCAAAATGACAATTTTTTGAAATTTTGCCGGCCTCCCCCGTCCAAACGAACGGGGATCGAGAGTTGTCCTTTATACTCAAGATAGAGTTCGACGAGCTGTATTCAACGCACTCATCGGCTTTGTTGTCACTACACGTACTGCGGAGTTATGGCGGCTAGAATGGCGGCGGAATAGTGGTTTAAACCCTTCCCCTTTTTTTCTCGAAAATCAGAAAGTGTTCGCGATTGCCGTTTTGATGCTATCGTGTAAGAAGTAAGTCAAGGGGGAATACAGGGCCGCATCCCGTTCCTCGGTATGGCCATTATTTCCGGAATTACAGACTCAAATACTTTAGGTACCCAAAAATTGGGGCTAGAAAAAAGTGCGACGGATTTGCCGGATTTTACCGGTGGTTACTACTGAAGATGCTGGGATGCTACAGTTAAAAGGGCAGGCCTCTGAGTCGCCTCGTTCTCCTTGTGTAGAAAAAATTCCGTTTTGGAAGGTCAAAATGACCGTTTTTTGAAATTTTGCCGGCCTCTCCCGTCCAAACGAACGGGGATCGAGAGTTGTCCTTTATACTCAAGATAGAGTTCGACGAGCTGTATTCAACGCACTCATCGGCTTTGTTGTCACTACACGTACTGCGGAGTTATGGCGGCTAGAATGGCGGCGGAATAGTGGTTAAACCCTTCCCCTTTTTTTCTCGAAAATCAGAAAGTGTTCGCGATTGCCGTTTTGATGCTATCGTGTAAGAAGTAAGTCAAGGGGGAATACAGGGCCGCATCCCGTTCCTCGGTATGGCCATTATTTCCGGAATTACAGACTCAAATACTTTAGGTACCCAAAAATTGGGGCTAGAAAAAAGTGCGACGGATTTGCCGGATTTTACCGGTGGTTACTACTGAAGATGCTGGGATGCTACAGTTAAAAGGGCAGGCCTCTGAGTCGCCTCGTTCTCCTTGTGTAGAAAAAATTCCGTTTTGGAAGGTCAAAATGACCGTTTTTTGAAATTTTGCCGGCCTCTCCCGTCCAAACGAACGGGGATCGAGAGTTGTCCTTTATACTCAAGATAGAGTTCGACGAGCTGTATTCAACGCACTCATCGGCTTTGTTGTCACTACACGTACTGCGGAGTTATGGCGGCTAGAATGGCGGCGGAATAGTGGTTTAAACCCTTCCCCTTTTTTTCTCGAAAATCAGAAAGTGTTCGCGATTGCCGTTTTGATGCTATCGTGTAAGAAGTAAGTCAAGGGGAATACAGGGCCGCATCCCGTTCCTCGGTATGGCCATTATTTCCGGAATTACAGACTCAAATACTTTAGGTACCCAAAAATTGGGGCTAGAAAAAAGTGCGACGGATTTGCCGGATTTTACCGGTGGTTACTACTGAAGATGCTGGGATGCTACAGTTAAAAGGGCAGGCCTCTGAGTCGCCTCGTTCTCCTTGTGTAGAAAAAATTCCGTTTTGGAAGGTCAAAATGACAATTTTTTGAAATTTTGCCGGCCTCCCCCGTCCAAACGAACGGGGATCGAGAGTTGTCCTTTATACTCAAGATAGAGTTCGACGAGCTGTATTCAACGCACTCATCGGCTTTGTTGTCACTACACGTACTGCGGAGTTATGGCGGCTAGAATGGCGGCGGAATAGTGGTTTAAACCCTTCCCCTTTTTTTCTCGAAAATCAGAAAGTGTTCGCGATTGCCGTTTTGATGCTATCGTGTAAGAAGTAAGTCAAGGGGGAATACAGGGCCGCATCCCGTTCCTCGGTATGGCCATTATTTCCGGAATTACAGACTCAAATACTTTAGGTACCCAAAAATTGGGGCTAGAAAAAAGTGCGACGGATTTGCCGGATTTTACCGGTGGTTACTACTGAAGATGCTGGGATGCTACAGTTAAAAGGGCAGGCCTCTGAGTCGCCTCGTTCTCCTTGTGTAGAAAAAATTCCGTTTTGGAAGGTCAAAATGACCGTTTTTTGAAATTTTGCCGGCCTCTCCCGTCCAAACGAACGGGGATCGAGAGTTGTCCTTTATACTCAAGATAGAGTTCGACGAGCTGTATTCAACGCACTCATCGGCTTTGTTGTCACTACACGTACTGCGGAGTTATGGCGGCTAGAATGGCGGCGGAATAGTGGTTTAAACCCTTCCCCTTTTTTTCTCGAAAATCAGAAAGTGTTCGCGATTGCCGTTTTGATGCTATCGTGTAAGAAGTAAGTCAAGGGGGAATACAGGGCCGCATCCCGTTCCTCGGTATGGCCATTATTTCCGGAATTACAGACTCAAATACTTTAGGTACCCAAAAATTGGGGCTAGAAAAAAGTGCGACGGATTTGCCGGATTTTACCGGTGGTTACTACTGAAGATGCTGGGATGCTACAGTTAAAAGGGCAGGCCTCTGAGTCGCCTCGTTCTCCTTGTGTAGAAAAAATTCCGTTTTGGAAGGTCAAAATGACCGTTTTTTGAAATTTTGCCGGCCTCTCCCGTCCAAACGAACGGGGATCGAGAGTTGTCCTTTATACTCAAGATAGAGTTCGACGAGCTGTATTCAACGCACTCATCGGCTTTGTTGTCACTACACGTACTGCGGAGTTATGGCGGCTAGAATGGCGGCGGAATAGTGGTTTAAACCCTTCCCCTTTTTTTCTCGAAAATCAGAAAGTGTTCGCGATTGCCGTTTTGATGCTATCGTGTAAGAAGTAAGTCAAGGGGGAATACAGGGCCGCATCCCGTTCCTCGGTATGGCCATTATTTCCGGAATTACAGACTCAAATACTTTAGGTACCCAAAAATTGGGGCTAGAAAAAAGTGCGACGGATTTGCCGGATTTTACCGGTGGTTACTACTGAAGATGCTGGGATGCTACAGTTAAAAGGGCAGGCCTCTGAGTCGCCTCGTTCTCCTTGTGTAGAAAAAATTCCGTTTTGGAAGGTCAAAATGACAATTTTTTGAAATTTTGCCGGCCTCCCCCGTCCAAACGAACGGGGATCGAGAGTTGTCCTTTATACTCAAGATAGAGTTCGACGAGCTGTATTCAACGCACTCATCGGCTTTGTTGTCACTACACGTACTGCGGAGTTATGGCGGCTAGAATGGCGGCGGAATAGTGGTTTAAACCCTTCCCCTTTTTTTCTCGAAAATCAGAAAGTGTTCGCGATTGCCGTTTTGATGCTATCGTGTAAGAAGTAAGTCAAGGGGGAATACAGGGCCGCATCCCGTTCCTCGGTATGGCCATTATTTCCGGAATAACAGACTCAAATACTTTAGGTACCCAAAAATTGGGGCTAGAAAAAAGTGCGACGGATTTGCCGGATTTTACCGGTGGTTACTACTGAAGATGCTGGGATGCTACAGTTAAAAGGGCAGGCCTCTGAGTCGCCTCGTTCTCCTTGTGTAGAAAAAATTCCGTTTTGGAAGGTCAAAATGACCGTTTTTTGAAATTTTGCCGGCCTCTCCCGTCCAAACGAACGGGGATCGAGAGTTGTCCTTTATACTCAAGATAGAGTTCGACGAGCTGTATTCAACGCACTCATCGGCTTTGTTGTCACTACACGTACTGCGGAGTTATGGCGGCTAGAATGGCGGCGGAATAGTGGTTTAAACCCTTCCCCTTTTTTTCTCGAAAATCAGAAAGTGTTCGCGATTGCCGTTTTGATGCTATCGTGTAAGAAGTAAGTCAAGGGGGAATACAGGGCCGCATCCCGTTCCTCGGTATGGCCATTATTTCCGGAATTACAGACTCAAATACTTTAGGTACCCAAAAATTGGGGCTAGAAAAAAGTGCGACGGATTTGCCGGATTTTACCGGTGGTTACTACTGAAGATGCTGGGATGCTACAGTTAAAAGGGCAGGCCTCTGAGTCGCCTCGTTCTCCTTGTGTAGAAAAAATTCCGTTTTGGAAGGTCAAAATGACCGTTTTTTGAAATTTTGCCGGCCTCTCCCGTCCAAACGAACGGGGATCGAGAGTTGTCCTTTATACTCAAGATAGAGTTCGACGAGCTGTATTCAACGCACTCATCGGCTTTGTTGTCACTACACGTACTGCGGAGTTATGGCGGCTAGAATGGCGGCGGAATAGTGGTTTTTCTTTTTTTCTCGAAAATCAGAAAGTGTTCGCGATTGCCGTTTTGATGCTATCGTGTAAGAAGTAAGTCAAGGGGGAATACAGGGCCGCATCCCGTTCCTCGGTATGGCCGTTATTTCCGAAAATATATGCCATATCGTGGAACGGGATGTATTCTTTTATTCCCCCTTGACTTACTACGAACATGATATCATGAAAATGCGAATCTCGAACACAAACTTATTATCGAGTTAAAATACCAAGGCTTTAACTTCTATTCCGCGTACATTCTATCCGCCATATCTCCGTCCTAACTGTGGTGAGAACAAAGGAGATAAATGCGGCGAATAGATCTCCACCAACTCTATCTGCATTGTAAAAGACAACCCTCTGTCCCCAGGCATATGGACGGTATGGGCCGTGATATTAAAAAATTATGGTCATTTTGGCGTACGAAATAGAATTTTCTCTACACAAGTAGAACGAAGAGGCTCAGTGTCCCGCCGTGTTCCCTGTAACATCCCCACATGTTTAGTAATATTCACGAATAAAATCGAAGAAATCCTTTTCACCTTTTTTTAGTCTTATGCTCTTCAGCTGTGCATTTTTTTTATCCCTTGCAGTGAGAGAATTCCTCTTGAGACTGATTGTTGTTTGGCAATTAGTGTTGGTTTTGTCTCATGTGGAAGCTCCTTTGTTGTAGTCTTTAAAGGATATATAATTATTATCATTATCTAATTAGTTTCATAATTATTTGGACATTTATTGTGGTAATAATGGCATTGTACTTTGTATATCTTACATCATCTTCAGTGTCTGTTTCTCTTATCTCTCATTTCTGACATTTATTATCCTTGCAACGTACAAAATGTAGATTTAAAATTGGACGAAAGAATTCATTGAATTACGAAATCAAGTTCAAAATTGTGACTATGTTGCAAAGTAAAATTATTACTTTAAATTTAATTTAATTATTTAATTCCATGATTATACTGTTATATTCTAATGTCGAATTTCTTTTGAATGTTTGATTTTCCAGTTAAGAATATTTTTCCTTTGACATTCTTCTTTTGCTTTGTCTTGTTTATGTATTTCATCTCTTTGTTGCATTGTTGATTTGAAACATAGAGCTATTAGAGCTATAACATTGTTTATGTTTGCAGGCTGATTCCTTGGATAGATGGCATTATGTCGCCGGATTGCCTGGCAGCGATGTCCCAGACTGGTGTGATCATATTTGCAGCACTGTCCTCGTGACATGATACAGCTGGACACGTAAAGAGTTGCAACGTGAGGAGAAGACAAGGTTGAATGAGTGGTTTTACTTAAATAATACAAGTTTATTTCATGAAATGTACTAAACACCATAATTGCATTATAGATATGTGTGTGTATAAAGGAATAGAGTAGAAATAATTCTTAACAATGAGAGACATACCGTAAACTGCATAAAAGCTAATTTCATTGTCAATGATTTCAGTATCCGACATGTTACTAGTGTTAATAGGAGGCTCACAGTATAAAAATATGTTGACGTCATTAGGTCTATTGCTTCGTAAAGAGAAGGTGTTGAAGGAATAGATTATGGAGACGCAATATCTAATGAATAACCTTCAGTGTAGTGACTATAGCATTACATGAGTGGTGTTATAAATTTATTAAGCAATGTAGAAACAGGATATATTTATTAAGTCAATTTTAACAAAGGAATGTTTGTATAATGTTGATGATAATTTTTAAATATACATTTGAATATGAATGTTTCACTATGCCCGTATACTTTGTATTTTATGACAATAAAGTAATGTCAGTATGAACAAAATGACATGAAGGAAGAATGCTTCCTTTGTACTCTTTGCTTGGAAGCGATCAGCACTTTGTACTTAACTAGTGAGCTAACATAACATGCATTTACGTCATTGAGTTCATACCTTACATTGCAATTGAGGCTAACTACACATATGTATAAATATATTTCAGTCTGTGGGAATAGGACTTAACACGTCCAGCGCCTGAGTGGTCCGTGGGGTCTGCTATGTATATTTTTTGTGCGTGAAGGCGGTCCATATGGCTGTCAGCATCCCACTTTATTTGGCAACCTCTACAGATCTCCTGACGGCTGTTGTACCTATAGAATATTGATCGGACCACTGTGGCCCTTGTCTATCGTTGGGGTTTGGATGGGGTTTATTATAGAATCATAAATCTAAACATAACAAGATGTATATCACTATGAATACAACATTTTATTTTGATCATTTGTAATGAACTTACAATAACATTGATACTAATGAATGAACATTGCATCGTACTCTCTTGCTTTAAAATATTCGAAATGCAGTTTTAAGTTAGAGAAAAATTACATTGTCGAACCTTGTTGGAAACAGAGTAATTAACTTTAGATTTTGTTTGACAAATAATATAACAAAATACAGTACTGAAATCTGTTTGAAAAATATTTATTCTCAGTTCACTCTAGTCACACGCAGGTCACTCCTAACTCGCGCTCATGTTAATCCTAAACACATGCAAGTCACTCCCAAATCACTCTTAAGTCACGAGTCGATCTTAAGTACACCTAAATCTCTCTCGATTTACTCCTAAGTCACTCCCAATCACTCTAGGTTCCCTCTTAAGTCACTCAAAAGTCATTCTCGATTTGCACACGAGTCACTGTCGATATACTCAGTCAATCTCGATTCACTCCGAAGTCAGTGCCTTGTCACTCCCAAATCTTTATGTCACTCTCAAGTCAATCTTAAAACACTCCCAAGTCTTACTCGAGTCATTCTTAATACTCTCTCGATTAAGTCCAAAGTCAATTTTAAAACTCTCATAAATCAGTTAACACACACATGACTCACGATTCACTCTTAAGTCATACTATTAAGTCACTCTCGATTTTCTCCCTAGTCACTCTTCATTCACTCTGAATTCAATCTCGATTCATTCCCAAATCACTTCCAAATTAATCTTACAACACTCCAAAGTCACACTTTAATCGATCAAGTCATTCTTTAGTCACTCTTAAGTCACTCTCGATTCACATTCCAGTTACTCCCAAATCACTCTTGTCAGTCCTAAGTCAATGTTAAACACTCCCATGTCACTCAAAAAATCACCCTTCACAAGAAATTGATTCGCAACAAATGTCAATATTATGATATGTTCAGATATTACTAATTATCAATTTTTTTGACAAACAGTTTACAATTTTTTTATGCAAAAATGACAAGAAATGTATAGGCTATAACATGTGTATCTTTTAACGGATTACATTTGCCTTGCATTGAGATTTGGGTTACATAATGTAATCCACTCAAAAAACATATACTCCATTCACACTATCATCGATACCGATGTGGTGACTTAATGAAGATCAGTGGATTACTTTTGTCTTTCACACCAATTTCGATTACATTTATAATCCACACAACTGGATCCACACAGAATTGAATTACATATGTAATCCACTATAAAAACATATACTCTATTAAGGCTATTATCGATATCAATGTGAATTACTTTTGTCTCACTCAGATTCGGATTACATATATAATCCACACAGAATTGCATTGCATATGTAATTCACACAGAATTGGATCACATATGTAATCCATACAGATTTGGATTACATATGTAACCCACACAGAATTGGAATACATATGTAATCCACAAAGAACTGGAATACATATGTAATCCACACAGAATTTGATTACATATGTAATCCACACAGAATTGGATTGCATATGTAATCCACAAAGAACTGGAATACATATGTAATCCACACAGAATTGGACTACATATGTAATCCACACAGAATTGGATTGCATATGCAATCCACAAAGAACGGGAATACATATGTAATCCACACAGAATTGGAATACAAATGTAATCCACACAGATTTGGATTACATATGTAATCCACACAGAATTGGACTACATATGTAATCCACAAAGAATTGGAATACATATGTAATCCACACAGAATTGGAATACATATGTGATCCACACAGAATTGGATTACATATGTAAACCACACAAAATTGGATTGCATATGTAATCCATACAGATTTGGATTACATATGTAATCCACACAGAATTGGAATACATATGTAATCCACACAGAATTGGAATACAAATGTAATTTACACAGCATTGGATTACATATGTAATCCACACAGAATTGGATCACATATGTAATCCATACAGATTTGGATTACATATGTAACCCACACAGAATTGGAATACATATGTAATCCACAAAGAACTGGAATACATATGCAATCCACACAATTGGATTACATATGTAATCCACACAGAATTGGATTGCATATGCAATCCACAAAGAACTGGAATACATATGTTATCCACACAGAATTGGAATACAAATGTAATCCAAACAGATTTGGATTACATATGTAATCCACACAGAATTGGAATACATATGTAATCCACAAAGAACTGGAATTCATATGTAATCCACACGGAATTGGAATACATATGTGATCCACACAGAATTGGATTACATATGTAAGCCACACAGAATTGGATTGCATATGTAATGCACAAAGATCTGGAATACATATGTAATCCACACAGAATTCGAATTGAAATGTAATCCACACAGAATGGGATTACATATGTAAACCACACAGAATTGGATTGCATATGTAATCCAAACAGCATTGGATCACATATATCATACATACAGTTTTGGATTACACATGTAATCCACACAGAATTGGAATACATATGTAATCCACACAGAATTGAGTTACATATGTAATCCACACAGAATTGGAATACAAATGTAATCCACACAGAATTGGATTACATATGTAATCCACACAGATTTCGGTGACATGTAAACCACACAGACTTGAATTACATATGTTCCGGGTCCGAAATTCCGCGTTCCGGATTCGAAACTCAGGGGCCTAAGAACTTAACTCCGGGTTCTGGGTGCCAAAATCAGGATTCCGGTTCCCAAACTCCGGGTCCCGCTTTCCAACCTACTGGTTCCGGTTCCAAAACTCCGGTTTCCGGTTCCAAAACTCCCGGGCCGAAAATCCGGGCTCCGGGTCTCAAACTTCTGCTTCCGGACCCCAAACACAGGAGCCGAAACTCTGGCCTCCGGATCTCAATTTCCGGGTTCCGGTTTCCAAACTCGGGGCCGAAACTCCGGGCTCCGGGTCTCAAACTCTGGGTTCAGATTTCTAAAATACTGTTCCGGTTATAAAACTCTGGGTACCGGTTCCAAATCTTCGGGTAAGAAACTCCGGGTTCCGGGTCACAAACTCCGGGCTCCGTCCCAAAACTCCGTGTTCGAAACTCCAGGCTCCGGGATATCAACCTCCGATTTGCGGTTCCCAAAACCCGGGACCGAAGCTGCGGGCTTCAAACTCCGGGTTCCGGTCCCCAAAGTCCGGATTCCGGTTCCCAAACTCCGGGACCGAAACTCCGGGTTCCGGGTCACAGACTCCGGTTTCCGGTTACCAAACTCCGGGTTCCGAGTCACAGACTCCGTGTTCCGGTCCCCAAACTCCGGGTTCCGGGTCTCAAACTCCAGGTTCCTGGTCCCAAAATCCGGGTTCCGGGTTTCAAAATCCGGGTTTTGGTTACCAAACTCCGGGATCCGGGACTAAAACTCCGGGTTCCGGTTCACAAACTCCGGGAACGAAACTCCGGGATCCTGGTCACAAACTCCGGATTCCGGATCCAAAACTCCGGGTTCAAACTCTCAAATTCCGGTTTCCGGTTCCCAAACTCCGGAACCGAAACTTCGGGCTCCGGTTCTTAAACTCCGGGTTCCGTGTCTCAAACTCCGGGTTCTGTGTGTCAGAATCCGGGTTTCGGTTCCCAAACTCCGGGTTCCGGTTCCCAAACTCTTGGACCGAAACTCCGGGCTCCGGGTATCAAACTCTGGGTTCCGGGTCTCAAACTCCTGTTTCCGGTTCCCAAACTCCGGGACCGAAAATCAGGATTCCGGGTCACAGACTCCGGGTTCCGGTTGCCAAACTCCTGGTTTCGGGTCTCAAACTCCGGGTTCCAAGTCCCAAACTCCGGGTTCTGGGAATCAAAATCCGAGTGTTGGTTCCCGAACTCCGTGGTCCGGGTCTAAACTCTGGGTTCCGATTCCCAAACTCCGGGACCGAAACTCCAGGCTCCGGGTATCAAACTTCGGGACCGAAACTCCGGGAGCTGATTCCCAAAATCCAGGTTCCAGTTCCAAAGCTCCGGGTTCCGGGTCTCAAACTCCAGGTTCCGGGGCAAATATTCCGAATTCCGGTTCTAAAACACATTCTTCCGGTTCCCAAACTCCGGGTTCAGGGTATCAAACTCCGGTTTCCGGTTCCAAAACTCCGAGACCGAAACTCCGGGCTCCGGAAACCAAACTCCGGCTCAGAAACTCCGGGCTCCGGGTCTCAAACTAGGGGTTCCGGTTCCGAAACTCCGGGTTCCGGGTCTCAAACTCCGGTTTCCTTTTCTCAAACTCCGGGACCGAAACTCCGGGCTCCGTGTCTCAAACTCTATGTTCCGGTCCCCAAACTCCGGGTTCCTGTTCTGAACATGCAGGTTTCTACTCCGGTTTGCGGTTGCCAATATTTGTGCGGTTCCTAAACTCCAGGTTCCGGTTCCAAAACCCCGTGTTCCGGTTCCAATCTCCCGGTTTCTGTTACCAAACTCCGGTTTTCAGTTCTTAAAATATCGGTCCGAAACACCGGGTTCCGGATCCCAAACGTCGGAACCAAAACTCCGTTTTCCGTTTGCCAAACTGCGGTTTCCGTGTCCCAGAAACCAGGTCCGATCCCAAACTCCCGTGTTCCAAGTAAAAATCTAAAAAAAGTGAAAAACAAAAAAAATTCAAATAGTAAATTTTCAAAAAATAATGTCAATAACAATTTTCTTTTCGAAAAATATTGAAAAAATTAAAAAAAAAAATTTACACAAAAATGAAAAAACAAAATAAATTTTTAAACAATTTTTGCAAAAGAAATTAAAAGAATTTAAAAAAATGAAGAAATAATTAAAAATTTAAAAAAAATGTCAGAAACATTAAAAATACAATTCTCGAAAAAATTAAAAGAAAGTATTCAAAAAATTAAAAAAATAATTACAAAAAAATTTAAAAAGAATTTAAAATAAAATTTAAAAAAATTTCAAAAAGTAAAAAAGTTTGAAAAAAAAAATTTTTTTCAAAAAAATATTTTCAGAAAATTTTTTCAAAAATAATTTTCAATAAAATATAAAAAAAATTAAAAATTACGAAAAGAAATAGAAAAAATAAAAAAATATAAAAAATTAAAAAAAAAAATTTAAAAAAAAAAATTTAAAAAAATGTCAAATAGAAAAAAATTATGGAACATTAAAAAGTAAAAGAAACTCGAAAAAATTTAAAATAAATTATTTTCAGAAAAACTTTTCAAAGAAAAATTTCAATAAAATTTATATAAAGAAAATTTAAAAAATATAAAGAAATGAAATTAAAAATAAATCAACAAAAATAAAAATAAATTAAAATTAATTGTAAAAAAAAGTTTTCAAAAAAATTTTTTTTTAATTTTTCTGAATTTTTTTTATTTCTACTTTTGACAATTTTTCTATATTTTTAATTTTTTTTAATTCTTTTCACAATTTTTATAATTTTTTTTGTAGTGCTTTGAAAAAATTTTTTAGAGAATATTGCTTTGAAAACTTTTTTTAACTTTTTTTTAATTAATGAAAATTTTAAAAATATCGAGAAAAATTTAAAAAAATTATTCAAAAAAAATATTTTCAGAGAAATTTTTGAAATAAAATTTTCAAAAAACTTTCCAAAAAATTTAACACTAAATATATAAAAAAAGTAAGACAACAAATTAAAAAAATTGAGAAAAATAAAAAAATTTCAAAAAAAAATTATAAAAAAAATTTTTAAAAATATATATTTTCGAGAAAACTTTTCAAAACACTTTTAGAAAAAAATTTAAAAAAAATATGAAAAAATTAAAAAGAATTTGAAAAAATTAAAAAAAAACTTCAGAAAGATTTGAAAAAAATCAAAAACAAAAAAAAATTCAGAAAAATTATTTGAAAATATTTTTTTAAACATTTTTAAAATATTTTCCTTTTAATTTTTTTTTTTTAACTTTTTTAAAACATTTTTATTTTTTTATTTTTCTTAATTTTTAATTTTTTTTAATTTTATTAAAAATTATTTTTGAAAAATTTTTCTGCAAATATTATTTTTTTCAAAATTGTTTTTATTTTTTTTTACTTTTTCTTCTTTTTGAAATTTTTAAAATTTTATTTTAAATTATTTTTAAAATTTTTAGGAAATATATATTTTTTAATTTTTTTGAAAACTTTCTTTTAATTTTTTCGAGAATTGTATTTTTAATTTTTCTGAAATTTTTTTTAAATCTTTAATTATTTCCTTTTTTTGAAATTCTTTTTTTAATTTCGTTTGCAAAAATTGTTTGAAAATTTATTATTTTGTTTTTTTTTTCAAAATTTTTGACATTATTTTAATTTTTGTGTAAAATTTATTTTGGATTTTTCTAAATTTTTTTAAATATTTTTCGAAAAGTTTGTAATTGAAATTATTTTTTGAAAATTTACAATTTGCAATTTTTTTAGATATTTTCTTGGAACACGGGAGTTTGGGACCGGATCTGGTCTCTAGAACCCGCAGTTTGGCAAACGGAAAACTGAGTTTGGTTCCGAAGTTTGGGATCCGGAACCCGGTGTTTCGGACCGGGATTTTAAGAACTGAAAACCTTAGTTTGGGATCCCGGAATTTTGGATGAGCGATCCGGAGTTTGGTAACAGGAACCCGGAGTTTGGAACCGGAACCCGGAGTTTTGGAACCGGAACCTGGAGTTTAGGAACCGCGTATTTTGGCGACCGGAACCCGGATTAGGAACCCGTATGTTCAGAACAGGAAACCGGAGATTTGGGACCTGAACATGGAGTTTGAGACACAGAGCCCGGAGTTTCTGTCCCGGAGTTTGAGAAAAGGAACCCGGAGTTTCAGATCCGGAAACCGGAGTTTCGGGATCGGAACCCCTAGTTTGAGACCCGGAGCCCGGAGTTTCTGAGCCGGAGTTATTGGTCAGGAACCCGAATTTTGAGACCCGGAGCCCGGAATTTCTGTCTCGGAGTTTTGGAACCGAAAACCGGAGTATGATACCCGGAGTTTGGGAACCGGAACCCCGAGTTTTGGAACCGGAATTCGGAGTATGTGCCCCAGAACCCGGAGTTTGACACCCGGAGTTTGGGAAACGGAGCCCGGAATTTGATACCGGGAGCACGGATTTTCGTTCCCGGAGTTTGGGAACCGGAACCCGGAGTTTGGGAACAGGAACCCGTACTTTGAAACCCGGACCCCGGAGTTTTATACCCGAAACTCGGAGTTTTAGACCAGGAACCCGGATTTTGAGACGCGGAACTCGGAATTTGGAAACCGGAATCTGGAATTTGAGACCCGGAACCCGGAGTTTGGGAACCGGAAACCGGAGTTTGCGAACAGGCGCCCGGAGGTTCGGTCCAGGAATTTGTGAACAGGTACCCGGAGCTCGATACCCGTAGCACGGAGTTTCGGTCCCGGAGTTTGTGAACCGGAACCAGGAGTTTTAGACCCGGAACACGGAGTTTGCGAACCATAACCCGGAATTTGATACACGGAACACGGGGTTTGGGACTCGGAACCTTTAGCTTTAGACACGGCACCCGGAGTCTGAGACCCGGAGCCCGGAGCTTCGGTCCCGGAATTTGGGTACAGGAGCCCGGAGTTTGATACCCGGAGTCCGGAATTTCGGTCCCGGAGTTTGGGAACCGGAACCCGGAGTTTTAGACATGGAAACCCGAAGTTTGGGAACCAAAACCCGGATTTTGAGACCCGGAACCCGGAGTTTGGGACCCGGAACCCGGAGTTTGGGACCCGGAACCCGGAGTTTGAGAACCATAACACGGAGGCTGTGACCCGGAACCCGGAATTTCGGTCACGGTGTTTGGGAACCGGAGACGGTATTTGGGAACCGGAAACGGGAGTTGGGAACCGGAACCATGAGTTTGGGTACCGGAGCCTGGAGTTTTGGATCCGGCGTTTTCGGACGGAGCCCGGAGTTTGAGACCAGGAACCCGGAGTTTCGGACCCGGAGTTTGAGACCCGGAACCCGGAGTTTCTGACCCGAAGTTTTGGAACCGCAACCCGGAGTTTTAGAACCGGAACCAGTATTTTGGAAATCTGAAACTAGATTTTGAGTCTCGTAGCCCGGAGTTTCGGCCCCGGAGTTTCGGCCCCGGAGTTTGGGAACTGGAACCCGGAATTTGACACCCGGAGCCCAGAATTTCGGCTCCAGGGTTTGGGGACCGGAAGCAGAACTTTGAGACCCGGAGCACGTAGTTTCGTTCCGGGAGTTTTGGAAACGGAACCCGGAGTTTTGGAACCGGAACCCGGAGTTTTGGAACCGGAACCCGGAGTTTTGGAACCAGAACGAGTAGTTTGGAAAGCGGAACCCGGAGTTTGGGAACCGGAACCCTGATTTTTTCACCCGGAATCCGGAGTTTAGTTCTCAGGACCCGCTGTTTGGAATCCGGAACGCGGAATTTGGGACCCGGAACATAAATAATCCAATTCTGTGTGGATTACATATGTCACCGAAATCTGTGTGGATTACATATGTAATCCAATTCTGTGTGGATTACATTGGTTCTCCAATTCTGTGTGGATTACATATGTAATCCAATTCTGTGTGGATTACATATGTATTCCAATTCTGTGTGGAATACATATGTAATCCAAACTTGTATGGATTATATATGTGAACCAATGCTGTTTGGATTAAATATGCAATCCAATTTTGTGTGGATTACATATGTTATCCAATTCTGTGTGGATTACATTTGTATTCCAATTCTGTGTGGATTACATACGTAATAAAATTCTGTGTGATTACATGTCACCAAATTCTTTGTGGATTACACATGTATTCCAATTCTGTGTGGATTACATATGTTATCCAAATCTGTATGGATTACATATGTGATCCAATTCTGTGTGGATTACTTATGCAATCCAATTCCGTGTGGATTACATATGTAATCCAAATCTGAGTGAAACAAAAGGACTCCAATTTTGTTTATTAAATCACCACATTGATATCGATGATAGCCTTAATAGAGTATATATTTTAGAGTGGATTACATATGTAATCCAATTCTATGTGGATTACATTTGTATTCCAATTCTGTGTGGATTACGTATGTAACCCAATTCTGTGTGGATTACATGTTTAATCCAATTCTGTGTGGATTACATATGTATTCCAATTGTGTGTGGATTACATATGTATTCCAATTCTGTGTGGATTACATTTGTAATCCAAAACTGTATTTATTACATATGTGATCCAGTGCTGTTTGAATTATATATGCAATCCAATTCTTTGTGGATTACATATGTAATCCAATTGTGTGTGTATTCCAGTTCTTTGTGGATTACATATGTATTCCAATTCTTTGTGGATTACATATGTATTCCAAATCTGTATGGATTACATATGTGATCCAATTCTGTGTGGATTACATATGCAATCCAACTCCGTCTGGATTACATATGTAATCCAAATCTGAGTGAAACAAAAGTACTCCAATTTTGTTTATTAAATCACCACATTGATATCGATGATAGCCTTAATAGAGTACGTTTTAGAGTGGATTACATATGTAATCCAAATCTATGTGGATTACATTTGTATTACAATTCTGTGTGGATTACATATGTAACCCAATTCTGTGTGGATTACATATGTAATCCAATTCTGTGTGGATTACATATGTATTCCAATTGTGTGTGGATTACATATGTATTCCAATTCTGTGTGGATTGCATATGTAATCCAAAACAGTATGGATTACATATGTGATCCAGTGCTGTTTGGATTACATATGCAATCCAATTCTTTGTGGATTACATATGTATTCCAATTGTGTGTGGATTACAAATGTATTCCAATTCTGTGTGGATTACATATGTAATCCAAAACTGTATGGATTACATATGCAATCCAATTCTTTGTGGATTACATATGTAATCCAATTTTGTGTGGATTACATATGTATTCCAATTCTGTGTGGATTACATATGTATTCCAGTTCTTTGTGGATTACATATGTATTCCAATTCTGTGTGGATTACATATGTAATCCAAATCTATATGGATTACATATGTAATCCGAATCTGAGTGAGACAAAATTAATTCACATTGATATCGATGAGAGCCTTAATAGAGTATATGTTTTTATAGTGGATTACATATGTAATCCAATTCTGTTGTTATTACATATGTTACCTAGTTCTGTGTGAATAACATATGTAATCCAAATCTGTGTGGATTATATATGTAATCCAAATCTGAGTGAGACAAAAGTAATCCATTCATGTTTATTAAGTCACCACTTCGTTATCGATGAGGATAGCGTGAATAGAGTTTATATCCTTTTCGAGTAGATTACATATGTAATCCAATTCTGTGTGGATCCAGTTGTGTATGGATTATAAATGTAATCGAAATTGGTGTGAAAGACAAAAGTAATCCACTGATCTTCATTAAGTCACCACATCGGTATCGATGATAGTTTGAATGGAGTATATGTTTTTTGAGTGGATTACATTATGTAACCCAAATCTCAGTGCAAGGCAAATGTAATGCATTAAATGATACACATGATATAGCCCATACATTTCTTGTCATTTGTGCATAAAGAAATTGTAAACTGTTTGCCAAAAAAATTGATAATTAGTAATATCTGAATATATTATACTATTGAAATTTGTGTGAATCAATTTGTTGTGAAGGGTGATTTTTTGAGTGGCATGGGAGTGTTTAACATTGACTTAGGACTGACAAGAGTGATTTGGGAGTAACTTGAGTGTGAATCGAGAGTGACTTAAGAGTGACTAAAGACTGACTTGAGTGATTAAAGTGTGACTTTGGAGTGTTGTAAGATTAATTTGGAAGTGATTTGGGAATGAATCGAGATTGACTTCAGAGTGAATGAAGAGTGACTAGGGAGCAAATCGAGAGTGAGTTCATAGTATGACTTAAGAGTGAATCGAGAGTAATGTGAGTGTTAACTGATTTATAGGAGTTTTAAATTTGACTTTGGACTTAATCGAGAGAGTATTAAGAATGACTCGAGTATGACTTGGGAGTGTTTTAAGATTGACTTGAGAGTGACATAAAGATTTGGGAGTGACTAGGCACTGACTTCGGAGTGAATCGATATTGACTGAGTATATCGATAGCGATTCGTGTGCAAATCGTTAATGACTTTTGAGTGACTTAAGAGGGAACCTAGAGTGATTGGGAGTGACTTAGGAGTAAATCGAGAGAGACTTAGGTGTGACTTATGATCAACTCGTGACTTAAGAGTGATTTGGGAGTGACTTGCAAGTGTTTAGGATTAACATGAGCGCGAGTTAGAAGTGACATGGTTGTGACTAGAGTGAATCGAGAATAAATATTTTTCAAACAGATTTCAGTACTGAATTTTGTTATATTATTTGTCAAACAAAATCTAATGTGAAGTACTCTGTTTCCAACATGGTTCGACAATGTAATTTTTCTCTAAATTAAAACTGCATTTCGAATATTTTAAAGCAAGAGAGTACGATGCAATGTTCATTCATTAGTATCAATGTTATTGTAAGTTCATTACAAATGATCAAAATAAAATGTATTCATAGTGATATGCATCTTATTATGTTTATATTTATGATTCTATAATAAACCCCATCCAAACCCCAACGATAGACAAGGGCCACAGTGGTCCGATCAATATTCTATAGGTACAACAGCCGTCAGGAGATCTGTAGAGGTTGCCAAATAAAGTGGGATGCTGACAGCCATATGGACCGCCTTCACGCACAAAAAATATAGATAGCAGACCCCACGGACCACTCAGGCGCTGGACGTGTTAAGTCCTATTCAAACAGACTGAAATCTAGTCATACATATGTGTAGTTAGCCTCAATTGCAATGTAAGGTATGAACTCAATGACGTAAATACATGTTATGATAGCACACTAGTTAAGTACAAAGTGCTGATCGCTTCCAAGCAAAGAGTACAAAGGAAGCATTCTTCCTTCATGTCATTTTGTTCATACTGACATTACTTTATTGTCATAAAATACAAAGTATACGGGCATAGTGAAACATTCATATTCAAATGTATATTTAAAAATTATCATCAACATTATACAAACGTTCCTTTGTTAAAATTGACTTAATAAATATATCCTGTTTCTACATTGCTTAATAAATTTATAACACCACTCATGTAATGCTATAGTCACTACACTGAAGGTTATTCATTACACATTGCGTCTCCATAATCTATTCCTTCAACAGCTTCTCTTTACGAAACAACAGACCTAATGACGTCAACATATTTTTGTACTATGAGCCTCTTATTAACACTAGTAACATGTCGGATACTGAAAGTCATTGACAATGAGATTAGCTTTTATGCAGTTTACGGTATGTCTCTCATTGCTAAGAATTATTTCTACTCTATTCCTTTATACACACACATATCTATAATGCAATTATGGTGTTTAGTACATTTCATGAAACAAACTTGTATTATTTAAGTAAAACCACTCATTCAACCTTGTCTTCTCCTCACGTTGCAACTCTTTACTTGTCCAGCTGTATCATGTCACGAGGACAGTGCTGCAAATATGATCACACCAGTCTGGGACATCGCTGCCAGGCAATCCGGCGACATAATGCCATCTATCCAAGGAATCAGCCTGCAAACATAAGAAATGTTATAGCTCTAATAGCTCTATGTTTCAAATCAACAATGCAACAAAGAGATGAAATACATAAACAAGACAAAGCAAAAGAAGAATGTCAAAGGAAAAATATTCTTAACTGGAAAATCAAACATTCAAAAGAAATTCGACATTAGAATATAACAGTATAATCATAGAATTAAATAATTAAATTAAATTTAAAGTAATAATTTTACTTTGCAACATAGTCACAATTTTGAACTTGATATCGTAATTCAATGAAGTCTTTCGTCCAATTTTAAATCTACAATTTGTACGTTGCAAGAATAATAAATGTCAGAAATGAGAGATAAGAGAAACAGACACTGAAGATGATGTAAGATATACAAAGTACAATGCCATTATTACCACAATAAATGTCCAAATAATTATGAAACTAATTAGATAATGATAATAATTATATATCCTTTAAAGACTACAACAAAGGAGCTTCCACATGAGACAAAACCAACACTAATTGCCAAACAACAATCAGTCTCAAGAGGAATTCTCTCACTGCAAGGGATAAAAAAATGCACAGCTGAAGAGCACAAGACTAAAAAAAGGTGAAAAGGATTTCTTCGATTGTATTCGTGAATATTAGTAAACATGTGGGGATATTACAGGGAACACGGCGGGACACTGAGCCTCTTCGTTCTACTTGTGTAGAGAAAATTCTCTTTCGAAACGCCAAAATGACCATAATTTTTTAATATCACGGCCCATACCGTCCAAATGCCTGGGGACAGAGGGATGTCTTTTACAATGCAGATAGAGTTGGTGGAGATCTATTCGCCGCATTTATCACCTTTGTTCTCACTACAGTTAGGACGGAGATATGGCGGATAGAATGTACGCGGAATAGAAGTTTAAAAGCCTTGGTATTTTAACTCGATAATAAGTTTGTGTTGGAGATTCGCATTTTCATGATATCATGTTTGTAGTAAGTCAAGGGGGAATAAAAGAATACATCCCGTTCCACGATATGGCATATATTTTCGGAAATAACGGCCATACCGAGGAACGGGATGCGGCCCTGTATTCCCCCTTGACTTACTTCTTACACGATAGCATCAAAACGGCAATCGCGAACACTTTCTGATTTTCGAGAAAAAAAGGGGAAGGGTTTAAACCACTATTCCGCCGCCATTCTAGCCGCCATAACTCCGCAGTACGTGTAGTGACAACAAAGCCGATGAGTGCGTTGAATACAGCTCGTCGAACTCTATCTTGAGTATAAAGGACAACTCTCGATCCCCGTTCGTTTGGACGGGAGAGGCCGGCAAAATTTCAAAAAATGGTCATTTTGACCTTCCAAAACGGAATTTTTTCTACACAAGGAGAACGAGGCGACTCAGAGGCCTGCCCTTTTAACTGTAGCATCCCAGCATCTTCAGTAGTAACCACCGGTAAAATCCGGCAAATCCGTCGCACTTTTTTCTAGCCCCAATTTTTGGGTACCTAAAGTATTTGAGTCTGTAATTCCGGAAATAATGGCCATACCGAGGAACGGGATGCGGCCCTGTATTCCCCCTTGACTTACTTCTTACACGATAGCATCAAAACGGCAATCGCGAACACTTTCTGATTTTCGAGAAAAAAAGGGGAAGGGTTTAAACCACTATTCCGCCGCCATTCTAGCCGCCATAACTCCGCAGTACGTGTAGTGACAACAAAGCCGATGAGTGCGTTGAATACAGCTCGTCGAACTCTATCTTGAGTATAAAGGACAACTCTCGATCCCCTTTCGTTTGGACGGGAGAGGCCGGCAAAATTTCAAAAAATGGTCATTTTGACCTTCCAAAACGGAATTTTTTCTACACAAGGAGAACGAGGCGACTCAGAGGCCTGCCCTTTTAACTGTAGCATCCCAGCATCTTCAGTAGTAACCACCGGTAAAATCCGGCAAATCCGTCGCACTTTTTTCTAGCCCCAATTTTTGGGTACCTAAAGTATTTGAGTCTGTAATTCCGGAAATAATGGCCATACCGAGGAACGGGATGCGGCCCTATATTCCATCTTGACTTACTTCTTACACGATAGCATCAAAACGGCAATCGCGAACACTTTCTGATTTTCGAGAAAAAAAGGGGAAGGGTTTAAACCACTATTCCGCCGCCATTCTAGCCGCCATAACTCCGCAGTACGTGTAGTGACAACAAAGCCGATGAGTGCGTTGAATACAGCTCGTCGAACTCTATCTTGAGTATAAAGGACAACTCTCGATCCCCGTTCGTTTGGACGGGAGAGGCCGGCAAAATTTCAAAAAATGGTCATTTTGACCTTCCAAAACGGAATTTTTTCTACACAAGGAGAACGAGGCGACTCAGAGGCCTGCCCTTTTAACTGTAGCATCCCAGCATCTTCAGTAGTAACCACCGGTAAAATCCGGCAAATCCGTCGCACTTTTTTCTAGCCCCAATTTTTGGGTACCTAAAGTATTTGAGTCTGTAATTCCGGAAATAATGGCCATACCGAGGAACGGGATGCGGCCCTGTATTCCCCCTTGACTTACTTCTTACACGATAGCATCAAAACGGCAATCGCGAACACTTTCTGATTTTCGAGAAAAAAAGGGGAAGGGTTTAAACCACTATTCCGCCGCCATTCTAGCCGCCATAACTCCGCAGTACGTGTAGTGACAACAAAGCCGATGAGTGCGTTGAATACAGCTCGTCGAACTCTATCTTGAGTATAAAGGACAACTCTCGATCCCCGTTCGTTTGGACGGGAGAGGCCGGCAAAATTTCAAAAAATGGTCATTTTGACCTTCCAAAACGGAATTTTTTCTACACAAGGAGAACGAGGCGACTCAGAGGCCTGCCCTTTTAACTGTAGCATCCCAGCATCTTCAGTAGTAACCACCGGTAAAATCCGGCAAATCCGTCGCACTTTTTTCTAGCCCCAATTTTTGGGTACCTAAAGTATTTGAGTCTGTAATTCCGGAAATAATGGCCATACCGAGGAACGGGATGCGGCCCTGTATTCCCCCTTGACTTACTTCTTACACGATAGCATCAAAACGGCAATCGCGAACACTTTCTGATTTTCGAGAAAAAAAGGGGAAGGGTTTAAACCACTATTCCGCCGCCATTCTAGCCGCCATAACTCCGCAGTACGTGTAGTGACAACAAAGCCGATGAGTGCGTTGAATACAGCTCGTCGAACTCTATCTTGAGTATAAAGGACAACTCTCGATCCCCGTTCGTTTGGACGGGAGAGGCCGGCAAAATTTCAAAAAATGGTCATTTTGACCTTCCAAAACGGAATTTTTTCTACACAAGGAGAACGAGGCGACTCAGAGGCCTGCCCTTTTAACTGTAGCATCCCAGCATCTTCAGTAGTAACCACCGGTAAAATCCGGCAAATCCGTCGCACTTTTTTCTAGCCCCAATTTTTGGGTACCTAAAGTATTTGAGTCTGTAATTCCGGAAATAATGGCCATACCGAGGAACGGGATGCGGCCCTATATTCCATCTTGACTTACTTCTTACACGATAGCATCAAAACGGCAATCGCGAACACTTTCTGATTTTCGAGAAAAAAAGGGGAAGGGTTTAAACCACTATTCCGCCGCCATTCTAGCCGCCATAACTCCGCAGTACGTGTAGTGACAACAAAGCCGATGAGTGCGTTGAATACAGCTCGTCGAACTCTATCTTGAGTATAAAGGACAACTCTCGATCCCCGTTCGTTTGGACGGGAGAGGCCGGCAAAATTTCAAAAAATGGTCATTTTGACCTTCCAAAACGGAATTTTTTCTACACAAGGAGAACGAGGCGACTCAGAGGCCTGCCCTTTTAACTGTAGCATCCCAGCATCTTCAGTAGTAACCACCGGTAAAATCCGGCAAATCCGTCGCACTTTTTTCTAGCCCCAATTTTTGGGTACCTAAAGTATTTGAGTCTGTAATTCCGGAAATAATGGCCATACCGAGGAACGGGATGCGGCCCTGTATTCCCCCTTGACTTACTTCTTACACGATAGCATCAAAACGGCAATCGCGAACACTTTCTGATTTTCGAGAAAAAAAGGGGAAGGGTTTAAACCACTATTCCGCCGCCATTCTAGCCGCCATAACTCCGCAGTACGTGTAGTGACAACAAAGCCGATGAGTGCGTTGAATACAGCTCGTCGAACTCTATCTTGAGTATAAAGGACAACTCTCGATCCCCGTTCGTTTGGACGGGAGAGGCCGGCAAAATTTCAAAAAATGGTCATTTTGACCTTCCAAAACGGAATTTTTTCTACACAAGGAGAACGAGGCGACTCAGAGGCCTGCCCTTTTAACTGTAGCATCCCAGCATCTTCAGTAGTAACCACCGGTAAAATCCGGCAAATCCGTCGCACTTTTTTCTAGCCCCAATTTTTGGGTACCTAAAGTATTTGAGTCTGTAATTCCGGAAATAATGGCCATACCGAGGAACGGGATGCGGCCCTGTATTCCCCCTTGACTTACTTCTTACACGATAGCATCAAAACGGCAATCGCGAACACTTTCTGATTTTCGAGAAAAAAAGGGGAAGGGTTTAAACCACTATTCCGCCGCCATTCTAGCCGCCATAACTCCGCAGTACGTGTAGTGACAACAAAGCCGATGAGTGCGTTGAATACAGCTCGTCGAACTCTATCTTGAGTATAAAGGACAACTCTCGATCCCCGTTCGTTTGGACGGGAGAGGCCGGCAAAATTTCAAAAAATGGTCATTTTGACCTTCCAAAACGGAATTTTTTCTACACAAGGAGAACGAGGCGACTCAGAGGCCTGCCCTTTTAACTGTAGCATCCCAGCATCTTCAGTAGTAACCACCGGTAAAATCCGGCAAATCCGTCGCACTTTTTTCTAGCCCCAATTTTTGGGTACCTAAAGTATTTGAGTCTGTAATTCCGGAAATAATGGCCATACCGAGGAACGGGATGCGGCCCTGTATTCCCCCTTGACTTACTTCTTACACGATAGCATCAAAACGGCAATCGCGAACACTTTCTGATTTTCGAGAAAATCCGCCGCCATTCTAGCCGCCATAACTCCGCAGTACGTATAGTGACAACAAAGCCGATGAGTGCGTTGAATACAGCTCGTCGAACTCTATCTTGAGTATAAAGGACAACTCTCGATCCCCGTTCGTTTGGACGGGAGAGGCCGGCAAAATTTCAAAAAATGGTCATTTTGACCTTCCAAAACGGAATTTTTTCTACACAAGGAGAACGAGGCGACTCAGAGGCCTGCCCTTTTAACTGTAGCATCCCAGCATCTTCAGTAGTAACCACCGGTAAAATCCGGCAAATCCGTCGCACTTTTTTCTAGCCCCAATTTTTGGGTACCTAAAGTATTTGAGTCTGTAATTCCGGAAATAATGGCCATACCGAGGAACGGGATGCGGCCCTGTATTCCCCCTTGACTTACTTCTTACACGATAGCATCAAAACGGCAATCGCGAACACTTTCTGATTTTCGAGAAAAAAAGGGGAAGGGTTTAAACCACTATTCCGCCGCCATTCTAGCCGCCATAACTCCGCAGTACGTGTAGTGACAACAAAGCCGATGAGTGCGTTGAATACAGCTCGTCGAACTCTATCTTGAGTATAAAGGACAACTCTCGATCCCCGTTCGTTTGGACGGGAGAGGCCGGCAAAATTTCAAAAAATGGTCATTTTGACCTTCCAAAACGGAATTTTTTCTACACAAGGAGAACGAGGCGACTCAGAGGCCTGCCCTTTTAACTGTAGCATCCCAGCATCTTCAGTAGTAACCACCGGTAAAATCCGGCAAATCCGTCGCACTTTTTTCTAGCCCCAATTTTTGGGTACCTAAAGTATTTGAGTCTGTAATTCCGGAAATAATGGCCATACCGAGGAACGGGATGCGGCCCTATATTCCATCTTGACTTACTTCTTACACGATAGCATCAAAACGGCAATCGCGAACACTTTCTGATTTTCGAGAAAAAAAGGGGAAGGGTTTAAACCACTATTCCGCCGCCATTCTAGCCGCCATAACTCCGCAGTACGTGTAGTGACAACAAAGCCGATGAGTGCGTTGAATACAGCTCGTCGAACTCTATCTTGAGTATAAAGGACAACTCTCGATCCCCGTTCGTTTGGACGGGAGAGGCCGGCAAAATTTCAAAAAATGGTCATTTTGACCTTCCAAAACGGAATTTTTTCTACACAAGGAGAACGAGGCGACTCAGAGGCCTGCCCTTTTAACTGTAGCATCCCAGCATCTTCAGTAGTAACCACCGGTAAAATCCGGCAAATCCGTCGCACTTTTTTCTAGCCCCAATTTTTGGGTACCTAAAGTATTTGAGTCTGTAATTCCGGAAATAATGGCCATACCGAGGAACGGGATGCGGCCCTGTATTCCCCCTTGACTTACTTCTTACACGATAGCATCAAAACGGCAATCGCGAACACTTTCTGATTTTCGAGAAAAAAAGGGGAAGGGTTTAAACCACTATTCCGCCGCCATTCTAGCCGCCATAACTCCGCAGTACGTGTAGTGACAACAAAGCCGATGAGTGCGTTGAATACAGCTCGTCGAACTCTATCTTGAGTATAAAGGACAACTCTCGATCCCCGTTCGTTTGGACGGGAGAGGCCGGCAAAATTTCAAAAAATGGTCATTTTGACCTTCCAAAACGGAATTTTTTCTACACAAGGAGAACGAGGCGACTCAGAGGCCTGCCCTTTTAACTGTAGCATCCCAGCATCTTCAGTAGTAACCACCGGTAAAATCCGGCAAATCCGTCGCACTTTTTTCTAGCCCCAATTTTTGGGTACCTAAAGTATTTGAGTCTGTAATTCCGGAAATAATGGCCATACCGAGGAACGGGATGCGGCCCTATATTCCATCTTGACTTACTTCTTACACGATAGCATCAAAACGGCAATCGCGAACACTTTCTGATTTTCGAGAAAAAAAGGGGAAGGGTTTAAACCACTATTCCGCCGCCATTCTAGCCGCCATAACTCCGCAGTACGTGTAGTGACAACAAAGCCGATGAGTGCGTTGAATACAGCTCGTCGAACTCTATCTTGAGTATAAAGGACAACTCTCGATCCCCGTTCGTTTGGACGGGAGAGGCCGGCAAAATTTCAAAAAATGGTCATTTTGACCTTCCAAAACGGAATTTTTTCTACACAAGGAGAACGAGGCGAC
Source organism: Periplaneta americana (assembly GCF_040183065.1). Lineage (NCBI taxonomy): Eukaryota > Metazoa > Arthropoda > Insecta > Blattodea > Blattidae > Periplaneta > Periplaneta americana. The sequence continues at coordinate 202,677,236 of NC_091119.1, read as the reverse complement.
TCAGAGGCCTGCCCTTTTAACTGTAGCATCCCAGCATCTTCAGTAGTAACCACCGGTAAAATCCGGCAAATCCGTCGCACTTTTTTCTAGCCCCAATTTTTGGGTACCTAAAGTATTTGAGTCTGTAATTCCGGAAATAATGGCCATACCGAGGAACGGGATGCGGCCCTGTATTCCCCCTTGACTTACTTCTTACACGATAGCATCAAAACGGCAATCGCGAACACTTTCTGATTTTCGAGAAAAAAAGGGGAAGGGTTTAAACCACTATTCCGCCGCCATTCTAGCCGCCATAACTCCGCAGTACGTGTAGTGACAACAAAGCCGATGAGTGCGTTGAATACAGCTCGTCGAACTCTATCTTGAGTATAAAGGACAACTCTCGATCCCCGTTCGTTTGGACGGGAGAGGCCGGCAAAATTTCAAAAAATGGTCATTTTGACCTTCCAAAACGGAATTTTTTCTACACAAGGAGAACGAGGCGACTCAGAGGCCTGCCCTTTTAACTGTAGCATCCCAGCATCTTCAGTAGTAACCACCGGTAAAATCCGGCAAATCCGTCGCACTTTTTTCTAGCCCCAATTTTTGGGTACCTAAAGTATTTGAGTCTGTAATTCCGGAAATAATGGCCATACCGAGGAACGGGATGCGGCCCTGTATTCCCCCTTGACTTACTTCTTACACGATAGCATCAAAACGGCAATCGCGAACACTTTCTGATTTTCGAGAAAAAAAGGGGAAGGGTTTAAACCACTATTCCGCCGCCATTCTAGCCGCCATAACTCCGCAGTACGTGTAGTGACAACAAAGCCGATGAGTGCGTTGAATACAGCTCGTCGAACTCTATCTTGAGTATAAAGGACAACTCTCGATCCCCGTTCGTTTGGACGGGAGAGGCCGGCAAAATTTCAAAAAATGGTCATTTTGACCTTCCAAAACGGAATTTTTTCTACACAAGGAGAACGAGGCGACTCAGAGGCCTGCCCTTTTAACTGTAGCATCCCAGCATCTTCAGTAGTAACCACCGGTAAAATCCGGCAAATCCGTCGCACTTTTTTCTAGCCCCAATTTTTGGGTACCTAAAGTATTTGAGTCTGTAATTCCGGAAATAATGGCCATACCGAGGAACGGGATGCGGCCCTATATTCCATCTTGACTTACTTCTTACACGATAGCATCAAAACGGCAATCGCGAACACTTTCTGATTTTCGAGAAAAAAAGGGGAAGGGTTTAAACCACTATTCCGCCGCCATTCTAGCCGCCATAACTCCGCAGTACGTGTAGTGACAACAAAGCCGATGAGTGCGTTGAATACAGCTCGTCGAACTCTATCTTGAGTATAAAGGACAACTCTCGATCCCCGTTCGTTTGGACGGGAGAGGCCGGCAAAATTTCAAAAAATGGTCATTTTGACCTTCCAAAACGGAATTTTTTCTACACAAGGAGAACGAGGCGACTCAGAGGCCTGCCCTTTTAACTGTAGCATCCCAGCATCTTCAGTAGTAACCACCGGTAAAATCCGGCAAATCCGTCGCACTTTTTTCTAGCCCCAATTTTTGGGTACCTAAAGTATTTGAGTCTGTAATTCCGGAAATAATGGCCATACCGAGGAACGGGATGCGGCCCTGTATTCCCCCTTGACTTACTTCTTACACGATAGCATCAAAACGGCAATCGCGAACACTTTCTGATTTTCGAGAAAAAAAGGGGAAGGGTTTAAACCACTATTCCGCCGCCATTCTAGCCGCCATAACTCCGCAGTACGTGTAGTGACAACAAAGCCGATGAGTGCGTTGAATACAGCTCGTCGAACTCTATCTTGAGTATAAAGGACAACTCTCGATCCCCGTTCGTTTGGACGGGAGAGGCCGGCAAAATTTCAAAAAATGGTCATTTTGACCTTCCAAAACGGAATTTTTTCTACACAAGGAGAACGAGGCGACTCAGAGGCCTGCCCTTTTAACTGTAGCATCCCAGCATCTTCAGTAGTAACCACCGGTAAAATCCGGCAAATCCGTCGCACTTTTTTCTAGCCCCAATTTTTGGGTACCTAAAGTATTTGAGTCTGTAATTCCGGAAATAATGGCCATACCGAGGAACGGGATGCGGCCCTGTATTCCCCCTTGACTTACTTCTTACACGATAGCATCAAAACGGCAATCGCGAACACTTTCTGATTTTCGAGAAAATCCGCCGCCATTCTAGCCGCCATAACTCCGCAGTACGTATAGTGACAACAAAGCCGATGAGTGCGTTGAATACAGCTCGTCGAACTCTATCTTGAGTATAAAGGACAACTCTCGATCCCCGTTCGTTTGGACGGGAGAGGCCGGCAAAATTTCAAAAAATGGTCATTTTGACCTTCCAAAACGGAATTTTTTCTACACAAGGAGAACGAGGCGACTCAGAGGCCTGCCCTTTTAACTGTAGCATCCCAGCATCTTCAGTAGTAACCACCGGTAAAATCCGGCAAATCCGTCGCACTTTTTTCTAGCCCCAATTTTTGGGTACCTAAAGTATTTGAGTCTGTAATTCCGGAAATAATGGCCATACCGAGGAACGGGATGCGGCCCTGTATTCCCCCTTGACTTACTTCTTACACGATAGCATCAAAACGGCAATCGCGAACACTTTCTGATTTTCGAGAAAAAAAGGGGAAGGGTTTAAACCACTATTCCGCCGCCATTCTAGCCGCCATAACTCCGCAGTACGTGTAGTGACAACAAAGCCGATGAGTGCGTTGAATACAGCTCGTCGAACTCTATCTTGAGTATAAAGGACAACTCTCGATCCCCGTTCGTTTGGACGGGAGAGGCCGGCAAAATTTCAAAAAATGGTCATTTTGACCTTCCAAAACGGAATTTTTTCTACACAAGGAGAACGAGGCGACTCAGAGGCCTGCCCTTTTAACTGTAGCATCCCAGCATCTTCAGTAGTAACCACCGGTAAAATCCGGCAAATCCGTCGCACTTTTTTCTAGCCCCAATTTTTGGGTACCTAAAGTATTTGAGTCTGTAATTCCGGAAATAATGGCCATACCGAGGAACGGGATGCGGCCCTATATTCCATCTTGACTTACTTCTTACACGATAGCATCAAAACGGCAATCGCGAACACTTTCTGATTTTCGAGAAAAAAAGGGGAAGGGTTTAAACCACTATTCCGCCGCCATTCTAGCCGCCATAACTCCGCAGTACGTGTAGTGACAACAAAGCCGATGAGTGCGTTGAATACAGCTCGTCGAACTCTATCTTGAGTATAAAGGACAACTCTCGATCCCCGTTCGTTTGGACGGGAGAGGCCGGCAAAATTTCAAAAAATGGTCATTTTGACCTTCCAAAACGGAATTTTTTCTACACAAGGAGAACGAGGCGACTCAGAGGCCTGCCCTTTTAACTGTAGCATCCCAGCATCTTCAGTAGTAACCACCGGTAAAATCCGGCAAATCCGTCGCACTTTTTTCTAGCCCCAATTTTTGGGTACCTAAAGTATTTGAGTCTGTAATTCCGGAAATAATGGCCATACCGAGGAACGGGATGCGGCCCTGTATTCCCCCTTGACTTACTTCTTACACGATAGCATCAAAACGGCAATCGCGAACACTTTCTGATTTTCGAGAAAAAAAGGGGAAGGGTTTAAACCACTATTCCGCCGCCATTCTAGCCGCCATAACTCCGCAGTACGTGTAGTGACAACAAAGCCGATGAGTGCGTTGAATACAGCTCGTCGAACTCTATCTTGAGTATAAAGGACAACTCTCGATCCCCGTTCGTTTGGACGGGAGAGGCCGGCAAAATTTCAAAAAATGGTCATTTTGACCTTCCAAAACGGAATTTTTTCTACACAAGGAGAACGAGGCGACTCAGAGGCCTGCCCTTTTAACTGTAGCATCCCAGCATCTTCAGTAGTAACCACCGGTAAAATCCGGCAAATCCGTCGCACTTTTTTCTAGCCCCAATTTTTGGGTACCTAAAGTATTTGAGTCTGTAATTCCGGAAATAATGGCCATACCGAGGAACGGGATGCGGCCCTGTATTCCCCCTTGACTTACTTCTTACACGATAGCATCAAAACGGCAATCGCGAACACTTTCTGATTTTCGAGAAAAAAAGGGGAAGGGTTTAAACCACTATTCCGCCGCCATTCTAGCCGCCATAACTCCGCAGTACGTGTAGTGACAACAAAGCCGATGAGTGCGTTGAATACAGCTCGTCGAACTCTATCTTGAGTATAAAGGACAACTCTCGATCCCCGTTCGTTTGGACGGGAGAGGCCGGCAAAATTTCAAAAAATGGTCATTTTGACCTTCCAAAACGGAATTTTTTCTACACAAGGAGAACGAGGCGACTCAGAGGCCTGCCCTTTTAACTGTAGCATCCCAGCATCTTCAGTAGTAACCACCGGTAAAATCCGGCAAATCCGTCGCACTTTTTTCTAGCCCCAATTTTTGGGTACCTAAAGTATTTGAGTCTGTAATTCCGGAAATAATGGCCATACCGAGGAACGGGATGCGGCCCTATATTCCATCTTGACTTACTTCTTACACGATAGCATCAAAACGGCAATCGCGAACACTTTCTGATTTTCGAGAAAAAAAGGGGAAGGGTTTAAACCACTATTCCGCCGCCATTCTAGCCGCCATAACTCCGCAGTACGTGTAGTGACAACAAAGCCGATGAGTGCGTTGAATACAGCTCGTCGAACTCTATCTTGAGTATAAAGGACAACTCTCGATCCCCGTTCGTTTGGACGGGAGAGGCCGGCAAAATTTCAAAAAATGGTCATTTTGACCTTCCAAAACGGAATTTTTTCTACACAAGGAGAACGAGGCGACTCAGAGGCCTGCCCTTTTAACTGTAGCATCCCAGCATCTTCAGTAGTAACCACCGGTAAAATCCGGCAAATCCGTCGCACTTTTTTCTAGCCCCAATTTTTGGGTACCTAAAGTATTTGAGTCTGTAATTCCGGAAATAATGGCCATACCGAGGAACGGGATGCGGCCCTGTATTCCCCCTTGACTTACTTCTTACACGATAGCATCAAAACGGCAATCGCGAACACTTTCTGATTTTCGAGAAAATCCGCCGCCATTCTAGCCGCCATAACTCCGCAGTACGTATAGTGACAACAAAGCCGATGAGTGCGTTGAATACAGCTCGTCGAACTCTATCTTGAGTATAAAGGACAACTCTCGATCCCCGTTCGTTTGGACGGGAGAGGCCGGCAAAATTTCAAAAAATGGTCATTTTGACCTTCCAAAACGGAATTTTTTCTACACAAGGAGAACGAGGCGACTCAGAGGCCTGCCCTTTTAACTGTAGCATCCCAGCATCTTCAGTAGTAACCACCGGTAAAATCCGGCAAATCCGTCGCACTTTTTTCTAGCCCCAATTTTTGGGTACCTAAAGTATTTGAGTCTGTAATTCCGGAAATAATGGCCATACCGAGGAACGGGATGCGGCCCTGTATTCCCCCTTGACTTACTTCTTACACGATAGCATCAAAACGGCAATCGCGAACACTTTCTGATTTTCGAGAAAAAAAGGGGAAGGGTTTAAACCACTATTCCGCCGCCATTCTAGCCGCCATAACTCCGCAGTACGTGTAGTGACAACAAAGCCGATGAGTGCGTTGAATACAGCTCGTCGAACTCTATCTTGAGTATAAAGGACAACTCTCGATCCCCGTTCGTTTGGACGGGAGAGGCCGGCAAAATTTCAAAAAATGGTCATTTTGACCTTCCAAAACGGAATTTTTTCTACACAAGGAGAACGAGGCGACTCAGAGGCCTGCCCTTTTAACTGTAGCATCCCAGCATCTTCAGTAGTAACCACCGGTAAAATCCGGCAAATCCGTCGCACTTTTTTCTAGCCCCAATTTTTGGGTACCTAAAGTATTTGAGTCTGTAATTCCGGAAATAATGGCCATACCGAGGAACGGGATGCGGCCCTGTATTCCCCCTTGACTTACTTCTTACACGATAGCATCAAAACGGCAATCGCGAACACTTTCTGATTTTCGAGAAAAAAAGGGGAAGGGTTTAAACCACTATTCCGCCGCCATTCTAGCCGCCATAACTCCGCAGTACGTGTAGTGACAACAAAGCCGATGAGTGCGTTGAATACAGCTCGTCGAACTCTATCTTGAGTATAAAGGACAACTCTCGATCCCCGTTCGTTTGGACGGGAGAGGCCGGCAAAATTTCAAAAAATGGTCATTTTGACCTTCCAAAACGGAATTTTTTCTACACAAGGAGAACGAGGCGACTCAGAGGCCTGCCCTTTTAACTGTAGCATCCCAGCATCTTCAGTAGTAACCACCGGTAAAATCCGGCAAATCCGTCGCACTTTTTTCTAGCCCCAATTTTTGGGTACCTAAAGTATTTGAGTCTGTAATTCCGGAAATAATGGCCATACCGAGGAACGGGATGCGGCCCTATATTCCATCTTGACTTACTTCTTACACGATAGCATCAAAACGGCAATCGCGAACACTTTCTGATTTTCGAGAAAAAAAGGGGAAGGGTTTAAACCACTATTCCGCCGCCATTCTAGCCGCCATAACTCCGCAGTACGTGTAGTGACAACAAAGCCGATGAGTGCGTTGAATACAGCTCGTCGAACTCTATCTTGAGTATAAAGGACAACTCTCGATCCCCGTTCGTTTGGACGGGAGAGGCCGGCAAAATTTCAAAAAATGGTCATTTTGACCTTCCAAAACGGAATTTTTTCTACACAAGGAGAACGAGGCGACTCAGAGGCCTGCCCTTTTAACTGTAGCATCCCAGCATCTTCAGTAGTAACCACCGGTAAAATCCGGCAAATCCGTCGCACTTTTTTCTAGCCCCAATTTTTGGGTACCTAAAGTATTTGAGTCTGTAATTCCGGAAATAATGGCCATACCGAGGAACGGGATGCGGCCCTGTATTCCCCCTTGACTTACTTCTTACACGATAGCATCAAAACGGCAATCGCGAACACTTTCTGATTTTCGAGAAAAAAAGGGGAAGGGTTTAAACCACTATTCCGCCGCCATTCTAGCCGCCATAACTCCGCAGTACGTGTAGTGACAACAAAGCCGATGAGTGCGTTGAATACAGCTCGTCGAACTCTATCTTGAGTATAAAGGACAACTCTCGATCCCCGTTCGTTTGGACGGGAGAGGCCGGCAAAATTTCAAAAAATGGTCATTTTGACCTTCCAAAACGGAATTTTTTCTACACAAGGAGAACGAGGCGACTCAGAGGCCTGCCCTTTTAACTGTAGCATCCCAGCATCTTCAGTAGTAACCACCGGTAAAATCCGGCAAATCCGTCGCACTTTTTTCTAGCCCCAATTTTTGGGTACCTAAAGTATTTGAGTCTGTAATTCCGGAAATAATGGCCATACCGAGGAACGGGATGCGGCCCTGTATTCCCCCTTGACTTACTTCTTACACGATAGCATCAAAACGGCAATCGCGAACACTTTCTGATTTTCGAGAAAAAAAGGGGAAGGGTTTAAACCACTATTCCGCCGCCATTCTAGCCGCCATAACTCCGCAGTACGTGTAGTGACAACAAAGCCGATGAGTGCGTTGAATACAGCTCGTCGAACTCTATCTTGAGTATAAAGGACAACTCTCGATCCCCGTTCGTTTGGACGGGAGAGGCCGGCAAAATTTCAAAAAATGGTCATTTTGACCTTCCAAAACGGAATTTTTTCTACACAAGGAGAACGAGGCGACTCAGAGGCCTGCCCTTTTAACTGTAGCATCCCAGCATCTTCAGTAGTAACCACCGGTAAAATCCGGCAAATCCGTCGCACTTTTTTCTAGCCCCAATTTTTGGGTACCTAAAGTATTTGAGTCTGTAATTCCGGAAATAATGGCCATACCGAGGAACGGGATGCGGCCCTGTATTCCCCCTTGACTTACTTCTTACACGATAGCATCAAAACGGCAATCGCGAACACTTTCTGATTTTCGAGAAAATCCGCCGCCATTCTAGCCGCCATAACTCCGCAGTACGTATAGTGACAACAAAGCCGATGAGTGCGTTGAATACAGCTCGTCGAACTCTATCTTGAGTATAAAGGACAACTCTCGATCCCCGTTCGTTTGGACGGGAGAGGCCGGCAAAATTTCAAAAAATGGTCATTTTGACCTTCCAAAACGGAATTTTTTCTACACAAGGAGAACGAGGCGACTCAGAGGCCTGCCCTTTTAACTGTAGCATCCCAGCATCTTCAGTAGTAACCACCGGTAAAATCCGGCAAATCCGTCGCACTTTTTTCTAGCCCCAATTTTTGGGTACCTAAAGTATTTGAGTCTGTAATTCCGGAAATAATGGCCATACCGAGGAACGGGATGCGGCCCTGTATTCCCCCTTGACTTACTTCTTACACGATAGCATCAAAACGGCAATCGCGAACACTTTCTGATTTTCGAGAAAAAAAGGGGAAGGGTTTAAACCACTATTCCGCCGCCATTCTAGCCGCCATAACTCCGCAGTACGTGTAGTGACAACAAAGCCGATGAGTGCGTTGAATACAGCTCGTCGAACTCTATCTTGAGTATAAAGGACAACTCTCGATCCCCGTTCGTTTGGACGGGAGAGGCCGGCAAAATTTCAAAAAATGGTCATTTTGACCTTCCAAAACGGAATTTTTTCTACACAAGGAGAACGAGGCGACTCAGAGGCCTGCCCTTTTAACTGTAGCATCCCAGCATCTTCAGTAGTAACCACCGGTAAAATCCGGCAAATCCGTCGCACTTTTTTCTAGCCCCAATTTTTGGGTACCTAAAGTATTTGAGTCTGTAATTCCGGAAATAATGGCCATACCGAGGAACGGGATGCGGCCCTATATTCCATCTTGACTTACTTCTTACACGATAGCATCAAAACGGCAATCGCGAACACTTTCTGATTTTCGAGAAAAAAAGGGGAAGGGTTTAAACCACTATTCCGCCGCCATTCTAGCCGCCATAACTCCGCAGTACGTGTAGTGACAACAAAGCCGATGAGTGCGTTGAATACAGCTCGTCGAACTCTATCTTGAGTATAAAGGACAACTCTCGATCCCCGTTCGTTTGGACGGGAGAGGCCGGCAAAATTTCAAAAAATGGTCATTTTGACCTTCCAAAACGGAATTTTTTCTACACAAGGAGAACGAGGCGACTCAGAGGCCTGCCCTTTTAACTGTAGCATCCCAGCATCTTCAGTAGTAACCACCGGTAAAATCCGGCAAATCCGTCGCACTTTTTTCTAGCCCCAATTTTTGGGTACCTAAAGTATTTGAGTCTGTAATTCCGGAAATAATGGCCATACCGAGGAACGGGATGCGGCCCTGTATTCCCCCTTGACTTACTTCTTACACGATAGCATCAAAACGGCAATCGCGAACACTTTCTGATTTTCGAGAAAAAAAGGGGAAGGGTTTAAACCACTATTCCGCCGCCATTCTAGCCGCCATAACTCCGCAGTACGTGTAGTGACAACAAAGCCGATGAGTGCGTTGAATACAGCTCGTCGAACTCTATCTTGAGTATAAAGGACAACTCTCGATCCCCGTTCGTTTGGACGGGAGAGGCCGGCAAAATTTCAAAAAATGGTCATTTTGACCTTCCAAAACGGAATTTTTTCTACACAAGGAGAACGAGGCGACTCAGAGGCCTGCCCTTTTAACTGTAGCATCCCAGCATCTTCAGTAGTAACCACCGGTAAAATCCGGCAAATCCGTCGCACTTTTTTCTAGCCCCAATTTTTGGGTACCTAAAGTATTTGAGTCTGTAATTCCGGAAATAATGGCCATACCGAGGAACGGGATGCGGCCCTGTATTCCCCCTTGACTTACTTCTTACACGATAGCATCAAAACGGCAATCGCGAACACTTTCTGATTTTCGAGAAAAAAAGGGGAAGGGTTTAAACCACTATTCCGCCGCCATTCTAGCCGCCATAACTCCGCAGTACGTGTAGTGACAACAAAGCCGATGAGTGCGTTGAATACAGCTCGTCGAACTCTATCTTGAGTATAAAGGACAACTCTCGATCCCCGTTCGTTTGGACGGGAGAGGCCGGCAAAATTTCAAAAAATGGTCATTTTGACCTTCCAAAACGGAATTTTTTCTACACAAGGAGAACGAGGCGACTCAGAGGCCTGCCCTTTTAACTGTAGCATCCCAGCATCTTCAGTAGTAACCACCGGTAAAATCCGGCAAATCCGTCGCACTTTTTTCTAGCCCCAATTTTTGGGTACCTAAAGTATTTGAGTCTGTAATTCCGGAAATAATGGCCATACCGAGGAACGGGATGCGGCCCTGTATTCCCCCTTGACTTACTTCTTACACGATAGCATCAAAACGGCAATCGCGAACACTTTCTGATTTTCGAGAAAAAAAGGGGAAGGGTTTAAACCACTATTCCGCCGCCATTCTAGCCGCCATAACTCCGCAGTACGTGTAGTGACAACAAAGCCGATGAGTGCGTTGAATACAGCTCGTCGAACTCTATCTTGAGTATAAAGGACAACTCTCGATCCCCGTTCGTTTGGACGGGAGAGGCCGGCAAAATTTCAAAAAATGGTCATTTTGACCTTCCAAAACGGAATTTTTTCTACACAAGGAGAACGAGGCGACTCAGAGGCCTGCCCTTTTAACTGTAGCATCCCAGCATCTTCAGTAGTAACCACCGGTAAAATCCGGCAAATCCGTCGCACTTTTTTCTAGCCCCAATTTTTGGGTACCTAAAGTATTTGAGTCTGTAATTCCGGAAATAATGGCCATACCGAGGAACGGGATGCGGCCCTGTATTCCCCCTTGACTTACTTCTTACACGATAGCATCAAAACGGCAATCGCGAACACTTTCTGATTTTCGAGAAAATCCGCCGCCATTCTAGCCGCCATAACTCCGCAGTACGTATAGTGACAACAAAGCCGATGAGTGCGTTGAATACAGCTCGTCGAACTCTATCTTGAGTATAAAGGACAACTCTCGATCCCCGTTCGTTTGGACGGGAGAGGCCGGCAAAATTTCAAAAAATGGTCATTTTGACCTTCCAAAACGGAATTTTTTCTACACAAGGAGAACGAGGCGACTCAGAGGCCTGCCCTTTTAACTGTAGCATCCCAGCATCTTCAGTAGTAACCACCGGTAAAATCCGGCAAATCCGTCGCACTTTTTTCTAGCCCCAATTTTTGGGTACCTAAAGTATTTGAGTCTGTAATTCCGGAAATAATGGCCATACCGAGGAACGGGATGCGGCCCTGTATTCCCCCTTGACTTACTTCTTACACGATAGCATCAAAACGGCAATCGCGAACACTTTCTGATTTTCGAGAAAAAAAGGGGAAGGGTTTAAACCACTATTCCGCCGCCATTCTAGCCGCCATAACTCCGCAGTACGTGTAGTGACAACAAAGCCGATGAGTGCGTTGAATACAGCTCGTCGAACTCTATCTTGAGTATAAAGGACAACTCTCGATCCCCGTTCGTTTGGACGGGAGAGGCCGGCAAAATTTCAAAAAATGGTCATTTTGACCTTCCAAAACGGAATTTTTTCTACACAAGGAGAACGAGGCGACTCAGAGGCCTGCCCTTTTAACTGTAGCATCCCAGCATCTTCAGTAGTAACCACCGGTAAAATCCGGCAAATCCGTCGCACTTTTTTCTAGCCCCAATTTTTGGGTACCTAAAGTATTTGAGTCTGTAATTCCGGAAATAATGGCCATACCGAGGAACGGGATGCGGCCCTATATTCCATCTTGACTTACTTCTTACACGATAGCATCAAAACGGCAATCGCGAACACTTTCTGATTTTCGAGAAAAAAAGGGGAAGGGTTTAAACCACTATTCCGCCGCCATTCTAGCCGCCATAACTCCGCAGTACGTGTAGTGACAACAAAGCCGATGAGTGCGTTGAATACAGCTCGTCGAACTCTATCTTGAGTATAAAGGACAACTCTCGATCCCCGTTCGTTTGGACGGGAGAGGCCGGCAAAATTTCAAAAAATGGTCATTTTGACCTTCCAAAACGGAATTTTTTCTACACAAGGAGAACGAGGCGACTCAGAGGCCTGCCCTTTTAACTGTAGCATCCCAGCATCTTCAGTAGTAACCACCGGTAAAATCCGGCAAATCCGTCGCACTTTTTTCTAGCCCCAATTTTTGGGTACCTAAAGTATTTGAGTCTGTAATTCCGGAAATAATGGCCATACCGAGGAACGGGATGCGGCCCTGTATTCCCCCTTGACTTACTTCTTACACGATAGCATCAAAACGGCAATCGCGAACACTTTCTGATTTTCGAGAAAAAAAGGGGAAGGGTTTAAACCACTATTCCGCCGCCATTCTAGCCGCCATAACTCCGCAGTACGTGTAGTGACAACAAAGCCGATGAGTGCGTTGAATACAGCTCGTCGAACTCTATCTTGAGTATAAAGGACAACTCTCGATCCCCGTTCGTTTGGACGGGAGAGGCCGGCAAAATTTCAAAAAATGGTCATTTTGACCTTCCAAAACGGAATTTTTTCTACACAAGGAGAACGAGGCGACTCAGAGGCCTGCCCTTTTAACTGTAGCATCCCAGCATCTTCAGTAGTAACCACCGGTAAAATCCGGCAAATCCGTCGCACTTTTTTCTAGCCCCAATTTTTGGGTACCTAAAGTATTTGAGTCTGTAATTCCGGAAATAATGGCCATACCGAGGAACGGGATGCGGCCCTGTATTCCCCCTTGACTTACTTCTTACACGATAGCATCAAAACGGCAATCGCGAACACTTTCTGATTTTCGAGAAAATCCGCCGCCATTCTAGCCGCCATAACTCCGCAGTACGTATAGTGACAACAAAGCCGATGAGTGCGTTGAATACAGCTCGTCGAACTCTATCTTGAGTATAAAGGACAACTCTCGATCCCCGTTCGTTTGGACGGGAGAGGCCGGCAAAATTTCAAAAAATGGTCATTTTGACCTTCCAAAACGGAATTTTTTCTACACAAGGAGAACGAGGCGACTCAGAGGCCTGCCCTTTTAACTGTAGCATCCCAGCATCTTCAGTAGTAACCACCGGTAAAATCCGGCAAATCCGTCGCACTTTTTTCTAGCCCCAATTTTTGGGTACCTAAAGTATTTGAGTCTGTAATTCCGGAAATAATGGCCATACCGAGGAACGGGATGCGGCCCTGTATTCCCCCTTGACTTACTTCTTACACGATAGCATCAAAACGGCAATCGCGAACACTTTCTGATTTTCGAGAAAAAAAGGGGAAGGGTTTAAACCACTATTCCGCCGCCATTCTAGCCGCCATAACTCCGCAGTACGTGTAGTGACAACAAAGCCGATGAGTGCGTTGAATACAGCTCGTCGAACTCTATCTTGAGTATAAAGGACAACTCTCGATCCCCGTTCGTTTGGACGGGAGAGGCCGGCAAAATTTCAAAAAATGGTCATTTTGACCTTCCAAAACGGAATTTTTTCTACACAAGGAGAACGAGGCGACTCAGAGGCCTGCCCTTTTAACTGTAGCATCCCAGCATCTTCAGTGGTAACCACCGGTAAAATCCGGCAAATCCGTCGCACTTTTTTCTAGCCCCAATTTTTGGGTACCTAAAGTATTTGAGTCTGTAATTCCGGAAATAATGGCCATACCGAGGAACGGGATGCGGCCCTATATTCCATCTTGACTTACTTCTTACACGATAGCATCAAAACGGCAATCGCGAACACTTTCTGATTTTCGAGAAAAAAAGGGGAAGGGTTTAAACCACTATTCCGCCGCCATTCTAGCCGCCATAACTCCGCAGTACGTGTAGTGACAACAAAGCCGATGAGTGCGTTGAATACAGCTCGTCGAACTCTATCTTGAGTATAAAGGACAACTCTCGATCCCCGTTCGTTTGGACGGGAGAGGCCGGCAAAATTTCAAAAAATGGTCATTTTGACCTTCCAAAACGGAATTTTTTCTACACAAGGAGAACGAGGCGACTCAGAGGCCTGCCCTTTTAACTGTAGCATCCCAGCATCTTCAGTAGTAACCACCGGTAAAATCCGGCAAATCCGTCGCACTTTTTTCTAGCCCCAATTTTTGGGTACCTAAAGTATTTGAGTCTGTAATTCCGGAAATAATGGCCATACCGAGGAACGGGATGCGGCCCTGTATTCCCCCTTGACTTACTTCTTACACGATAGCATCAAAACGGCAATCGCGAACACTTTCTGATTTTCGAGAAAAAAAGGGGAAGGGTTTAAACCACTATTCCGCCGCCATTCTAGCCGCCATAACTCCGCAGTACGTGTAGTGACAACAAAGCCGATGAGTGCGTTGAATACAGCTCGTCGAACTCTATCTTGAGTATAAAGGACAACTCTCGATCCCCGTTCGTTTGGACGGGAGAGGCCGGCAAAATTTCAAAAAATGGTCATTTTGACCTTCCAAAACGGAATTTTTTCTACACAAGGAGAACGAGGCGACTCAGAGGCCTGCCCTTTTAACTGTAGCATCCCAGCATCTTCAGTAGTAACCACCGGTAAAATCCGGCAAATCCGTCGCACTTTTTTCTAGCCCCAATTTTTGGGTACCTAAAGTATTTGAGTCTGTAATTCCGGAAATAATGGCCATACCGAGGAACGGGATGCGGCCCTGTATTCCCCCTTGACTTACTTCTTACACGATAGCATCAAAACGGCAATCGCGAACACTTTCTGATTTTCGAGAAAAAAAGGGGAAGGGTTTAAACCACTATTCCGCCGCCATTCTAGCCGCCATAACTCCGCAGTACGTGTAGTGACAACAAAGCCGATGAGTGCGTTGAATACAGCTCGTCGAACTCTATCTTGAGTATAAAGGACAACTCTCGATCCCCGTTCGTTTGGACGGGAGAGGCCGGCAAAATTTCAAAAAATGGTCATTTTGACCTTCCAAAACGGAATTTTTTCTACACAAGGAGAACGAGGCGACTCAGAGGCCTGCCCTTTTAACTGTAGCATCCCAGCATCTTCAGTAGTAACCACCGGTAAAATCCGGCAAATCCGTCGCACTTTTTTCTAGCCCCAATTTTTGGGTACCTAAAGTATTTGAGTCTGTAATTCCGGAAATAATGGCCATACCGAGGAACGGGATGCGGCCCTATATTCCATCTTGACTTACTTCTTACACGATAGCATCAAAACGGCAATCGCGAACACTTTCTGATTTTCGAGAAAAAAAGGGGAAGGGTTTAAACCACTATTCCGCCGCCATTCTAGCCGCCATAACTCCGCAGTACGTGTAGTGACAACAAAGCCGATGAGTGCGTTGAATACAGCTCGTCGAACTCTATCTTGAGTATAAAGGACAACTCTCGATCCCCGTTCGTTTGGACGGGAGAGGCCGGCAAAATTTCAAAAAATGGTCATTTTGACCTTCCAAAACGGAATTTTTTCTACACAAGGAGAACGAGGCGACTCAGAGGCCTGCCCTTTTAACTGTAGCATCCCAGCATCTTCAGTAGTAACCACCGGTAAAATCCGGCAAATCCGTCGCACTTTTTTCTAGCCCCAATTTTTGGGTACCTAAAGTATTTGAGTCTGTAATTCCGGAAATAATGGCCATACCGAGGAACGGGATGCGGCCCTGTATTCCCCCTTGACTTACTTCTTACACGATAGCATCAAAACGGCAATCGCGAACACTTTCTGATTTTCGAGAAAATCCGCCGCCATTCTAGCCGCCATAACTCCGCAGTACGTATAGTGACAACAAAGCCGATGAGTGCGTTGAATACAGCTCGTCGAACTCTATCTTGAGTATAAAGGACAACTCTCGATCCCCGTTCGTTTGGACGGGAGAGGCCGGCAAAATTTCAAAAAATGGTCATTTTGACCTTCCAAAACGGAATTTTTTCTACACAAGGAGAACGAGGCGACTCAGAGGCCTGCCCTTTTAACTGTAGCATCCCAGCATCTTCAGTAGTAACCACCGGTAAAATCCGGCAAATCCGTCGCACTTTTTTCTAGCCCCAATTTTTGGGTACCTAAAGTATTTGAGTCTGTAATTCCGGAAATAATGGCCATACCGAGGAACGGGATGCGGCCCTGTATTCCCCCTTGACTTACTTCTTACACGATAGCATCAAAACGGCAATCGCGAACACTTTCTGATTTTCGAGAAAAAAAGGGGAAGGGTTTAAACCACTATTCCGCCGCCATTCTAGCCGCCATAACTCCGCAGTACGTGTAGTGACAACAAAGCCGATGAGTGCGTTGAATACAGCTCGTCGAACTCTATCTTGAGTATAAAGGACAACTCTCGATCCCCGTTCGTTTGGACGGGAGAGGCCGGCAAAATTTCAAAAAATGGTCATTTTGACCTTCCAAAACGGAATTTTTTCTACACAAGGAGAACGAGGCGACTCAGAGGCCTGCCCTTTTAACTGTAGCATCCCAGCATCTTCAGTAGTAACCACCGGTAAAATCCGGCAAATCCGTCGCACTTTTTTCTAGCCCCAATTTTTGGGTACCTAAAGTATTTGAGTCTGTAATTCCGGAAATAATGGCCATACCGAGGAACGGGATGCGGCCCTGTATTCCCCCTTGACTTACTTCTTACACGATAGCATCAAAACGGCAATCGCGAACACTTTCTGATTTTCGAGAAAAAAAGGGGAAGGGTTTAAACCACTATTCCGCCGCCATTCTAGCCGCCATAACTCCGCAGTACGTGTAGTGACAACAAAGCCGATGAGTGCGTTGAATACAGCTCGTCGAACTCTATCTTGAGTATAAAGGACAACTCTCGATCCCAGTTCGTTTGGACGGGAGAGGCCGGCAAAATTTCAAAAAATGGTCATTTTGACCATCCAAAACAGAATTTTTTCTACACAAGGAGAACGAGGCGACTCAGAGGCCTGCCCTTTTAACTGTAGCATCCCAGCATCTTCAGTAGTAACCACCGGTAAAATCCGGCAAATCCGTCGCACTTTTTTCTAGCCCCAATTTTTGGGTACCTAAAGTATTTGAGTCTGTAATTCCGGAAATAATGGCCATGCCGAGGAACGGGATGCGGCCCTGTATTCCCCCTTGACTTACTCCTTACACGATAGCATCAAAACGGCAATCGCGAACACTTTCTGATTTTCGAGAAAAAAAGGGGAAGGGTTTAAACCACTATTCCGCCGCCATTCTAGCCGCCATAACTCCGCAGTACGTGTAGTGACAACAAAGCCGATGAGTGCGTTGAATACAGCTCGTCGAACTCTATCTTGAGTATAAAGGACAACTCTCGATCCCCGTTCGTTTGGACGGGAGGGGCCGGCAAAATTTCAAAAAATGGTCATTTTGACCTTCCAAAACGGAATTTTTTCTACACAAGGAGAACGAGGCGACTCAGAGGCCTGCCCTTTTAACTGTAGCATCCCAGCATCTTCAGTAGTAACCACCGGTAAAATCCGGCAAATCCGTCGCACTTTTTTCTAGCCCCAATTTTTGGGTACCTAAAGTATTTGAGTCTGTAATTCCGGAAATAATGGCCATACCGAGGAACGGGATGCGGCCCTGTATTCCCTCTTGACTTACTTCTTACACGATAGCATCAAAACGGCAATCGCGAACACTTTCTGATTTTCGAGAAAAAAAGGGGAAGGGTTTAAACCACTATTCCGCCGCCATTCTAGCCGCCATAACTCCGCAATACGTGTAGTGACAACAAAGCCGATGAGTGCGTTGAATACAGCTCGTCGAACTCTATCTTGAGTATAAAGGACAACTCTCGATCCCCGTTCGTTTGGACGGGAGAGGCCGGCAAAATTTCAAAAAATGGTCATTTTGACCTTCCAAAACGGAATTTTTTCTACACAAGGAGAACGAGGCGACTCAGAGGCCTGCCCTTTTAACTGTAGCATCCCAGCATCTTCAGTAGTAACCACCGGTAAAATCCGGCAAATCCGTCGCACTTTTTTCTAGCCCCAATTTTTGGGTACCTAAAGTATTTGAGTCTGTAATTCCGGAAATAATGGCCATACCGAGGAACGGGATGCGGCCCTGTATTCCCCCTTGACTTACTTCTTACACGATAGCATCAAAACGGCAATCGCGAACACTTTCTGATTTTCGAGAAAAAAAGGGGAAGGGTTTAAACCACTATTCCGCCGCCATTCTAGCCGCCATAACTCCGCAGTACGTGTAGTGACAACAAAGCCGATGAGTGCGTTGAATACAGCTCGTCGAACTCTATCTTGAGTATAAAGGACAACTCTCGATCCCCGTTCGTTTGGACGGGAGAGGCCGGCAAAATTTCAAAAAATGGTCATTTTGACCTTCCAAAACGGAATTTTTTCTACACAAGGAGAACGAGGCGACTCAGAGGCCTGCCCTTTTAACTGTAGCATCCCAGCATCTTCAGTAGTAACCACCGGTAAAATCCGGCAAATCCGTCGCACTTTTTTCTAGCCCCAATTTTTGGGTACCTAAAGTATTTGAGTCTGTAATTCCGGAAATAATGGCCATACCGAGGAACGGGATGCGGCCCTGTATTCCCCCTTGACTTACTTCTTACACGATAGCATCAAAACGGCAATCGCGAACACTTTCTGATTTTCGAGAAAATCCGCCGCCATTCTAGCCGCCATAACTCCGCAGTACGTATAGTGACAACAAAGCCGATGAGTGCGTTGAATACAGCTCGTCGAACTCTATATTGAGTATAAAGGACAACTCTCGATCCCCGTTCGTTTGGACGGGAGAGGCCGGCAAAATTTCAAAAAATGGTCATTTTGACCTTCCAAAACGGAATTTTTTCTACACAAGGAGAACGAGGCGACTCAGAGGCCTGCCCTTTTAACTGTAGCATCCCAGCATCTTCAGTAGTAACCACCGGTAAAATCCGGCAAATCCGTCGCACTTTTTTCTAGCCCCAATTTTTGGGTACCTAAAGTATTTGAGTCTGTAATTCCGGAAATAATGGCCATACCGAGGAACGGGATGCGGCCCTGTATTCCCCCTTGACTTACTTCTTACACGATAGCATCAAAACGGCAATCGCGAACACTTTCTGATTTTCGAGAAAAAAAGGGGAAGGGTTTAAACCACTATTCCGCCGCCATTCTAGCCGCCATAACTCCGCAGTACGTGTAGTGACAACAAAGCCGATGAGTGCGTTGAATACAGCTCGTCGAACTCTATCTTGAGTATAAAGGACAACTCTCGATCCCCGTTCGTTTGGACGGGAGAGGCCGGCAAAATTTCAAAAAATGGTCATTTTGACCTTCCAAAACGGAATTTTTTCTACACAAGGAGAACGAGGCGACTCAGAGGCCTGCCCTTTTAACTGTAGCATCCCAGCATCTTCAGTAGTAACCACCGGTAAAATCCGGCAAATCCGTCGCACTTTTTTCTAGCCCCAATTTTTGGGTACCTAAAGTATTTGAGTCTGTAATTCCGGAAATAATGGCCATACCGAGGAACGGGATGCGGCCCTGTATTCCCCCTTGACTTACTTCTTACACGATAGCATCAAAACGGCAATCGCGAACACTTTCTGATTTTCGAGAAAAAAAGGGGAACGGTTTAAACCACTATTCCGCCGCCATTCTAGCCGCCATAACTCCGCAGTACGTGTAGTGACAACAAAGCCGATGAGTGCGTTGAATACAGCTCGTCGAACTCTATCTTGAGTATAAAGGACAACTCTCGATCCCAGTTCGTTTGGACGGGAGAGGCCGGCAAAATTTCAAAAAATGGTCATTTTGACCATCCAAAACGGAATTTTTTCTACACAAGGAGAACGAGGCGACTCAGAGGCCTGCCCTTTTAACTGTAGCATCCCAGCATCTTCAGTAGTAACCACCGGTAAAATCCGGCAAATCCGTCGCACTTTTTTCTAGCCCCAATTTTTGGGTACCTAAAGTATTTGAGTCTGTAATTCCGGAAATAATGGCCATACCGAGGAACGGGATGCGGCCCTGTATTCCCCGTTGACTTACTTCTTACACGATAGCATCAAAACGGCAATCGCGAACACTTTCTGATTTTCGAGAAAAAAAGGGGAAGGTAAAAACGACTATTCCGCCGCCATTCTAGCCGCCATAACTCCGCAGTACGTGTAGTGACAACAAAGCCGATGAGTGCGTTGAATACAGCTCGTCGAACTCTATCTTGAGTATAAAGGACAACTCTCGATCCCCGTTCGTTTGGACGGGAGGGGCCGGCAAAATTTCAAAAAATGGTCATTTTGACCTTCCAAAACGGAATTTTTTCTACACAAGGAGAACGAGGCGACTCAGAGGCCTGCCCTTTTAACTGTAGCATCCCAGCATCTTCAGTAGTAACCACCGGTAAAATCCGGCAAATCCGTCGCACTTTTTTCTAGCCCCAATTTTTGGGTACCTAAAGTATTTGAGTCTGTAATTCCGGAAATAATGGCCATACCGAGGAACGGGATGCGGCCCTGTATTCCCTCTTGACTTACTTCTTACACGATAGCATCAAAACGGCAATCGCGAACACTTTCTGATTTTCGAGAAAAAAAGGGGAAGGGTTTAAACCACTATTCCGCCGCCATTCTAGCCGCCATAACTCCGCAGTACGTGTAGTGACAACAAAGCCGATGAGTGCGTTGAATACAGCTCGTCGAACTCTATCTTGAGTATAAAGGACAACTCTCGATCCCCGTTCGTTTGGACGGGAGAGGCCGGCAAAATTTCAAAAAATGGTCATTTTGACCTTCCAAAACGGAATTTTTTCTACACAAGGAGAACGAGGCGACTCAGAGGCCTGCCCTTTTAACTGTAGCATCCCAGCATCTTCAGTAGTAACCACCGGTAAAATCCGGCAAATCCGTCGCACTTTTTTCTAGCCCCAATTTTTGGGTACCTAAAGTATTTGAGTCTGTAATTCCGGAAATAATGGCCATACCGAGGAACGGGATGCGGCCCTGTATTCCCCCTTGACTTACTTCTTACACGATAGCATCAAAACGGCAATCGCGAACACTTTCTGATTTTCGAGAAAAAAAGGGGAAGGGTTTAAACCACTATTCCGCCGCCATTCTAGCCGCCATAACTCCGCAGTACGTGTAGTGACAACAAAGCCGATGAGTGCGTTGAATACAGCTCGTCGAACTCTATCTTGAGTATAAAGGACAACTCTCGATCCCCGTTCGTTTGGACGGGAGAGGCCGGCAAAATTTCAAAAAATGGTCATTTTGACCTTCCAAAACGGAATTTTTTCTACACAAGGAGAACGAGGCGACTCAGAGGCCTGCCCTTTTAACTGTAGCATCCCAGCATCTTCAGTAGTAACCACCGGTAAAATCCGGCAAATCCGTCGCACTTTTTTCTAGCCCCAATTTTTGGGTACCTAAAGTATTTGAGTCTGTAATTCCGGAAATAATGGCCATACCGAGGAACGGGATGCGGCCCTGTATTCCCCCTTGACTTACTTCTTACACGATAGCATCAAAACGGCAATCGCGAACACTTTCTGATTTTCGAGAAAATCCGCCGCCATTCTAGCCGCCATAACTCCGCAGTACGTATAGTGACAACAAAGCCGATGAGTGCGTTGAATACAGCTCGTCGAACTCTATCTTGAGTATAAAGGACAACTCTCGATCCCCGTTCGTTTGGACGGGAGAGGCCGGCAAAATTTCAAAAAATGGTCATTTTGACCTTCCAAAACGGAATTTTTTCTACACAAGGAGAACGAGGCGACTCAGAGGCCTGCCCTTTTAACTGTAGCATCCCAGCATCTTCAGTAGTAACCACCGGTAAAATCCGGCAAATCCGTCGCACTTTTTTCTAGCCCCAATTTTTGGGTACCTAAAGTATTTGAGTCTGTAATTCCGGAAATAATGGCCATACCGAGGAACGGGATGCGGCCCTGTATTCCCCCTTGACTTACTTCTTACACGATAGCATCAAAACGGCAATCGCGAACACTTTCTGATTTTCGAGAAAAAAAGGGGAAGGGTTTAAACCACTATTCCGCCGCCATTCTAGCCGCCATAACTCCGCAGTACGTGTAGTGACAACAAAGCCGATGAGTGCGTTGAATACAGCTCGTCGAACTCTATCTTGAGTATAAAGGACAACTCTCGATCCCCGTTCGTTTGGACGGGAGAGGCCGGCAAAATTTCAAAAAATGGTCATTTTGACCTTCCAAAACGGAATTTTTTCTACACAAGGAGAACGAGGCGACTCAGAGGCCTGCCCTTTTAACTGTAGCATCCCAGCATCTTCAGTAGTAACCACCGGTAAAATCCGGCAAATCCGTCGCACTTTTTTCTAGCCCCAATTTTTGGGTACCTAAAGTATTTGAGTCTGTAATTCCGGAAATAATGGCCATACCGAGGAACGGGATGCGGCCCTGTATTCCCCCTTGACTTACTTCTTACACGATAGCATCAAAACGGCAATCGCGAACACTTTCTGATTTTCGAGAAAAAAAGGGGAAGGGTTTAAACCACTATTCCGCCGCCATTCTAGCCGCCATAACTCCGCAGTACGTGTAGTGACAACAAAGCCGATGAGTGCGTTGAATACAGCTCGTCGAACTCTATCTTGAGTATAAAGGACAACTCTCGATCCCCGTTCGTTTGGACGGGAGAGGCCGGCAAAATTTCAAAAAATGGTCATTTTGACCTTCCAAATGGAATTTTTTCTACACAAGGAGAACGAGGCGACTCAGAGGCCTGCCCTTTTAACTGTAGCATCCCAGCATCTTCAGTAGTAACCACCGGTAAAATCCGGCAAATCCGTCGCACTTTTTTCTAGCCCCAATTTTTGGGTACCTAAAGTATTTGAGTCTGTAATTCCGGAAATAATGGCCATACCGAGGAACGGGATGCGGCCCTGTATTCCCCCTTGACTTACTTCTTACACGATAGCATCAAAACGGCAATCGCGAACACTTTCTGATTATCGAGAAAAAAAGGGGAAGGGTTTAAACCACTATTCCGCCGCCATTCTAGCCGCCATAACTCCGCAGTACGTGTAGTGACAACAAAGCCGATGAGTGCGTTGAATACAGCTCGTCGAACTCTATCTTGAGTATAAAGGACAACTCTCGATCCCCGTTCGTTTGGACGGGAGAGGCCGGCAAAATTTCAAAAAATGGTCATTTTGACCTTCCAAAACGGAATTTTTTCTACACAAGGAGAACGAGGCGACTCAGAGGCCTGCCCTTTTAACTGTAGCATCCCAGCATCTTCAGTAGTAACCACCGGTAAAATCCGGCAAATCCGTCGCACTTTTTTCTAGCCCCAATTTTTGGGTACCTAAAGTATTTGAGTCTGTAATTCCGGAAATAATGGCCATACCGAGGAACGGGATGCGGCCCTATATTCCCCCTTGACTTACTTCTTACACGATAGCATCAAAACGGCAATCGCGAACACTTTCTGATTTTCGAGAAAAAAAGGGGAAGGGTTTAAACCACTATTCCGCCGCCATTCTAGCCGCCATAACTCCGCAGTACGTGTAGTGACAACAAAGCCGATGAGTGCGTTGAATACAGCTCGTCGAACTCTATCTTGAGTATAAAGGACAACTCTCGATCCCCGTTCGTTTGGACGGGAGAGGCCGGCAAAATTTCAAAAAATGGTCATTTTGACCTTCCAAAACGGAATTTTTTCTACACAAGGAGAACGAGGCGACTCAGAGGCCTGCCCTTTTAACTGTAGCATCCCAGCATCTTCAGTAGTAACCACCGGTAAAATCCGGCAAATCCGTCGCACTTTTTTCTAGCCCCAATTTTTGGGTACCTAAAGTATTTGAGTCTGTAATTCCGGAAATAATGGCCATACCGAGGAACGGGATGCGGCCCTGTATTCCCCCTTGACTTACTTCTTACACGATAGCATCAAACCGGCAATCGCGAACACTTTCTGATTTTCGAGAAAATCCGCCGCCATTCTAGCCGCCATAACTCCGCAGTACGTATAGTGACAACAAAGCCGATGAGTGCGTTGAATACAGCTCGTCGAACTCTATCTTGAGTATAAAGGACAACTCTCGATCCCCGTTCGTTTGGACGGGAGAGGCCGGCAAAATTTCAAAAAATGGTCATTTTGACCTTCCAAAACGGAATTTTTTCTACACAAGGAGAACGAGGCGACTCAGAGGCCTGCCCTTTTAACTGTAGCATCCCAGCATCTTCAGTAGTAACCACCGGTAAAATCCGGCAAATCCGTCGCACTTTTTTCTAGCCCCAATTTTTGGGTACCTAAAGTATTTGAGTCTGTAATTCCGGAAATAATGGCCATACCGAGGAACGGGATGCGGCCCTGTATTCCCCCTTGACTTACTTCTTACACGATAGCATCAAAACGGCAATCGCGAACACTTTCTGATTTTCGAGAAAAAAAGGGGAAGGGTTTAAACCACTATTCCGCCGCCATTCTAGCCGCCATAACTCCGCAGTACGTGTAGTGACAACAAAGCCGATGAGTGCGTTGAATACAGCTCGTCGAACTCTATCTTGAGTATAAAGGACAACTCTCGATCCCCGTTCGTTTGGACGGGAGAGGCCGGCAAAATTTCAAAAAATGGTCATTTTGACCTTCCAAAACGGAATTTTTTCTACACAAGGAGAACGAGGCGACTCAGAGGCCTGCCCTTTTAACTGTAGCATCCCAGCATCTTCAGTAGTAACCACCGGTAAAATCCGGCAAATCCGTCGCACTTTTTTCTAGCCCCAATTTTTGGGTACCTAAAGTATTTGAGTCTGTAATTCCGGAAATAATGGCCATGCCGAGGAACGGGATGCGGCCCTGTATTCCCCCTTGACTTACTCCTTACACGATAGCATCAAAACGGCAATCGCGAACACTTTCTGATTTTCGAGAAAAAAAGGGGAAGGGTTTAAACCACTATTCCGCCGCCATTCTAGCCGCCATAACTCCGCAGTACGTGTAGTGACAACAAAGCCGATGAGTGCGTTGAATACAGCTCGTCGAACTCTATCTTGAGTATAAAGGACAACTCTCGATCCCCGTTCGTTTGGACGGGAGGGGCCGGCAAAATTTCAAAAAATGGTCATTTTGACCTTCCAAAACGGAATTTTTTCTACACAAGGAGAACGAGGCGACTCAGAGGCCTGCCCTTTTAACTGTAGCATCCCAGCATCTTCAGTAGTAACCACCGGTAAAATCCGGCAAATCCGTCGCACTTTTTTCTAGCCCCAATTTTTGGGTACCTAAAGTATTTGAGTCTGTAATTCCGGAAATAATGGCCATACCGAGGAACGGGATGCGGCCCTGTATTCCCCCTTGACTTACTTCTTACACGATAGCATCAAAACGGCAATCGCGAACACTTTCTGATTTTCGAGAAAATCCGCCGCCATTCTAGCCGCCATAACTCCGCAGTACGTATAGTGACAACAAAGCCGATGAGTGCGTTGAATACAGCTCGTCGAACTCTATCTTGAGTATAAAGGACAACTCTCGATCCCCGTTCGTTTGGACGGGAGAGGCCGGCAAAATTTCAAAAAATGGTCATTTTGACCTTCCAAAACGGAATTTTTTCTACACAAGGAGAACGAGGCGACTCAGAGGCCTGCCCTTTTAACTGTAGCATCCCAGCATCTTCAGTAGTAACCACCGGTAAAATCCGGCAAATCCGTCGCACTTTTTTCTAGCCCCAATTTTTGGGTACCTAAAGTATTTGAGTCTGTAATTCCGGAAATAATGGCCATACCGAGGAACGGGATGCGGCCCTGTATTCCCCCTTGACTTACTTCTTACACGATAGCATCAAAACGGCAATCGCGAACACTTTCTGATTTTCGAGAAAAAAAGGGGAACGGTTTAAACCACTATTCCGCCGCCATTCTAGCCGCCATAACTCCGCAGTACGTGTAGTGACAACAAAGCCGATGAGTGCGTTGAATACAGCTCGTCGAACTCTATCTTGAGTATAAAGGACAACTCTCGATCCCCGTTCGTTTGGACGGGAGAGGCCGGCAAAATTTCAAAAAATGGTCATTTTGACCTTCCAAAACGGAATTTTTTCTACACAAGGAGAACGAGGCGACTCAGAGGCCTGCCCTTTTAACTGTAGCATCCCAGCATCTTCAGTAGTAACCACCGGTAAAATCCGGCAAATCCGTCGCACTTTTTTCTAGCCCCAATTTTTGGGTACCTAAAGTATTTGAGTCTGTAATTCCGGAAATAATGGCCATACCGAGGAACGGGATGCGGCCCTGTATTCCCCCTTGACTTACTTCTTACACGATAGCATCAAAACGGCAATCGCGAACACTTTCTGATTTTCGAGAAAAAAAGGGGAAGGGTTTAAACCACTATTCCGCCGCCATTCTAGCCGCCATAACTCCGCAGTACGTGTAGTGACAACAAAGCCGATGAGTGCGTTGAATACAGCTCGTCGAACTCTATCTTGAGTATAAAGGACAACTCTCGATCCCCGTTCGTTTGGACGGGAGAGGCCGGCAAAATTTCAAAAAATGGTCATTTTGACCTTCCAAAACGGAATTTTTTCTACACAAGGAGAACGAGGCGACTCAGAGGCCTGCCCTTTTAACTGTAGCATCCCAGCATCTTCAGTAGTAACCACCGGTAAAATCCGGCAAATCCGTCGCACTTTTTTCTAGCCCCAATTTTTGGGTACCTAAAGTATTTGAGTCTGTAATTCCGGAAATAATGGCCATACCGAGGAACGGGATGCGGCCCTATATTCCCCCTTGACTTACTTCTTACACGATAGCATCAAAACGGCAATCGCGAACACTTTCTGATTTTCGAGAAAAAAAGGGGAAGGGTTTAAACCACTATTCCGCCGCCATTCTAGCCGCCATAACTCCGCAGTACGTGTAGTGACAACAAAGCCGATGAGTGCGTTGAATACAGCTCGTCGAACTCTATCTTGAGTATAAAGGACAACTCTCGATCCCCGTTCGTTTGGACGGGAGGGGCCGGCAAAATTTCAAAAAATGGTCATTTTGACCTTCCAAAACGGAATTTTTTTTACACAAGGAGAACGAGGCGACTCAGAGGCCTGCCCTTTTAACTGTAGCATCCCAGCATCTTCAGTAGTAACCACCGGTAAAATCCGGCAAATCCGTCGCACTTTTTTCTAGCCCCAATTTTTGGGTACCTAAAGTATTTGAGTCTGTAATTCCGGAAATAATGGCCATACCGAGGAACGGGATGCGGCCCTGTATTCCCCCTTGACTTACTTCTTACACGATAGCATCAAAACGGCAATCGCGAACACTTTCTAATTTTCGAGAAAATCCGCCGCCATTCTAGCCGCCATAACTCCGCAGTACATATAGTGACAACAAAGCCGATGAGTGCGTTGAATACAGCTCGTCGAACTCTATCTTGAGTATAAAGGACAACTCTCGATCCCCGTTCGTTTGGACGGGAGAGGCCGGCAAAATTTCAAAAAATGGTCATTTTGACCTTCCAAAACGGAATTTTTTCTACACAAGGAGAACGAGGCGACTCAGAGGCCTGCCCTTTTAACTGTAGCATCCCAGCATCTTCAGTAGTAACCACCGGTAAAATCCGGCAAATCCGTCGCACTTTTTTCTAGCCCCAATTTTTGGGTACCTAAAGTATTTGAGTCTGTAATTCCGGAAATAATGGCCATACCGAGGAACGGGATGCGGCCCTGTATTCCCCCTTGACTTACTTCTTACACGATAGCATCAAAACGGCAATCGCGAACACTTTCTGATTTTCGAGAAAAAAAGGGGAAGGGTTTAAACCACTATTCCGCCGCCATTCTAGCCGCCATAACTCCGCAGTACGTGTAGTGACAACAAAGCCGATGAGTGCGTTGAATACAGCTCGTCGAACTCTATCTTGAGTATAAAGGACAACTCTCGATCCCCGTTCGTTTGGACGGGAGAGGCCGGCAAAATTTCAAAAAATGGTCATTTTGACCTTCCAAAACGGAATTTTTTCTACACAAGGAGAACGAGGCGACTCAGAGGCCTGCCCTTTTAACTGTAGCATCCCAGCATCTTCAGTAGTAACCACCGGTAAAATCCGGCAAATCCGTCGCACTTTTTTCTAGCCCCAATTTTTGGGTACCTAAAGTATTTGAGTCTGTAATTCCGGAAATAATGGCCATACCGAGGAACGGGATGCGGCCCTATATTCCATCTTGACTTACTTCTTACACGATAGCATCAAAACGGCAATCGCGAACACTTTCTGATTTTCGAGAAAAAAAGGGGAAGGGTTTAAACCACTATTCCGCCGCCATTCTAGCCGCCATAACTCCGCAGTACGTGTAGTGACAACAAAGCCGATGAGTGCGTTGAATACAGCTCGTCGAACTCTATCTTGAGTATAAAGGACAACTCTCGATCCCCGTTCGTTTGGACGGGAGAGGCCGGCAAAATTTCAAAAAATGGTCATTTTGACCTTCCAAAACGGAATTTTTTCTACACAAGGAGAACGAGGCGACTCAGAGGCCTGCCCTTTTAACTGTAGCATCCCAGCATCTTCAGTAGTAACCACCGGTAAAATCCGGCAAATCCGTCGCACTTTTTTCTAGCCCCAATTTTTGGGTACCTAAAGTATTTGAGTCTGTAATTCCGGAAATAATGGCCATACCGAGGAACGGGATGCGGCCCTGTATTCCCCCTTGACTTACTTCTTACACGATAGCATCAAAACGGCAATCGCGAACACTTTCTGATTTTCGAGAAAAAAAGGGGAAGGGTTTAAACCACTATTCCGCCGCCATTCTAGCCGCCATAACTCCGCAGTACGTGTAGTGACAACAAAGCCGATGAGTGCGTTGAATACAGCTCGTCGAACTCTATCTTGAGTATAAAGGACAACTCTCGATCCCCGTTCGTTTGGACGGGAGAGGCCGGCAAAATTTCAAAAAATGGTCATTTTGACCTTCCAAAACGGAATTTTTTCTACACAAGGAGAACGAGGCGACTCAGAGGCCTGCCCTTTTAACTGTAGCATCCCAGCATCTTCAGTAGTAACCACCGGTAAAATCCGGCAAATCCGTCGCACTTTTTTCTAGCCCCAATTTTTGGGTACCTAAAGTATTTGAGTCTGTAATTCCGGAAATAATGGCCATACCGAGGAACGGGATGCGGCCCTGTATTCCCCCTTGACTTACTTCTTACACGATAGCATCAAAACGGCAATCGCGAACACTTTCTGATTTTCGAGAAAAAAAGGGGAAGGGTTTAAACCACTATTCCGCCGCCATTCTAGCCGCCATAACTCCGCAGTACGTGTAGTGACAACAAAGCCGATGAGTGCGTTGAATACAGCTCGTCGAACTCTATCTTGAGTATAAAGGACAACTCTCGATCCCCGTTCGTTTGGACGGGAGAGGCCGGCAAAATTTCAAAAAATGGTCATTTTGACCTTCCAAAACGGAATTTTTTCTACACAAGGAGAACGAGGCGACTCAGAGGCCTGCCCTTTTAACTGTAGCATCCCAGCATCTTCAGTAGTAACCACCGGTAAAATCCGGCAAATCCGTCGCACTTTTTTCTAGCCCCAATTTTTGGGTACCTAAAGTATTTGAGTCTGTAATTCCGGAAATAATGGCCATACCGAGGAACGGGATGCGGCCCTATATTCCATCTTGACTTACTTCTTACACGATAGCATCAAAACGGCAATCGCGAACACTTTCTGATTTTCGAGAAAAAAAGGGGAAGGGTTTAAACCACTATTCCGCCGCCATTCTAGCCGCCATAACTCCGCAGTACGTGTAGTGACAACAAAGCCGATGAGTGCGTTGAATACAGCTCGTCGAACTCTATCTTGAGTATAAAGGACAACTCTCGATCCCCGTTCGTTTGGACGGGAGAGGCCGGCAAAATTTCAAAAAATGGTCATTTTGACCTTCCAAAACGGAATTTTTTCTACACAAGGAGAACGAGGCGACTCAGAGGCCTGCCCTTTTAACTGTAGCATCCCAGCATCTTCAGTAGTAACCACCGGTAAAATCCGGCAAATCCGTCGCACTTTTTTCTAGCCCCAATTTTTGGGTACCTAAAGTATTTGAGTCTGTAATTCCGGAAATAATGGCCATACCGAGGAACGGGATGCGGCCCTGTATTCCCCCTTGACTTACTTCTTACACGATAGCATCAAAACGGCAATCGCGAACACTTTCTGATTTTCGAGAAAAAAAGGGGAAGGGTTTAAACCACTATTCCGCCGCCATTCTAGCCGCCATAACTCCGCAGTACGTGTAGTGACAACAAAGCCGATGAGTGCGTTGAATACAGCTCGTCGAACTCTATCTTGAGTATAAAGGACAACTCTCGATCCCCGTTCGTTTGGACGGGAGAGGCCGGCAAAATTTCAAAAAATGGTCATTTTGACCTTCCAAAACGGAATTTTTTCTACACAAGGAGAACGAGGCGACTCAGAGGCCTGCCCTTTTAACTGTAGCATCCCAGCATCTTCAGTAGTAACCACCGGTAAAATCCGGCAAATCCGTCGCACTTTTTTCTAGCCCCAATTTTTGGGTACCTAAAGTATTTGAGTCTGTAATTCCGGAAATAATGGCCATACCGAGGAACGGGATGCGGCCCTGTATTCCCCCTTGACTTACTTCTTACACGATAGCATCAAAACGGCAATCGCGAACACTTTCTGATTTTCGAGAAAATCCGCCGCCATTCTAGCCGCCATAACTCCGCAGTACGTATAGTGACAACAAAGCCGATGAGTGCGTTGAATACAGCTCGTCGAACTCTATCTTGAGTATAAAGGACAACTCTCGATCCCCGTTCGTTTGGACGGGAGAGGCCGGCAAAATTTCAAAAAATGGTCATTTTGACCTTCCAAAACGGAATTTTTTCTACACAAGGAGAACGAGGCGACTCAGAGGCCTGCCCTTTTAACTGTAGCATCCCAGCATCTTCAGTAGTAACCACCGGTAAAATCCGGCAAATCCGTCGCACTTTTTTCTAGCCCCAATTTTTGGGTACCTAAAGTATTTGAGTCTGTAATTCCGGAAATAATGGCCATACCGAGGAACGGGATGCGGCCCTGTATTCCCCCTTGACTTACTTCTTACACGATAGCATCAAAACGGCAATCGCGAACACTTTCTGATTTTCGAGAAAAAAAGGGGAAGGGTTTAAACCACTATTCCGCCGCCATTCTAGCCGCCATAACTCCGCAGTACGTGTAGTGACAACAAAGCCGATGAGTGCGTTGAATACAGCTCGTCGAACTCTATCTTGAGTATAAAGGACAACTCTCGATCCCCGTTCGTTTGGACGGGAGAGGCCGGCAAAATTTCAAAAAATGGTCATTTTGACCTTCCAAAACGGAATTTTTTCTACACAAGGAGAACGAGGCGACTCAGAGGCCTGCCCTTTTAACTGTAGCATCCCAGCATCTTCAGTAGTAACCACCGGTAAAATCCGGCAAATCCGTCGCACTTTTTTCTAGCCCCAATTTTTGGGTACCTAAAGTATTTGAGTCTGTAATTCCGGAAATAATGGCCATACCGAGGAACGGGATGCGGCCCTGTATTCCCCCTTGACTTACTTCTTACACGATAGCATCAAAACGGCAATCGCGAACACTTTCTGATTTTCGAGAAAAAAAGGGGAAGGGTTTAAACCACTATTCCGCCGCCATTCTAGCCGCCATAACTCCGCAGTACGTGTAGTGACAACAAAGCCGATGAGTGCGTTGAATACAGCTCGTCGAACTCTATCTTGAGTATAAAGGACAACTCTCGATCCCAGTTCGTTTGGACGGGAGAGGCCGGCAAAATTTCAAAAAATGGTCATTTTGACCATCCAAAACAGAATTTTTTCTACACAAGGAGAACGAGGCGACTCAGAGGCCTGCCCTTTTAACTGTAGCATCCCAGCATCTTCAGTAGTAACCACCGGTAAAATCCGGCAAATCCGTCGCACTTTTTTCTAGCCCCAATTTTTGGGTACCTAAAGTATTTGAGTCTGTAATTCCGGAAATAATGGCCATACCGAGGAACGGGATGCGGCCCTGTATTCCCCCTTGACTTACTTCTTACACGATAGCATCAAAACGGCAATCGCGAACACTTTCTGATTTTCGAGAAAATCCGCCGCCATTCTAGCCGCCATAACTCCGCAGTACGTATAGTGACAACAAAGCCGATGAGTGCGTTGAATACAGCTCGTCGAACTCTATCTTGAGTATAAAGGACAACTCTCGATCCCCGTTCGTTTGGACGGGAGAGGCCGGCAAAATTTCAAAAAATGGTCATTTTGACCTTCCAAAACGGAATTTTTTCTACACAAGGAGAACGAGGCGACTCAGAGGCCTGCCCTTTTAACTGTAGCATCCCAGCATCTTCAGTAGTAACCACCGGTAAAATCCGGCAAATCCGTCGCACTTTTTTCTAGCCCCAATTTTTGGGTACCTAAAGTATTTGAGTCTGTAATTCCGGAAATAATGGCCATACCGAGGAACGGGATGCGGCCCTGTATTCCCCCTTGACTTACTTCTTACACGATAGCATCAAAACGGCAATCGCGAACACTTTCTGATTTTCGAGAAAAAAAGGGGAAGGGTTTAAACCACTATTCCGCCGCCATTCTAGCCGCCATAACTCCGCAGTACGTGTAGTGACAACAAAGCCGATGAGTGCGTTGAATACAGCTCGTCGAACTCTATCTTGAGTATAAAGGACAACTCTCGATCCCCGTTCGTTTGGACGGGAGAGGCCGGCAAAATTTCAAAAAATGGTCATTTTGACCTTCCAAAACGGAATTTTTTCTACACAAGGAGAACGAGGCGACTCAGAGGCCTGCCCTTTTAACTGTAGCATCCCAGCATCTTCAGTAGTAACCACCGGTAAAATCCGGCAAATCCGTCGCACTTTTTTCTAGCCCCAATTTTTGGGTACCTAAAGTATTTGAGTCTGTAATTCCGGAAATAATGGCCATACCGAGGAACGGGATGCGGCCCTGTATTCCCCCTTGACTTACTTCTTACACGATAGCATCAAAACGGCAATCGCGAACACTTTCTGATTTTCGAGAAAAAAAGGGGAACGGTTTAAACCACTATTCCGCCGCCATTCTAGCCGCCATAACTCCGCAGTACGTGTAGTGACAACAAAGCCGATGAGTGCGTTGAATACAGCTCGTCGAACTCTATCTTGAGTATAAAGGACAACTCTCGATCCCAGTTCGTTTGGACGGGAGAGGCCGGCAAAATTTCAAAAAATGGTCATTTTGACCATCCAAAACGGAATTTTTTCTACACAAGGAGAACGAGGCGACTCAGAGGCCTGCCCTTTTAACTGTAGCATCCCAGCATCTTCAGTAGTAACCACCGGTAAAATCCGGCAAATCCGTCGCACTTTTTTCTAGCCCCAATTTTTGGGTACCTAAAGTATTTGAGTCTGTAATTCCGGAAATAATGGCCATACCGTGGAACGGGATGCGGCCCTGTATTCCCCGTTGACTTACTTCTTACACGATAGCATCAAAACGGCAATCGCGAACACTTTCTGATTTTCGAGAAAAAAAGGGGAAGGGTTTAAACGACTATTCCGCCGCCATTCTAGCCGCCATAACTCCGCAGTACGTGTAGTGACAACAAAGCCGATGAGTGCGTTGAATACAGCTCGTCGAACTCTATCTTGAGTATAAAGGACAACTCTCGATCCCCGTTCGTTTGGACGGGAGGGGCCGGCAAAATTTCAAAAAATGGTCATTTTGACCTTCCAAAACGGAATTTTTTCTACACAAGGAGAACGAGGCGAATCAGAGGCCTGCCCTTTTAACTGTAGCATCCCAGCATCTTCAGTAGTAACCACCGGTAAAATCCGGCAAATCCGTCGCACTTTTTTCTAGCCCCAATTTTTGGGTACCTAAAGTATTTGAGTCTGTAATTCCGGAAATAATGGCCATACCGAGGAACGGGATGCGGCCCTGTATTCCCCCTTGACTTACTTCTTACACGATAGCATCAAAACGGCAATCGCGAACACTTTCTGATTTTCGAGAAAAAAAGGGGAAGGGTTTAAACCACTATTCCGCCGCCATTCTAGCCGCCATAACTCCGCAGTACGTGTAGTGACAACAAAGCCGATGAGTGCGTTGAATACAGCTCGTCGAACTCTATCTTGAGTATAAAGGACAACTCTCGATCCCCGTTCGTTTGGACGGGAGAGGCCGGCAAAATTTCAAAAAATGGTCATTTTGACCTTCCAAAACGGAATTTTTTCTACACAAGGAGAACGAGGCGACTCAGAGGCCTGCCCTTTTAACTGTAGCATCCCAGCATCTTCAGTAGTAACCACCGGTAAAATCCGGCAAATCCGTCGCACTTTTTTCTAGCCCCAATTTTTGGGTACCTAAAGTATTTGAGTCTGTAATTCCGGAAATAATGGCCATACCGAGGAACGGGATGCGGCCCTGTATTCCCCCTTGACTTACTTCTTACACGATAGCATCAAAACGGCAATCGCGAACACTTTCTGATTTTCGAGAAAATCCGCCGCCATTCTAGCCGCCATAACTCCGCAGTACGTATAGTGACAACAAAGCCGATGAGTGCGTTGAATACAGCTCGTCGAACTCTATCTTGAGTATAAAGGACAACTCTCGATCCCCGTTCGTTTGGACGGGAGAGGCCGGCAAAATTTCAAAAAATGGTCATTTTGACCTTCCAAAACGGAATTTTTTCTACACAAGGAGAACGAGGCGACTCAGAGGCCTGCCCTTTTAACTGTAGCATCCCAGCATCTTCAGTAGTAACCACCGGTAAAATCCGGCAAATCCGTCGCACTTTTTTCTAGCCCCAATTTTTGGGTACCTAAAGTATTTGAGTCTGTAATTCCGGAAATAATGGCCATACCGAGGAACGGGATGCGGCCCTGTATTCCCCCTTGACTTACTTCTTACACGATAGCATCAAAACGGCAATCGCGAACACTTTCTAATTTTCGAGAAAAAAAGGGGAAGGGTTTAAACCACTATTCCGCCGCCATTCTAGCCGCCATAACTCCGCAGTACGTGTAGTGACAACAAAGCCGATGAGTGCGTTGAATACAGCTCGTCGAACTCTATCTTGAGTATAAAGGACAACTCTCGATCCCCGTTCGTTTGGACGGGAGAGGCCGGCAAAATTTCAAAAAATGGTCATTTTGACCTTCCAAAACGGAATTTTTTCTACACAAGGAGAACGAGGCGACTCAGAGGCCTGCCCTTTTAACTGTAGCATCCCAGCATCTTCAGTAGTAACCACCGGTAAAATCCGGCAAATCCGTCGCACTTTTTTCTAGCCCCAATTTTTGGGTACCTAAAGTATTTGAGTCTGTAATTCCGGAAATAATGGCCATACCGAGGAACGGGATGCGGCCCTGTATTCCCCCTTGACTTACTTCTTACACGATAGCATCAAAACGGCAATCGCGAACACTTTCTGATTTTCGAGAAAAAAAGGGGAAGGGTTTAAACCACTATTCCGCCGCCATTCTAGCCGCCATAACTCCGCAGTACGTGTAGTGACAACAAAGCCGATGAGTGCGTTGAATACAGCTCGTCGAACTCTATCTTGAGTATAA
Organism: Periplaneta americana; assembly: GCF_040183065.1. NCBI lineage: Eukaryota > Metazoa > Arthropoda > Insecta > Blattodea > Blattidae > Periplaneta > Periplaneta americana. Next base: position 202,641,738 of record NC_091119.1, on the reverse strand, counting down.
AGGACAACTCTCGATCCCCGTTCGTTTGGACGGGAGAGGCCGGCAAAATTTCAAAAAATGGTCATTTTGACCTTCCAAAACGGAATTTTTTCTACACAAGGAGAACGAGGCGACTCAGAGGCCTGCCCTTTTAACTGTAGCATCCCAGCATCTTCAGTAGTAACCACCGGTAAAATCCGGCAAATCCGTCGCACTTTTTTCTAGCCCCAATTTTTGGGTACCTAAAGTATTTGAGTCTGTAATTCCGGAAATAATGGCCATACCGAGGAACGGGATGCGGCCCTGTATTCCCCCTTGACTTACTTCTTACACGATAGCATCAAAACGGCAATCGCGAACACTTTCTGATTTTCGAGAAAAAAAGGGGAAGGGTTTAAACCACTATTCCGCCGCCATTCTAGCCGCCATAACTCCGCAGTACGTGTAGTGACAACAAAGCCGATGAGTGCGTTGAATACAGCTCGTCGAACTCTATCTTGAGTATAAAGGACAACTCTCGATCCCCGTTCGTTTGGACGGGAGAGGCCGGCAAAATTTCAAAAAATGGTCATTTTGACCTTCCAAAACGGAATTTTTTCTACACAAGGAGAACGAGGCGACTCAGAGGCCTGCCCTTTTAACTGTAGCATCCCAGCATCTTCAGTAGTAACCACCGGTAAAATCCGGCAAATCCGTCGCACTTTTTTCTAGCCCCAATTTTTGGGTACCTAAAGTATTTGAGTCTGTAATTCCGGAAATAATGGCCATACCGAGGAACGGGATGCGGCCCTATATTCCCCCTTGACTTACTTCTTACACGATAGCATCAAAACGGCAATCGCGAACACTTTCTGATTTTCGAGAAAAAAAGGGGAAGGGTTTAAACCACTATTCCGCCGCCATTCTAGCCGCCATAACTCCGCAGTACGTGTAGTGACAACAAAGCCGATGAGTGCGTTGAATACAGCTCGTCGAACTCTATCTTGAGTATAAAGGACAACTCTCGATCCCCGTTCGTTTGGACGGGAGAGGCCGGCAAAATTTCAAAAAATGGTCATTTTGACCTTCCAAAACGGAATTTTTTCTACACAAGGAGAACGAGGCGACTCAGAGGCCTGCCCTTTTAACTGTAGCATCCCAGCATCTTCAGTAGTAACCACCGGTAAAATCCGGCAAATCCGTCGCACTTTTTTCTAGCCCCAATTTTTGGGTACCTAAAGTATTTGAGTCTGTAATTCCGGAAATAATGGCCATACCGAGGAACGGGATGCGGCCCTGTATTCCCCCTTGACTTACTTCTTACACGATAGCATCAAAACGGCAATCGCGAACACTTTCTGATTTTCGAGAAAAAAAGGGGAAGGGTTTAAACCACTATTCCGCCGCCATTCTAGCCGCCATAACTCCGCAGTACGTGTAGTGACAACAAAGCCGATGAGTGCGTTGAATACAGCTCGTCGAACTCTATCTTGAGTATAAAGGACAACTCTCGATCCCCGTTCGTTTGGACGGGAGAGGCCGGCAAAATTTCAAAAAATGGTCATTTTGACCTTCCAAAACGGAATTTTTTCTACACAAGGAGAACGAGGCGACTCAGAGGCCTGCCCTTTTAACTGTAGCATCCCAGCATCTTCAGTAGTAACCACCGGTAAAATCCGGCAAATCCGTCGCACTTTTTTCTAGCCCCAATTTTTGGGTACCTAAAGTATTTGAGTCTGTAATTCCGGAAATAATGGCCATGCCGAGGAACGGGATGCGGCCCTGTATTCCCCCTTGACTTACTCCTTACACGATAGCATCAAAACGGCAATCGCGAACACTTTCTGATTTTCGAGAAAAAAAGGGGAAGGGTTTAAACCACTATTCCGCCGCCATTCTAGCCGCCATAACTCCGCAGTACGTGTAGTGACAACAAAGCCGATGAGTGCGTTGAATACAGCTCGTCGAACTCTATCTTGAGTATAAAGGACAACTCTCGATCCCCGTTCGTTTGGACGGGAGGGGCCGGCAAAATTTCAAAAAATGGTCATTTTGACCTTCCAAAACGGAATTTTTTCTACACAAGGAGAACGAGGCGACTCAGAGGCCTGCCCTTTTAACTGTAGCATCCCAGCATCTTCAGTAGTAACCACCGGTAAAATCCGGCAAATCCGTCGCACTTTTTTCTAGCCCCAATTTTTGGGTACCTAAAGTATTTGAGTCTGTAATTCCGGAAATAATGGCCATACCGAGGAACGGGATGCGGCCCTGTATTCCCCCTTGACTTACTTCTTACACGATAGCATCAAAACGGCAATCGCGAACACTTTCTGATTTTCGAGAAAATCCGCCGCCATTCTAGCCGCCATAACTCCGCAGTACGTATAGTGACAACAAAGCCGATGAGTGCGTTGAATACAGCTCGTCGAACTCTATCTTGAGTATAAAGGACAACTCTCGATCCCCGTTCGTTTGGACGGGAGAGGCCGGCAAAATTTCAAAAAATGGTCATTTTGACCTTCCAAAACGGAATTTTTTCTACACAAGGAGAACGAGGCGACTCAGAGGCCTGCCCTTTTAACTGTAGCATCCCAGCATCTTCATTAGTAACCACCGGTAAAATCCGGCAAATCCGTCGCACTTTTTTCTAGCCCCAATTTTTGGGTACCTAAAGTATTTGAGTCTGTAATTCCGGAAATAATGGCCATACCGAGGAACGGGATGCGGCCCTGTATTCCCCCTTGACTTACTTCTTACACGATAGCATCAAAACGGCAATCGCGAACACTTTCTGATTTTCGAGAAAAAAAGGGGAACGGTTTAAACCACTATTCCGCCGCCATTCTAGCCGCCATAACTCCGCAGTACGTGTAGTGACAACAAAGCCGATGAGTGCGTTGAATACAGCTCGTCGAACTCTATCTTGAGTATAAAGGACAACTCTCGATCCCAGTTCGTTTGGACGGGAGAGGCCGGCAAAATTTCAAAAAATGGTCATTTTGACCATCCAAAACGGAATTTTTTCTACACAAGGAGAACGAGGCGACTCAGAGGCCTGCCCTTTTAACTGTAGCATCCCAGCATCTTCAGTAGTAACCACCGGTAAAATCCGGCAAATCCGTCGCACTTTTTTCTAGCCCCAATTTTTGGGTACCTAAAGTATTTGAGTCTGTAATTCCGGAAATAATGGCCATACCGAGGAACGGGATGCGGCCCTGTATTCCCCCTTGACTTACTTCTTACACGATAGCATCAAAACGGCAATCGCGAACACTTTCTGATTTTCGAGAAAAAAAGGGGAAGGGTTTAAACGACTATTCCGCCGCCATTCTAGCCGCCATAACTCCGCAGTACGTGTAGTGACAACAAAGCCGATGAGTGCGTTGAATACAGCTCGTCGAACTCTATCTTGAGTATAAAGGACAACTCTCGATCCCCGTTCGTTTGGACGGGAGGGGCCGGCAAAATTTCAAAAAATGGTCATTTTGACCTTCCAAAACGGAATTTTTTCTACACAAGGAGAACGAGGCGACTCAGAGGCCTGCCCTTTTAACTGTAGCATCCCAGCATCTTCAGTAGTAACCACCGGTAAAATCCGGCAAATCCGTCGCACTTTTTTCTAGCCCCAATTTTTGGGTACCTAAAGTATTTGAGTCTGTAATTCCGGAAATAATGGCCATACCGAGGAACGGGATGCGGCCCTGTATTCCCTCTTGACTTACTTCTTACACGATAGCATCAAAACGGCAATCGCGAACACTTTCTGATTTTCGAGAAAAAAAGGGGAAGGGTTTAAACCACTATTCCGCCGCCATTCTAGCCGCCATAACTCCGCAGTACGTGTAGTGACAACAAAGCCGATGAGTGCGTTGAATACAGCTCGTCGAACTCTATCTTGAGTATAAAGGACAACTCTCGATCCCCGTTCGTTTGGACGGGAGAGGCCGGCAAAATTTCAAAAAATGGTCATTTTGACCTTCCAAAACGGAATTTTTTCTACACAAGGAGAACGAGGCGACTCAGAGGCCTGCCCTTTTAACTGTAGCATCCCAGCATCTTCAGTAGTAACCACCGGTAAAATCCGGCAAATCCGTCGCACTTTTTTCTAGCCCCAATTTTTGGGTACCTAAAGTATTTGAGTCTGTAATTCCGGAAATAATGGCCATACCGAGGAACGGGATGCGGCCCTGTATTCCCCCTTGACTTACTTCTTACACGATAGCATCAAAACGGCAATCGCGAACACTTTCTGATTTTCGAGAAAAAAAGGGGAAGGGTTTAAACCACTATTCCGCCGCCATTCTAGCCGCCATAACTCCGCAGTACGTGTAGTGACAACAAAGCCGATGAGTGCGTTGAATACAGCTCGTCGAACTCTATCTTGAGTATAAAGGACAACTCTCGATCCCCGTTCGTTTGGACGGGAGAGGCCGGCAAAATTTCAAAAAATGGTCATTTTGACCTTCCAAAACGGAATTTTTTCTACACAAGGAGAACGAGGCGACTCAGAGGCCTGCCCTTTTAACTGTAGCATCCCAGCATCTTCAGTAGTAACCACCGGTAAAATCCGGCAAATCCGTCGCACTTTTTTCTAGCCCCAATTTTTGGGTACCTAAAGTATTTGAGTCTGTAATTCCGGAAATAATGGCCATACCGAGGAACGGGATGCGGCCCTGTATTCCCCCTTGACTTACTTCTTACACGATAGCATCAAAACGGCAATCGCGAACACTTTCTGATTTTCGAGAAAATCCGCCGCCATTCTAGCCGCCATAACTCCGCAGTACGTATAGTGACAACAAAGCCGATGAGTGCGTTGAATACAGCTCGTCGAACTCTATCTTGAGTATAAAGGACAACTCTCGATCCCCGTTCGTTTGGACGGGAGAGGCCGGCAAAATTTCAAAAAATGGTCATTTTGACCTTCCAAAACGGAATTTTTTCTACACAAGGAGAACGAGGCGACTCAGAGGCCTGCCCTTTTAACTGTAGCATCCCAGCATCTTCAGTAGTAACCACCGGTAAAATCCGGCAAATCCGTCGCACTTTTTTCTAGCCCCAATTTTTGGGTACCTAAAGTATTTGAGTCTGTAATTCCGGAAATAATGGCCATACCGAGGAACGGGATGCGGCCCTGTATTCCCCCTTGACTTACTTCTTACACGATAGCATCAAAACGGCAATCGCGAACACTTTCTGATTTTCGAGAAAAAAAGGGGAAGGGTTTAAACCACTATTCCGCCGCCATTCTAGCCGCCATAACTCCGCAGTACGTGTAGTGACAACAAAGCCGATGAGTGCGTTGAATACAGCTCGTCGAACTCTATCTTGAGTATAAAGGACAACTCTCGATCCCCGTTCGTTTGGACGGGAGAGGCCGGCAAAATTTCAAAAAATGGTCATTTTGACCTTCCAAAACGGAATTTTTTCTACACAAGGAGAACGAGGCGACTCAGAGGCCTGCCCTTTTAACTGTAGCATCCCAGCATCTTCAGTAGTAACCACCGGTAAAATCCGGCAAATCCGTCGCACTTTTTTCTAGCCCCAATTTTTGGGTACCTAAAGTATTTGAGTCTGTAATTCCGGAAATAATGGCCATACCGAGGAACGGGATGCGGCCCTGTATTCCCCCTTGACTTACTTCTTACACGATAGCATCAAAACGGCAATCGCGAACACTTTCTGATTTTCGAGAAAAAAAGGGGAAGGGTTTAAACCACTATTCCGCCGCCATTCTAGCCGCCATAACTCCGCAGTACGTGTAGTGACAACAAAGCCGATGAGTGCGTTGAATACAGCTCGTCGAACTCTATCTTGAGTATAAAGGACAACTCTCGATCCCCGTTCGTTTGGACGGGAGAGGCCGGCAAAATTTCAAAAAATGGTCATTTTGACCTTCCAAAACGGAATTTTTTCTACACAAGGAGAACGAGGCGACTCAGAGGCCTGCCCTTTTAACTGTAGCATCCCAGCATCTTCAGTAGTAACCACCGGTAAAATCCGGCAAATCCGTCGCACTTTTTTCTAGCCCCAATTTTTGGGTACCTAAAGTATTTGAGTCTGTAATTCCGGAAATAATGGCCATACCGAGGAACGGGATGCGGCCCTGTATTCCCCCTTGACTTACTTCTTACACGATAGCATCAAAACAGCAATCGCGAACACTTTCTGATTTTCGAGAAAAAAAGGGGAAGGGTTTAAACCACTATTCCGCCGCCATTCTAGCCGCCATAACTCCGCAGTACGTGTAGTGACAACAAAGCCGATGAGTGCGTTGAATACAGCTCGTCGAACTCTATCTTGAGTATAAAGGACAACTCTCGATCCCCGTTCGTTTGGACGGGAGAGGCCGGCAAAATTTCAAAAAATGGTCATTTTGACCTTCCAAAACGGAATTTTTTCTACACAAGGAGAACGAGGCGACTCAGAGGCCTGCCCTTTTAACTGTAGCATCCCAGCATCTTCAGTAGTAACCACCGGTAAAATCCGGCAAATCCGTCGCACTTTTTTCTAGCCCCAATTTTTGGGTACCTAAAGTATTTGAGTCTGTAATTCCGGAAATAATGGCCATACCGAGGAACGGGATGCGGCCCTATATTCCCCCTTGACTTACTTCTTACACGATAGCATCAAAACGGCAATCGCGAACACTTTCTGATTTTCGAGAAAAAAAGGGGAAGGGTTTAAACCACTATTCCGCCGCCATTCTAGCCGCCATAACTCCGCAGTACGTGTAGTGACAACAAAGCCGATGAGTGCGTTGAATACAGCTCGTCGAACTCTATCTTGAGTATAAAGGACAACTCTCGATCCCCGTTCGTTTGGACGGGAGGGGCCGGCAAAATTTCAAAAAATGGTCATTTTGACCTTCCAAAACGGAATTTTTTTTACACAAGGAGAACGAGGCGACTCAGAGGCCTGCCCTTTTAACTGTAGCATCCCAGCATCTTCAGTAGTAACCACCGGTAAAATCCGGCAAATCCGTCGCACTTTTTTCTAGCCCCAATTTTTGGGTACCTAAAGTATTTGAGTCTGTAATTCCGGAAATAATGGCCATACCGAGGAACGGGATGCGGCCCTGTATTCCCCCTTGACTTACTTCTTACACGATAGCATCAAAACGGCAATCGCGAACACTTTCTGATTTTCGAGAAAATCCGCCGCCATTCTAGCCGCCATAACTCCGCAGTACGTATAGTGACAACAAAGCCGATGAGTGCGTTGAATACAGCTCGTCGAACTCTATCTTGAGTATAAAGGACAACTCTCGATCCCCGTTCGTTTGGACGGGAGAGGCCGGCAAAATTTCAAAAAATGGTCATTTTGACCTTCCAAAACGGAATTTTTTCTACACAAGGAGAACGAGGCGACTCAGAGGCCTGCCCTTTTAACTGTAGCATCCCAGCATCTTCAGTAGTAACCACCGGTAAAATCCGGCAAATCCGTCGCACTTTTTTCTAGCCCCAATTTTTGGGTACCTAAAGTATTTGAGTCTGTAATTCCGGAAATAATGGCCATACCGAGGAACGGGATGCGGCCCTGTATTCCCCCTTGACTTACTTCTTACACGATAGCATCAAAACGGCAATCGCGAACACTTTCTGATTTTCGAGAAAAAAAGGGGAAGGGTTTAAACCACTATTCCGCCGCCATTCTAGCCGCCATAACTCCGCAGTACGTGTAGTGACAACAAAGCCGATGAGTGCGTTGAATACAGCTCGTCGAACTCTATCTTGAGTATAAAGGACAACTCTCGATCCCCGTTCGTTTGGACGGGAGAGGCCGGCAAAATTTCAAAAAATGGTCATTTTGACCTTCCAAAACGGAATTTTTTCTACACAAGGAGAACGAGGCGACTCAGAGGCCTGCCCTTTTAACTGTAGCATCCCAGCATCTTCAGTAGTAACCACCGGTAAAATCCGGCAAATCCGTCGCACTTTTTTCTAGCCCCAATTTTTGGGTACCTAAAGTATTTGAGTCTGTAATTCCGGAAATAATGGCCATACCGAGGAACGGGATGCAGCCCTGTATTCCCCGTTGACTTACTTCTTACACGATAGCATCAAAACGGCAATCGCGAACACTTTCTGATTTTCGAGAAAAAAAGGGGAAGGGTTTAAACGACTATTCCGCCGCCATTCTAGCCGCCATAACTCCGCAGTACGTGTAGTGACAACAAAGCCGATGAGTGCGTTGAATACAGCTCGTCGAACTCTATCTTGAGTATAAAGGACAACTCTCGATCCCCGTTCGTTTGGACGGGAGGGGCCGGCAAAATTTCAAAAAATGGTCATTTTGACCTTCCAAAACGGAATTTTTTCTACACAAGGAGAACGAGGCGACTCAGAGGCCTGCCCTTTTAACTGTAGCATCCCAGCATCTTCAGTAGTAACCACCGGTAAAATCCGGCAAATCCGTCGCACTTTTTTCTAGCCCCAATTTTTGGGTACCTAAAGTATTTGAGTCTGTAATTCCGGAAATAATGGCCATACCGAGGAACGGGATGCGGCCCTGTATTCCCTCTTGACTTACTTCTTACACGATAGCATCAAAACGGCAATCGCGAACACTTTCTGATTTTCGAGAAAAAAAGGGGAAGGGTTTAAACCACTATTCCGCCGCCATTCTAGCCGCCATAACTCCGCAGTACGTGTAGTGACAACAAAGCCGATGAGTGCGTTGAATACAGCTCGTCGAACTCTATCTTGAGTATAAAGGACAACTCTCGATCCCCGTTCGTTTGGACGGGAGAGGCCGGCAAAATTTCAAAAAATGGTCATTTTGACCTTCCAAAACGGAATTTTTTCTACACAAGGAGAACGAGGCGACTCAGAGGCCTGCCCTTTTAACTGTAGCATCCCAGCATCTTCAGTAGTAACCACCGGTAAAATCCGGCAAATCCGTCGCACTTTTTTCTAGCCCCAATTTTTGGGTACCTAAAGTATTTGAGTCTGTAATTCCGGAAATAATGGCCATACCGAGGAACGGGATGCGGCCCTGTATTCCCCCTTGACTTACTTCTTACACGATAGCATCAAAACGGCAATCGCGAACACTTTCTGATTTTCGAGAAAATCCGCCGCCATTCTAGCCGCCATAACTCCGCAGTACGTATAGTGACAACAAAGCCGATGAGTGCGTTGAATACAGCTCGTCGAACTCTATCTTGAGTATAAAGGACAACTCTCGATCCCCGTTCGTTTGGACGGGAGAGGCCGGCAAAATTTCAAAAAATGGTCATTTTGACCTTCCAAAACGGAATTTTTTCTACACAAGGAGAACGAGGCGACTCAGAGGCCTGCCCTTTTAACTGTAGCATCCCAGCATCTTCAGTAGTAACCACCGGTAAAATCCGGCAAATCCGTCGCACTTTTTTCTAGCCCCAATTTTTGGGTACCTAAAGTATTTGAGTCTGTAATTCCGGAAATAATGGCCATACCGAGGAACGGGATGCGGCCCTGTATTCCCCCTTGACTTACTTCTTACACGATAGCATCAAAACGGCAATCGCGAACACTTTCTGATTTTCGAGAAAAAAAGGGGAAGGGTTTAAACCACTATTCCGCCGCCATTCTAGCCGCCATAACTCCGCAGTACGTGTAGTGACAACAAAGCCGATGAGTGCGTTGAATACAGCTCGTCGAACTCTATCTTGAGTATAAAGGACAACTCTCGATCCCCGTTCGTTTGGACGGGAGAGGCCGGCAAAATTTAAAAAAATGGTCATTTTGACCTTCCAAAACGGAATTTTTTCTACACAAGGAGAACGAGGCGACTCAGAGGCCTGCCCTTTTAACTGTAGCATCCCAGCATCTTCAGTAGTAACCACCGGTAAAATCCGGCAAATCCGTCGCACTTTTTTCTAGCCCCAATTTTTGGGTACCTAAAGTATTTGAGTCTGTAATTCCGGAAATAATGGCCATACCGAGGAACGGGATGCGGCCCTATATTCCCCCTTGACTTACTTCTTACACGATAGCATCAAAACGGCAATCGCGAACACTTTCTGATTTTCGAGAAAAAAAGGGGAAGGGTTTAAACCACTATTCCGCCGCCATTCTAGCCGCCATAACTCCGCAGTACGTGTAGTGACAACAAAGCCGATGAGTGCGTTGAATACAGCTCGTCGAACTCTATCTTGAGTATAAAGGACAACTCTCGATCCCCGTTCGTTTGGACGGGAGGGGCCGGCAAAATTTCAAAAAATGGTCATTTTGACCTTCCAAAACGGAATTTTTTTTACACAAGGAGAACGAGGCGACTCAGAGGCCTGCCCTTTTAACTGTAGCATCCCAGCATCTTCAGTAGTAACCACCGGTAAAATCCGGCAAATCCGTCGCACTTTTTTCTAGCCCCAATTTTTGGGTACCTAAAGTATTTGAGTCTGTAATTCCGGAAATAATGGCCATACCGAGGAACGGGATGCGGCCCTGTATTCCCCCTTGACTTACTTCTTACACGATAGCATCAAAACGGCAATCGCGAACACTTTCTGATTTTCGAGAAAATCCGCCGCCATTCTAGCCGCCATAACTCCGCAGTACGTATAGTGACAACAAAGCCGATGAGTGCGTTGAATACAGCTCGTCGAACTCTATCTTGAGTATAAAGGACAACTCTCGATCCCCGTTCGTTTGGACGGGAGAGGCCGGCAAAATTTCAAAAAATGGTCATTTTGACCTTCCAAAACGGAATTTTTTCTACACAAGGAGAACGAGGCGACTCAGAGGCCTGCCCTTTTAACTGTAGCATCCCAGCATCTTCAGTAGTAACCACCGGTAAAATCCGGCAAATCCGTCGCACTTTTTTCTAGCCCCAATTTTTGGGTACCTAAAGTATTTGAGTCTGTAATTCCGGAAATAATGGCCATACCGAGGAACGGGATGCGGCCCTGTATTCCCCCTTGACTTACTTCTTACACGATAGCATCAAAACGGCAATCGCGAACACTTTCTGATTTTCGAGAAAAAAAGGGGAAGGGTTTAAACCACTATTCCGCCGCCATTCTAGCCGCCATAACTCCGCAGTACGTGTAGTGACAACAAAGCCGATGAGTGCGTTGAATACAGCTCGTCGAACTCTATCTTGAGTATAAAGGACAACTCTCGATCCCCGTTCGTTTGGACGGGAGAGGCCGGCAAAATTTCAAAAAATGGTCATTTTGACCTTCCAAAACGGAATTTTTTCTACACAAGGAGAACGAGGCGACTCAGAGGCCTGCCCTTTTAACTGTAGCATCCCAGCATCTTCAGTAGTAACCACCGGTAAAATCCGGCAAATCCGTCGCACTTTTTTCTAGCCCCAATTTTTGGGTACCTAAAGTATTTGAGTCTGTAATTCCGGAAATAATGGCCATACCGAGGAACGGGATGCGGCCCTGTATTCCCCGTTGACTTACTTCTTACACGATAGCATCAAAACGGCAATCGCGAACACTTTCTGATTTTCGAGAAAAAAAGGGGAAGGGTTTAAACGACTATTCCGCCGCCATTCTAGCCGCCATAACTCCGCAGTACGTGTAGTGACAACAAAGCCGATGAGTGCGTTGAATACAGCTCGTCGAACTCTATCTTGAGTATAAAGGACAACTCTCGATCCCCGTTCGTTTGGACGGGAGGGGCCGGCAAAATTTCAAAAAATGGTCATTTTGACCTTCCAAAACGGAATTTTTTCTACACAAGGAGAACGAGGCGACTCAGAGGCCTGCCCTTTTAACTGTAGCATCCCAGCATCTTCAGTAGTAACCACCGGTAAAATCCGGCAAATCCGTCGCACTTTTTTCTAGCCCCAATTTTTGGGTACCTAAAGTATTTGAGTCTGTAATTCCGGAAATAATGGCCATACCGAGGAACGGGATGCGGCCCTGTATTCCCTCTTGACTTACTTCTTACACGATAGCATCAAAACGGCAATCGCGAACACTTTCTGATTTTCGAGAAAAAAAGGGGAAGGGTTTAAACCACTATTCCGCCGCCATTCTAGCCGCCATAACTCCGCAGTACGTGTAGTGACAACAAAGCCGATGAGTGCGTTGAATACAGCTCGTCGAACTCTATCTTGAGTATAAAGGACAACTCTCGATCCCCGTTCGTTTGGACGGGAGAGGCCGGCAAAATTTCAAAAAATGGTCATTTTGACCTTCCAAAACGGAATTTTTTCTACACAAGGAGAACGAGGCGACTCAGAGGCCTGCCCTTTTAACTGTAGCATCCCAGCATCTTCAGTAGTAACCACCGGTAAAATCCGGCAAATCCGTCGCACTTTTTTCTAGCCCCAATTTTTGGGTACCTAAAGTATTTGAGTCTGTAATTCCGGAAATAATGGCCATACCGAGGAACGGGATGCGGCCCTGTATTCCCCCTTGACTTACTTCTTACACGATAGCATCAAAACGGCAATCGCGAACACTTTCTGATTTTCGAGAAAATCCGCCGCCATTCTAGCCGCCATAACTCCGCAGTACGTATAGTGACAACAAAGCCGATGAGTGCGTTGAATACAGCTCGTCGAACTCTATCTTGAGTATAAAGGACAACTCTCGATCCCCGTTCGTTTGGACGGGAGAGGCCGGCAAAATTTCAAAAAATGGTCATTTTGACCTTCCAAAACGGAATTTTTTCTACACAAGGAGAACGAGGCGACTCAGAGGCCTGCCCTTTTAACTGTAGCATCCCAGCATCTTCAGTAGTAACCACCGGTAAAATCCGGCAAATCCGTCGCACTTTTTTCTAGCCCCAATTTTTGGGTACCTAAAGTATTTGAGTCTGTAATTCCGGAAATAATGGCCATACCGAGGAACGGGATGCGGCCCTGTATTCCCCCTTGACTTACTTCTTACACGATAGCATCAAAACGGCAATCGCGAACACTTTCTGATTTTCGAGAAAAAAAGGGGAAGGGTTTAAACCACTATTCCGCCGCCATTCTAGCCGCCATAACTCCGCAGTACGTGTAGTGACAACAAAGCCGATGAGTGCGTTGAATACAGCTCGTCGAACTCTATCTTGAGTATAAAGGACAACTCTCGATCCCCGTTCGTTTGGACGGGAGAGGCCGGCAAAATTTAAAAAAATGGTCATTTTGACCTTCCAAAACGGAATTTTTTCTACACAAGGAGAACGAGGCGACTCAGAGGCCTGCCCTTTTAACTGTAGCATCCCAGCATCTTCAGTAGTAACCACCGGTAAAATCCGGCAAATCCGTCGCACTTTTTTCTAGCCCCAATTTTTGGGTACCTAAAGTATTTGAGTCTGTAATTCCGGAAATAATGGCCATACCGAGGAACGGGATGCGGCCCTATATTCCCCCTTGACTTACTTCTTACACGATAGCATCAAAACGGCAATCGCGAACACTTTCTGATTTTCGAGAAAAAAAGGGGAAGGGTTTAAACCACTATTCCGCCGCCATTCTAGCCGCCATAACTCCGCAGTACGTGTAGTGACAACAAAGCCGATGAGTGCGTTGAATACAGCTCGTCGAACTCTATCTTGAGTATAAAGGACAACTCTCGATCCCCGTTCGTTTGGACGGGAGAGGCCGGCAAAATTTCAAAAAATGGTCATTTTGACCTTCCAAAACGGAATTTTTTCTACACAAGGAGAACGAGGCGACTCAGAGGCCTGCCCTTTTAACTGTAGCATCCCAGCATCTTCAGTAGTAACCACCGGTAAAATCCGGCAAATCCGTCGCACTTTTTTCTAGCCCCAATTTTTGGGTACCTAAAGTATTTGAGTCTGTAATTCCGGAAATAATGGCCATACCGAGGAACGGGATGCGGCCCTGTATTCCCCCTTGACTTACTTCTTACACGATAGCATCAAAACGGCAATCGCGAACACTTTCTGATTTTCGAGAAAATCCGCCGCCATTCTAGCCGCCATAACTCCGCAGTACGTATAGTGACAACAAAGCCGATGAGTGCGTTGAATACAGCTCGTCGAACTCTATCTTGAGTATAAAGGACAACTCTCGATCCCCGTTCGTTTGGACGGGAGAGGCCGGCAAAATTTCAAAAAATGGTCATTTTGACCTTCCAAAACGGAATTTTTTCTACACACGGAGAACGAGGCGACTCAGAGGCCTGCCCTTTTAACTGTAGCATCCCAGCATCTTCAGTAGTAACCACCGGTAAAATCCGGCAAATCCGTCGCACTTTTTTCTAGCCCCAATTTTTGGGTACCTAAAGTATTTGAGTCTGTAATTCCGGAAATAATGGCCATACCGAGGAACGGGATGCGGCCCTGTATTCCCCCTTGACTTACTTCTTACACGATAGCATCAAAACGGCAATCGCGAACACTTTCTGATTTTCGAGAAAAAAAGGGGAAGGGTTTAAACCACTATTCCGCCGCCATTCTAGCCGCCATAACTCCGCAGTACGTGTAGTGACAACAAAGCCGATGAGTGCGTTGAATACAGCTCGTCGAACTCTATCTTGAGTATAAAGGACAACTCTCGATCCCCGTTCGTTTGGACGGGAGAGGCCGGCAAAATTTCAAAAAATGGTCATTTTGACCTTCCAAAACGGAATTTTTTCTACACAAGGAGAACGAGGCGACTCAGAGGCCTGCCCTTTTAACTGTAGCATCCCAGCATCTTCAGTAGTAACCACCGGTAAAATCCGGCAAATCCGTCGCACTTTTTCCTAGCCCCAATTTTTGGGTACCTAAAGTATTTGAGTCTGTAATTCCGGAAATAATGGCCATACCGAGGAACGGGATGCGGCCCTGTATTCCCCCTTGACTTACTTCTTACACGATAGCATCAAAACGGCAATCGCGAACACTTTCTGATTTTCGAGAAAAAAAGGGGAACGGTTTAAACCACTATTCCGCCGCCATTCTAGCCGCCATAACTCCGCAGTACGTGTAGTGACAACAAAGCCGATGAGTGCGTTGAATACAGCTCGTCGAACTCTATCTTGAGTATAAAGGACAACTCTCGATCCCAGTTCGTTTGGACGGGAGAGGCCGGCAAAATTTCAAAAAATGGTCATTTTGACCATCCAAAACGGAATTTTTTCTACACAAGGAGAACGAGGCGACTCAGAGGCCTGCCCTTTTAACTGTAGCATCCCAGCATCTTCAGTAGTAACCACCGGTAAAATCCGGCAAATCCGTCGCACTTTTTTCTAGCCCCAATTTTTGGGTACCTAAAGTATTTGAGTCTGTAATTCCGGAAATAATGGCCATGCCGAGTAACGGGATGCGGCCCTGTATTCCCCCTTGACTTACTTCTTACACGATAGCATCAAAACGGCAATCGCGAACACTTTCTGATTTTCGAGAAAAAAAGGGGAAGGGTTTAAACCACTATTCCGCCGCCATTCTAGCCGCCATAACTCCGCAGTACGTGTAGTGACAACAAAGCCGATGAGTGCGTTGAATACAGCTCGTCGAACTCTATCTTGAGTATAAAGGACAACTCTCGATCCCCGTTCGTTTGGACGGGAGAGGCCGGCAAAATTTCAAAAAATGGTCATTTTGACCTTCCAAAACGGAATTTTTTCTACACAAGGAGAACGAGGCGACTCAGAGGCCTGCCCTTTTAACTGTAGCATCCCAGCATCTTCAGTAGTAACCACCGGTAAAATCCGGCAAATCCGTCGCACTTTTTCCTAGCCCCAATTTTTGGGTACCTAAAGTATTTGAGTCTGTAATTCCGGAAATAATGGCCATACCGAGGAACGGGATGCGGCCCTGTATTCCCCCTTGACTTACTTCTTACACGATAGCATCAAAACGGCAATCGCGAACACTTTCTGATTTTCGAGAAAAAAAGGGGAACGGTTTAAACCACTATTCCGCCGCCATTCTAGCCGCCATAACTCCGCAGTACGTGTAGTGACAACAAAGCCGATGAGTGCGTTGAATACAGCTCGTCGAACTCTATCTTGAGTATAAAGGACAACTCTCGATCCCAGTTCGTTTGGACGGGAGAGGCCGGCAAAATTTCAAAAAATGGTCATTTTGACCATCCAAAACGGAATTTTTTCTACACAAGGAGAACGAGGCGACTCAGAGGCCTGCCCTTTTAACTGTAGCATCCCAGCATCTTCAGTAGTAACCACCGGTAAAATCCGGCAAATCCGTCGCACTTTTTTCTAGCCCCAATTTTTGGGTACCTAAAGTATTTGAGTCTGTAATTCCGGAAATAATGGCCATGCCGAGTAACGGGATGCGGCCCTGTATTCCCCCTTGACTTACTCCTTACACGATAGCATCAAAACGGCAATCGCGAACACTTTCTGATTTTCGAGAAAAAAAGGGGAAGGGTTTAAACCACTATTCCGCCGCCATTCTAGCCGCCATAACTCCGCAGTACGTGTAGTGACAACAAAGCCGATGAGTGCGTTGAATACAGCTCGTCGAACTCTATCTTGAGTATAAAGGACAACTCTCGATCCCCGTTCGTTTGGACGGGAGGGGCCGGCAAAATTTCAAAAAATGGTCATTTTGACCTTCCAAAACGGAATTTTTTCTACACAAGGAGAACGAGGCGACTCAGAGGCCTGCCCTTTTAACTGTAGCATCCCAGCATCTTCAGTAGTAACCACCGGTAAAATCCGGCAAATCCGTCGCACTTTTTTCTAGCCCCAATTTTTGGGTACCTAAAGTATTTGAGTCTGTAATTCCGGAAATAATGGCCATACCGAGGAACGGGATGCGGACCTGTATTCCCTCTTGACTTACTTCTTACACGATAGCATCAAAACGGCAATCGCGAACACTTTCTGATTTTCGAGAAAAAAAGGGGAAGGGTTTAAACCACTATTCCGCCGCCATTCTAGCCGCCATAACTCCGCAGTACGTGTAGTGACAACAAAGCCGATGAGTGCGTTGAATACAGCTCGTCGAACTCTATCTTGAGTATAAAGGACAACTCTCGATCCCCGTTCGTTTGGACGGGAGAGGCCGGCAAAATTTCAAAAAATGGTCATTTTGACCTTCCAAAACGGAATTTTTTCTACACAAGGAGAACGAGGCGACTCAGAGGCCTGCCCTTTTAACTGTAGCATCCCAGCATCTTCAGTAGTAACCACCGGTAAAATCCGGCAAATCCGTCGCACTTTTTTCTAGCCCCAATTTTTGGGTACCTAAAGTATTTGAGTCTGTAATTCCGGAAATAATGGCCATACCGAGGAACGGGATGCGGCCCTGTATTCCCCCTTGACTTACTTCTTACACGATAGCATCAAAACGGCAATCGCGAACACTTTCTGATTTTCGAGAAAAAAAGGGGAAGGGTTTAAACCACTATTCCGCCGCCATTCTAGCCGCCATAACTCCGCAGTACGTGTAGTGACAACAAAGCCGATGAGTGCGTTGAATACAGCTCGTCGAACTCTATCTTGAGTATAAAGGACAACTCTCGATCCCCGTTCGTTTGGACGGGAGAGGCCGGCAAAATTTCAAAAAATGGTCATTTTGACCTTCCAAAACGGAATTTTTTCTACACAAGGAGAACGAGGCGACTCAGAGGCCTGCCCTTTTAACTGTAGCATCCCAGCATCTTCAGTAGTAACCACCGGTAAAATCCGGCAAATCCGTCGCACTTTTTTCTAGCCCCAATTTTTGGGTACCTAAAGTATTTGAGTCTGTAATTCCGGAAATAATGGCCATACCGAGGAACGGGATGCGGCCCTGTATTCCCCCTTGACTTACTTCTTACACGATAGCATCAAAACGGCAATCGCGAACACTTTCTGATTTTCGAGAAAAAAAGGGGAAGGGTTTAAACCACTATTCCGCCGCCATTCTAGCCGCCATAACTCCGCAGTACGTGTAGTGACAACAAAGCCGATGAGTGCGTTGAATACAGCTCGTCGAACTCTATCTTGAGTATAAAGGACAACTCTCGATCCCCGTTCGTTTGGACGGGAGAGGCCGGCAAAATTTCAAAAAATGGTCATTTTGACCTTCCAAAACGGAATTTTTTCTACACAAGGAGAACGAGGCGACTCAGAGGCCTGCCCTTTTAACTGTAGCATCCCAGCATCTTCAGTAGTAACCACCGGTAAAATCCGGCAAATCCGTCGCACTTTTTTCTAGCCCCAATTTTTGGGTACCTAAAGTATTTGAGTCTGTAATTCCGGAAATAATGGCCATACCGAGGAACGGGATGCGGCCCTGTATTCCCCCTTGACTTACTTCTTACACGATAGCATCAAAACGGCAATCGCGAACACTTTCTGATTTTCGAGAAAAAAAGGGGAAGGGTTTAAACCACTATTCCGCCGCCATTCTAGCCGCCATAACTCCGCAGTACGTGTAGTGACAACAAAGCCGATGAGTGCGTTGAATACAGCTCGTCGAACTCTATCTTGAGTATAAAGGACAACTCTCGATCCCCGTTCGTTTGGACGGGAGAGGCCGGCAAAATTTCAAAAAATGGTCATTTTGACCTTCCAAAACGGAATTTTTTCTACACAAGGAGAACGAGGCGACTCAGAGGCCTGCCCTTTTAACTGTAGCATCCCAGCATCTTCAGTAGTAACCACCGGTAAAATCCGGCAAATCCGTCGCACTTTTTTCTAGCCCCAATTTTTGGGTACCTAAAGTATTTGAGTCTGTAATTCCGGAAATAATGGCCATACCGAGGAACGGGATGCAGCCCTGTATTCCCCCTTGACTTACTTCTTACACGATAGCATCAAAACGGCAATCGCGAACACTTTCTGATTTTCGAGAAAATCCGCCGCCATTCTAGCCGCCATAACTCCGCAGTACGTGTAGTGACAACAAAGCCGATGAGTGCGTTGAATACAGCTCGTCGAACTCTATCTTGAGTATAAAGGACAACTCTCGATCCCCGTTCGTTTGGACGGGAGAGGCCGGCAAAATTTCAAAAAATGGTCATTTTGACCTTCCAAAACGGAATTTTTTCTACACAAGGAGAACGAGGCGACTCAGAGGCCTGCCCTTTTAACTGTAGCATCCCAGCATCTTCAGTAGTAACCACCGGTAAAATCCGGCAAATCCGTCGCACTTTTTTCTAGCCCCAATTTTTGGGTACCTAAAGTATTTGAGTCTGTAATTCCGGAAATAATGGCCATACCGAGGAACGGGATGCGGCCCTGTATTCCCCCTTGACTTACTTCTTACACGATAGCATCAAAACGGCAATCGCGAACACTTTCTGATTTTCGAGAATAAAAAGGGGAAGGGTTTAAACCACTATTCCGCCGCCATTCTAGCCGCAATAACTCCGCAGTACGTGTAGTGACAACAAAGCCGATGAGTGCGTTGAATACAGCTCGTCGAACTCTATCTTGAGTATAAAGGACAACTCTCGATCCCCGTTCGTTTGGACGGGAGAGGCCGGCAAAATTTCAAAAAATGGTCATTTTGACCTTCCAAAACGGAATTTTTTCTACACAAGGAGAACGAGGCGACTCAGAGGCCTGCCCTTTTAACTGTAGCATCCCAGCATCTTCAGTAGTAACCACCGGTAAAATCCGGCAAATCCGTCGCACTTTTTTCTAGCCCCAATTTTTGGGTACCTAAAGTATTTGAGTCTGTAATTCCGGAAATAATGGCCATACCGAGGAACGGGATGCGGCCCTATATTCCCCCTTGACTTACTTCTTACACGATAGCATCAAAACGGCAATCGCGAACACTTTCTGATTTTCGAGAAACAAAGGGGAAGGGTTTAAACCACTATTCCGCCGCCATTCTAGCCGCCATAACTCCGCAGTACGTGTAGTGACAACAAAGCCGATGAGTGCGTTGAATACAGCTCGTCGAACTCTATCTTGAGTATAAAGGACAACTCTCGATCCCCGTTCGTTTGGACGGGAGAGGCCGGCAAAATTTCAAAAAATGGTCATTTTGACCTTCCAAAACGGAATTTTTTCTACACAAGGAGAACGAGGCGACTCAGAGGCCTGCCCTTTTAACTGTAGCATCCCAGCATCTTCAGTAGTAACCACCGGTAAAATCCGGCAAATCCGTCGCACTTTTTTCTAGCCCCAATTTTTGGGTACCTAAAGTATTTGAGTCTGTAATTCCGGAAATAATGGCCATACCGAGGAACGGGATGCGGCCCTGTATTCCCCCTTGACTTACTTCTTACACGATAGCATCAAAACGGCAATCGCGAACACTTTCTGATTTTCGAGAAAAAAAGGGGAAGGGTTTAAACCACTATTCCGCCGCCATTCTAGCCGCCATAACTCCGCAGTACGTGTAGTGACAACAAAGCCGATGAGAGCGTTGAATACAGCTCGTCGAACTCTATCTTGAGTATAAAGGACAACTCTCGATCCCCGTTCGTTTGGACGGGAGAGGCCGGCAAAATTTCAAAAAATGGTCATTTTGACCTTCCAAAACGGAATTTTTTCTACACAAGGAGAACGAGGCGACTCAGAGGCCTGCCCTTTTAACTGTAGCATCCCAGCATCTTCAGTAGTAACCACCGGTAAAATCCGGCAAATCCGTCGCACTTTTTTCTAGCCCCAATTTTTGGGTACCTAAAGTATTTGAGTCTGTAATTCCGGAAATAATGGCCATACCGAGGAACGGGATGCGGCCCTATATTCCCCCTTGACTTACTTCTTACACGATAGCATCAAAACGGCAATCGCGAACACTTTCTGATTTTCGAGAAAAAAAGGGGAAGGGTTTAAACCACTATTCCGCCGCCATTCTAGCCGCCATAACTCCGCAGTACGTGTAGTGACAACAAAGCCGATGAGTGCGTTGAATACAGCTCGTCGAACTCTATCTTGAGTATAAAGGACAACTCTCGATCCCCGTTCGTTTGGACGGGAGAGGCCGGCAAAATTTCAAAAAATGGTCATTTTGACCTTCCAAAACGGAATTTTTTCTACACAAGGAGAACGAGGCGACTCAGAGGCCTGCCCTTTTAACTGTAGCATCCCAGCATCTTCAGTAGTAACCACCGGTAAAATCCGGCAAATCCGTCGCACTTTTTTCTAGCCCCAATTTTTGGGTACCTAAAGTATTTGAGTCTGTAATTCCGGAAATAATGGCCATACCGAGGAACGGGATGCGGCCCTGTATTCCCCCTTGACTTACTTCTTACACGATAGCATCAAAACGGCAATCGCGAACACTTTCTGATTTTCGAGAAAATCCGCCGCCATTCTAGCCGCCATAACTCCGCAGTACGTATAGTGACAACAAAGCCGATGAGTGCGTTGAATACAGCTCGTCGAACTCTATCTTGAGTATAAAGGACAACTCTCGATCCCCGTTCGTTTGGACGGGAGAGGCCGGCAAAATTTCAAAAAATGGTCATTTTGACCTTCCAAAACGGAATTTTTTCTACACAAGGAGAACGAGGCGACTCAGAGGCCTGCCCTTTTAACTGTAGCATCCCAGCATCTTCAGTAGTAACCACCGGTAAAATCCGGCAAATCCGTCGCACTTTTTTCTAGCCCCAATTTTTGGGTACCTAAAGTATTTGAGTCTGTAATTCCGGAAATAATGGCCATACCGAGGAACGGGATGCGGCCCTGTATTCCCCCTTGACTTACTTCTTACACGATAGCATCAAAACGGCAATCGCGAACACTTTCTGATTTTCGAGAAAAAAAGGGGAAGGGTTTAAACCACTATTCCGCCGCCATTCTAGCCGCCATAACTCCGCAGTACGTGTAGTGACAACAAAGCCGATGAGTGCGTTGAATACAGCTCGTCGAACTCTATCTTGAGTATAAAGGACAACTCTCGATCCCAGTTCGTTTGGACGGGAGAGGCCGGCAAAATTTCAAAAAATGGTCATTTTGACCATCCAAAACAGAATTTTTTCTACACAAGGAGAACGAGGCGACTCAGAGGCCTGCCCTTTTAACTGTAGCATCCCAGCATCTTCAGTAGTAACCACCGGTAAAATCCGGCAAATCCGTCGCACTTTTTTCTAGCCCCAATTTTTGGGTACCTAAAGTATTTGAGTCTGTAATTCCGGAAATAATGGCCATGCCGAGGAACGGGATGCGGCCCTGTATTCCCTCTTGACTTACTTCTTACACGATAGCATCAAAACGGCAATCGCGAACACTTTCTGATTTTCGAGAAAAAAAGGGGAAGGGTTTAAACCACTATTCCGCCGCCATTCTAGCCGCCATAACTCCGCAGTACGTGTAGTGACAACAAAGCCGATGAGTGCGTTGAATACAGCTCGTCGAACTCTATCTTGAGTATAAAGGACAACTCTCGATCCCCGTTCGTTTGGACGGGAGAGGCCGGCAAAATTTCAAAAAATGGTCATTTTGACCTTCCAAAACGGAATTTTTTCTACACAAGGAGAACGAGGCGACTCAGAGGCCTGCCCTTTTAACTGTAGCATCCCAGCATCTTCAGTAGTAACCACCGGTAAAATCCGGCAAATCCGTCGCACTTTTTTCTAGCCCCAATTTTTGGGTACCTAAAGTATTTGAGTCTGTAATTCCGGAAATAATGGCCATACCGAGGAACGGGATGCGGCCCTGTATTCCCCCTTGACTTACTTCTTACACGATAGCATCAAAACGGCAATCGCGAACACTTTCTGATTTTCGAGAAAAAAAGGGGAAGGGTTTAAACCACTATTCCGCCGCCATTCTAGCCGCCATAACTCCGCAGTACGTGTAGTGACAACAAAGCCGATGAGTGCGTTGAATACAGCTCGTCGAACTCTATCTTGAGTATAAAGGACAACTCTCGATCCCCGTTCGTTTGGACGGGAGAGGCCGGCAAAATTTCAAAAAATGGTCATTTTGACCTTCCAAAACGGAATTTTTTCTACACAAGGAGAACGAGGCGACTCAGAGGCCTGCCCTTTTAACTGTAGCATCCCAGCATCTTCAGTAGTAACCACCGGTAAAATCCGGCAAATCCGTCGCACTTTTTTCTAGCCCCAATTTTTGGGTACCTAAAGTATTTGAGTCTGTAATTCCGGAAATAATGGCCATACCGAGGAACGGGATGCGGCCCTGTATTCCCCCTTGACTTACTTCTTACAGGATAGCATCAAAACGGCAATCGCGAACACTTTCTGATTTTCGAGAAAAAAAGGGGAAGGGTTTAAACCACTATTCCGCCGCCATTCTAGCCGCCATAACTCCGCAGTACGTGTAGTGACAACAAAGCCGATGAGTGCGTTGAATACAGCTCGTCGAACTCTATCTTGAGTATAAAGGACAACTCTCGATCCCCGTTCGTTTGGACGGGAGAGGCCGGCAAAATTTCAAAAAATGGTCATTTTGACCTTCCAAAACGGAATTTTTTCTACACAAGGAGAACGAGGCGACTCAGAGGCCTGCCCTTTTAACTGTAGCATCCCAGCATCTTCAGTAGTAACCACCGGTAAAATCCGGCAAATCCGTCGCACTTTTTTCTAGCCCCAATTTTTGGGTACCTAAAGTATTTGAGTCTGTAATTCCGGAAATAATGGCCATACCGAGGAACGGGATGCGGCCCTGTATTCCCCCTTGACTTACTTCTTACACGATAGCATCAAAACGGCAATCGCGAACACTTTCTGATTTTCGAGAAAAAAAGGGGAAGGGTTTAAACCACTATTCCGCCGCCATTCTAGCCGCCATAACTCCGCAGTACGTGTAGTGACAACAAAGCCGATGAGTGCGTTGAATACAGCTCGTCGAACTCTATCTTGAGTATAAAGGACAACTCTCGATCCCCGTTCGTTTGGACGGGAGAGGCCGGCAAAATTTCAAAAAATGGTCATTTTGACCTTCCAAAACGGAATTTTTTCTACACAAGGAGAACGAGGCGACTCAGAGGCCTGCCCTTTTAACTGTAGCATCCCAGCATCTTCAGTAGTAACCACCGGTAAAATCCGGCAAATCCGTCGCACTTTTTTCTAGCCCCAATTTTTGGGTACCTAAAGTATTTGAGTCTGTAATTCCGGAAATAATGGCCATACCGAGGAACGGGATGCAGCCCTGTATTCCCCCTTGACTTACTTCTTACACGATAGCATCAAAACGGCAATCGCGAACACTTTCTGATTTTCGAGAAAATCCGCCGCCATTCTAGCCGCCATAACTCCGCAGTACGTGTAGTGACAACAAAGCCGATGAGTGCGTTGAATACAGCTCGTCGAACTCTATCTTGAGTATAAAGGACAACTCTCGATCCCCGTTCGTTTGGACGGGAGAGGCCGGCAAAATTTCAAAAAATGGTCATTTTGACCTTCCAAAACGGAATTTTTTCTACACAAGGAGAACGAGGCGACTCAGAGGCCTGCCCTTTTAACTGTAGCATCCCAGCATCTTCAGTAGTAACCACCGGTAAAATCCGGCAAATCCGTCGCACTTTTTTCTAGCCCCAATTTTTGGGTACCTAAAGTATTTGAGTCTGTAATTCCGGAAATAATGGCCATACCGAGGAACGGGATGCGGCCCTGTATTCCCCCTTGACTTACTTCTTACACGATAGCATCAAAACGGCAATCGCGAACACTTTCTGATTTTCGAGAATAAAAAGGGGAAGGGTTTAAACCACTATTCCGCCGCCATTCTAGCCGCAATAACTCCGCAGTACGTGTAGTGACAACAAAGCCGATGAGTGCGTTGAATACAGCTCGTCGAACTCTATCTTGAGTATAAAGGACAACTCTCGATCCCCGTTCGTTTGGACGGGAGAGGCCGGCAAAATTTCAAAAAATGGTCATTTTGACCTTCCAAAACGGAATTTTTTCTACACAAGGAGAACGAGGCGACTCAGAGGCCTGCCCTTTTAACTGTAGCATCCCAGCATCTTCAGTAGTAACCACCGGTAAAATCCGGCAAATCCGTCGCACTTTTTTCTAGCCCCAATTTTTGGGTACCTAAAGTATTTGAGTCTGTAATTCCGGAAATAATGGCCATACCGAGGAACGGGATGCGGCCCTATATTCCCCCTTGACTTACTTCTTACACGATAGCATCAAAACGGCAATCGCGAACACTTTCTGATTTTCGAGAAACAAAGGGGAAGGGTTTAAACCACTATTCCGCCGCCATTCTAGCCGCCATAACTCCGCAGTACGTGTAGTGACAACAAAGCCGATGAGTGCGTTGAATACAGCTCGTCGAACTCTATCTTGAGTATAAAGGACAACTCTCGATCCCCGTTCGTTTGGACGGGAGAGGCCGGCAAAATTTCAAAAAATGGTCATTTTGACCTTCCAAAACGGAATTTTTTCTACACAAGGAGAACGAGGCGACTCAGAGGCCTGCCCTTTTAACTGTAGCATCCCAGCATCTTCAGTAGTAACCACCGGTAAAATCCGGCAAATCCGTCGCACTTTTTTCTAGCCCCAATTTTTGGGTACCTAAAGTATTTGAGTCTGTAATTCCGGAAATAATGGCCATACCGAGGAACGGGATGCGGCCCTGTATTCCCCCTTGACTTACTTCTTACACGATAGCATCAAAACGGCAATCGCGAACACTTTCTGATTTTCGAGAAAAAAAGGGGAAGGGTTTAAACCACTATTCCGCCGCCATTCTAGCCGCCATAACTCCGCAGTACGTGTAGTGACAACAAAGCCGATGAGAGCGTTGAATACAGCTCGTCGAACTCTATCTTGAGTATAAAGGACAACTCTCGATCCCCGTTCGTTTGGACGGGAGAGGCCGGCAAAATTTCAAAAAATGGTCATTTTGACCTTCCAAAACGGAATTTTTTCTACACAAGGAGAACGAGGCGACTCAGAGGCCTGCCCTTTTAACTGTAGCATCCCAGCATCTTCAGTAGTAACCACCGGTAAAATCCGGCAAATCCGTCGCACTTTTTTCTAGCCCCAATTTTTGGGTACCTAAAGTATTTGAGTCTGTAATTCCGGAAATAATGGCCATACCGAGGAACGGGATGCGGCCCTATATTCCCCCTTGACTTACTTCTTACACGATAGCATCAAAACGGCAATCGCGAACACTTTCTGATTTTCGAGAAAAAAAGGGGAAGGGTTTAAACCACTATTCCGCCGCCATTCTAGCCGCCATAACTCCGCAGTACGTGTAGTGACAACAAAGCCGATGAGTGCGTTGAATACAGCTCGTCGAACTCTATCTTGAGTATAAAGGACAACTCTCGATCCCCGTTCGTTTGGACGGGAGAGGCCGGCAAAATTTCAAAAAATGGTCATTTTGACCTTCCAAAACGGAATTTTTTCTACACAAGGAGAACGAGGCGACTCAGAGGCCTGCCCTTTTAACTGTAGCATCCCAGCATCTTCAGTAGTAACCACCGGTAAAATCCGGCAAATCCGTCGCACTTTTTTCTAGCCCCAATTTTTGGGTACCTAAAGTATTTGAGTCTGTAATTCCGGAAATAATGGCCATACCGAGGAACGGGATGCGGCCCTGTATTCCCCCTTGACTTACTTCTTACACGATAGCATCAAAACGGCAATCGCGAACACTTTCTGATTTTCGAGAAAATCCGCCGCCATTCTAGCCGCCATAACTCCGCAGTACGTATAGTGACAACAAAGCCGATGAGTGCGTTGAATACAGCTCGTCGAACTCTATCTTGAGTATAAAGGACAACTCTCGATCCCCGTTCGTTTGGACGGGAGAGGCCGGCAAAATTTCAAAAAATGGTCATTTTGACCTTCCAAAACGGAATTTTTTCTACACAAGGAGAACGAGGCGACTCAGAGGCCTGCCCTTTTAACTGTAGCATCCCAGCATCTTCAGTAGTAACCACCGGTAAAATCCGGCAAATCCGTCGCACTTTTTTCTAGCCCCAATTTTTGGGTACCTAAAGTATTTGAGTCTGTAATTCCGGAAATAATGGCCATACCGAGGAACGGGATGCGGCCCTGTATTCCCCCTTGACTTACTTCTTACACGATAGCATCAAAACGGCAATCGCGAACACTTTCTGATTTTCGAGAAAAAAAGGGGAAGGGTTTAAACCACTATTCCGCCGCCATTCTAGCCGCCATAACTCCGCAGTACGTGTAGTGACAACAAAGCCGATGAGTGCGTTGAATACAGCTCGTCGAACTCTATCTTGAGTATAAAGGACAACTCTCGATCCCAGTTCGTTTGGACGGGAGAGGCCGGCAAAATTTCAAAAAATGGTCATTTTGACCATCCAAAACAGAATTTTTTCTACACAAGGAGAACGAGGCGACTCAGAGGCCTGCCCTTTTAACTGTAGCATCCCAGCATCTTCAGTAGTAACCACCGGTAAAATCCGGCAAATCCGTCGCACTTTTTTCTAGCCCCAATTTTTGGGTACCTAAAGTATTTGAGTCTGTAATTCCGGAAATAATGGCCATGCCGAGGAACGGGATGCGGCCCTGTATTCCCCCTTGACTTACTCCTTACACGATAGCATCAAAACGGCAATGGCGAACACTTTCTGATTTTCGAGAAAAAAAGGGGAAGGGTTTAAACCACTATTCCGCCGCCATTCTAGCCGCCATAACTCCGCAGTACGTGTAGTGACAACAAAGCCGATGAGTGCGTTGAATACAGCTCGTCGAACTCTATCTTGAGTATAAAGGACAACTCTCGATCCCCGTTCGTTTGGACGGGAGGGGCCGGCAAAATTTCAAAAAATGGTCATTTTGACCTTCCAAAACGGAATTTTTTCTACACAAGGAGAACGAGGCGACTCAGAGGCCTGCCCTTTTAACTGTAGCATCCCAGCATCTTCAGTAGTAACCACCGGTAAAATCCGTCAAATCCGTCGCACTTTTTTCTAGCCCCAATTTTTGGGTACCTAAAGTATTTGAGTCTGTAATTCCGGAAATAATGGCCATACCGAGGAACGGGATGCGGCCCTGTATTCCCTCTTGACTTACTTCTTACACGATAGCATCAAAACGGCAATCGCGAACACTTTCTGATTTTCGAGAAAAAAAGGGGAAGGGTTTAAACCACTATTCCGCCGCCATTCTAGCCGCCATAACTCCGCAGTACGTGTAGTGACAACAAAGCCGATGAGTGCGTTGAATACAGCTCGTCGAACTCTATCTTGAGTATAAAGGACAACTCTCGATCCCCGTTCGTTTGGACGGGAGAGGCCGGCAAAATTTCAAAAAATGGTCATTTTGACCTTCCAAAACGGAATTTTTTCTACACAAGGAGAACGAGGCGACTCAGAGGCCTGCCCTTTTAACTGTAGCATCCCAGCATCTTCAGTAGTAACCACCGGTAAAATCCGGCAAATCCGTCGCACTTTTTTCTAGCCCCAATTTTTGGGTACCTAAAGTATTTGAGTCTGTAATTCCGGAAATAATGGCCATACCGAGGAACGGGATGCGGCCCTGTATTCCCCCTTGACTTACTTCTTACACGATAGCATCAAAACGGCAATCGCGAACACTTTCTGATTTTCGAGAAAAAAAGGGGAAGGGTTTAAACCACTATTCCGCCGCCATTCTAGCCGCCATAACTCCGCAGTACGTGTAGTGACAACAAAGCCGATGAGTGCGTTGAATACAGCTCGTCGAACTCTATCTTGAGTATAAAGGACAACTCTCGATCCCCGTTCGTTTGGACGGGAGAGGCCGGCAAAATTTCAAAAAATGGTCATTTTGACCTTCCAAAACGGAATTTTTTCTACACAAGGAGAACGAGGCGACTCAGAGGCCTGCCCTTTTAACTGTAGCATCCCAGCATCTTCAGTAGTAACCACCGGTAAAATCCGGCAAATCCGTCGCACTTTTTTCTAGCCCCAATTTTTGGGTACCTAAAGTATTTGAGTCTGTAATTCCGGAAATAATGGCCATACCGAGGAACGGGATGCGGCCCTGTATTCCCCCTTGACTTACTTCTTACACGATAGCATCAAAACGGCAATCGCGAACACTTTCTGATTTTCGAGAAAATCCGCCGCCATTCTAGCCGCCATAACTCCGCAGTACGTATAGTGACAACAAAGCCGATGAGTGCGTTGAATACAGCTCGTCGAACTCTATCTTGAGTATAAAGGACAACTCTCGATCCCCGTTCGTTTGGACGGGAGAGGCCGGCAAAATTTCAAAAAATGGTCATTTTGACCTTCCAAAACGGAATTTTTTCTACACAAGGAGAACGAGGCGACTCAGAGGCCTGCCCTTTTAACTGTAGCATCCCAGCATCTTCAGTAGTAACCACCGTAAAATCCGGCAAATCCGTCGCACTTTTTTCTAGCCCCAATTTTTGGGTACCTAAAGTATTTGAGTCTGTAATTCCGGAAATAATGGCCATACCGAGGAACGGGATGCGGCCCTGTATTCCCCCTTGACTTACTTCTTACACGATAGCATCAAAACGGCAATCGCGAACACTTTCTGATTTTCGAGAAAAAAAGGGGAAGGGTTTAAACCACTATTCCGCCGCCATTCTAGCCGCCATAACTCCGCAGTACGTGTAGTGACAACAAAGCCGATGAGTGCGTTGAATACAGCTCGTCGAACTCTATCTTGAGTATAAAGGACAACTCTCGATCCCAGTTCGTTTGGACGGGAGAGGCCGGCAAAATTTCAAAAAATGGTCATTTTGACCATCCAAAACAGAATTTTTTCTACACAAGGAGAACGAGGCGACTCAGAGGCCTGCCCTTTTAACTGTAGCATCCCAGCATCTTCAGTAGTAACCACCGGTAAAATCCGGCAAATCCGTCGCACTTTTTTCTAGCCCCAATTTTTGGGTACCTAAAGTATTTGAGTCTGTAATTCCGGAAATAATGGCCATGCCGAGGAACGGGATGCGGCCCTGTATTCCCCCTTGACTTACTCCTTACACGATAGCATCAAAACGGCAATGGCGAACACTTTCTGATTTTCGAGAAAAAAAGGGGAAGGGTTTAAACCACTATTCCGCCGCCATTCTAGCCGCCATAACTCCGCAGTACGTGTAGTGACAACAAAGCCGATGAGTGCGTTGAATACAGCTCGTCGAACTCTATCTTGAGTATAAAGGACAACTCTCGATCCCCGTTCGTTTGGACGGGAGGGGCCGGCAAAATTTCAAAAAATGGTCATTTTGACCTTCCAAAACGGAATTTTTTCTACACAAGGAGAACGAGGCGACTCAGAGGCCTGCCCTTTTAACTGTAGCATCCCAGCATCTTCAGTAGTAACCACCGGTAAAATCCGTCAAATCCGTCGCACTTTTTTCTAGCCCCAATTTTTGGGTACCTAAAGTATTTGAGTCTGTAATTCCGGAAATAATGGCCATACCGAGGAACGGGATGCGGCCCTGTATTCCCTCTTGACTTACTTCTTACACGATAGCATCAAAACGGCAATCGCGAACACTTTCTGATTTTCGAGAAAAAAAGGGGAAGGGTTTAAACCACTATTCCGCCGCCATTCTAGCCGCCATAACTCCGCAGTACGTGTAGTGACAACAAAGCCGATGAGTGCGTTGAATACAGCTCGTCGAACTCTATCTTGAGTATAAAGGACAACTCTCGATCCCCGTTCGTTTGGACGGGAGAGGCCGGCAAAATTTCAAAAAATGGTCATTTTGACCTTCCAAAACGGAATTTTTTCTACACAAGGAGAACGAGGCGACTCAGAGGCCTGCCCTTTTAACTGTAGCATCCCAGCATCTTCAGTAGTAACCACCGGTAAAATCCGGCAAATCCGTCGCACTTTTTTCTAGCCCCAATTTTTGGGTA
Source organism: Periplaneta americana (assembly GCF_040183065.1). Lineage (NCBI taxonomy): Eukaryota > Metazoa > Arthropoda > Insecta > Blattodea > Blattidae > Periplaneta > Periplaneta americana. Next base: position 202,611,199 of record NC_091119.1, on the reverse strand, counting down.
CCTAAAGTATTTGAGTCTGTAATTCCGGAAATAATGGCCATACCGAGGAACGGGATGCGGCCCTGTATTCCCCCTTGACTTACTTCTTACACGATAGCATCAAAACGGCAATCGCGAACACTTTCTGATTTTCGAGAAAAAAAGGGGAAGGGTTTAAACCACTATTCCGCCGCCATTCTAGCCGCCATAACTCCGCAGTACGTGTAGTGACAACAAAGCCGATGAGTGCGTTGAATACAGCTCGTCGAACTCTATCTTGAGTATAAAGGACAACTCTCGATCCCCGTTCGTTTGGACGGGAGAGGCCGGCAAAATTTCAAAAAATGGTCATTTTGACCTTCCAAAACGGAATTTTTTCTACACAAGGAGAACGAGGCGACTCAGAGGCCTGCCCTTTTAACTGTAGCATCCCAGCATCTTCAGTAGTAACCACCGGTAAAATCCGGCAAATCCGTCGCACTTTTTTCTAGCCCCAATTTTTGGGTACCTAAAGTATTTGAGTCTGTAATTCCGGAAATAATGGCCATACCGAGGAACGGGATGCGGCCCTGTATTCCCCCTTGACTTACTTCTTACACGATAGCATCAAAACGGCAATCGCGAACACTTTCTGATTTTCGAGAAAATCCGCCGCCATTCTAGCCGCCATAACTCCGCAGTACGTATAGTGACAACAAAGCCGATGAGTGCGTTGAATACAGCTCGTCGAACTCTATCTTGAGTATAAAGGACAACTCTCGATCCCCGTTCGTTTGGACGGGAGAGGCCGGCAAAATTTCAAAAAATGGTCATTTTGACCTTCCAAAACGGAATTTTTTCTACACAAGGAGAACGAGGCGACTCAGAGGCCTGCCCTTTTAACTGTAGCATCCCAGCATCTTCAGTAGTAACCACCGGTAAAATCCGGCAAATCCGTCGCACTTTTTTCTAGCCCCAATTTTTGGGTACCTAAAGTATTTGAGTCTGTAATTCCGGAAATAATGGCCATACCGAGGAACGGGATGCGGCCCTGTATTCCCCCTTGACTTACTTCTTACACGATAGCATCAAAACGGCAATCGCGAACACTTTCTGATTTTCGAGAAAAAAAGGGGAAGGGTTTAAACCACTATTCCGCCGCCATTCTAGCCGCCATAACTCCGCAGTACGTGTAGTGACAACAAAGCCGATGAGTGCGTTGAATACAGCTCGTCGAACTCTATCTTGAGTATAAAGGACAACTCTCGATCCCCGTTCGTTTGGACGGGAGAGGCCGGCAAAATTTCAAAAAATGGTCATTTTGACCTTCCAAAACGGAATTTTTTCTACACAAGGAGAACGAGGCGACTCAGAGGCCTGCCCTTTTAACTGTAGCATCCCAGCATCTTCAGTAGTAACCACCGGTAAAATCCGGCAAATCCGTCGCACTTTTTTCTAGCCCCAATTTTTGGGTACCTAAAGTATTTGAGTCTGTAATTCCGGAAATAATGGCCATACCGAGGAACGGGATGCGGCCCTGTATTCCCCCTTGACTTACTTCTTACACGATAGCATCAAAACGGCAATCGCGAACACTTTCTGATTTTCGAGAAAAAAAGGGGAAGGGTTTAAACCACTATTCCGCCGCCATTCTAGCCGCCATAACTCCGCAGTACGTGTAGTGACAACAAAGCCGATGAGTGCGTTGAATACAGCTCGTCGAACTCTATCTTGAGTATAAAGGACAACTCTCGATCCCCGTTCGTTTGGACGGGAGGGGCCGGCAAAATTTCAAAAAATGGTCATTTTGACCTTCCAAAACGGAATTTTTTCTACACAAGGAGAACGAGGCGACTCAGAGGCCTGCCCTTTTAACTGTAGCATCCCAGCATCTTCAGTAGTAACCACCGGTAAAATCCGGCAAATCCGTCGCACTTTTTTCTAGCCCCAATTTTTGGGTACCTAAAGTATTTGAGTCTGTAATTCCGGAAATAATGGCCATACCGAGGAACGGGATGCGGCCCTGTATTCCCCCTTGACTTACTTCTTACACGATAGCATCAAAACGGCAATCGCGAACACTTTCTGATTTTCGAGAAAAAAAGGGGAAGGGTTTAAACCACTATTCCGCCGCCATTCTAGCCGCCATAACTCCGCAGTACGTGTAGTGACAACAAAGCCGATGAGTGCGTTGAATACAGCTCGTCGAACTCTATCTTGAGTATAAAGGACAACTCTCGATCCCCGTTCGTTTGGACGGGAGAGGCCGGCAAAATTTCAAAAAATGGTCATTTTGACCTTCCAAAACGGAATTTTTTCTACACAAGGAGAACGAGGCGACTCAGAGGCCTGCCCTTTTAACTGTAGCATCCCAGCATCTTCAGTAGTAACCACCGGTAAAATCCGGCAAATCCGTCGCACTTTTTTCTAGCCCCAATTTTTGGGTACCTAAAGTATTTGAGTCTGTAATTCCGGAAATAATGGCCATACCGAGGAACGGGATGCGGCCCTGTATTCCCCCTTGACTTACTTCTTACACGATAGCATCAAAACGGCAATCGCGAACACTTTCTGATTTTCGAGAAAATCCGCCGCCATTCTAGCCGCCATAACTCCGCAGTACGTATAGTGACAACAAAGCCGATGAGTGCGTTGAATACAGCTCGTCGAACTCTATCTTGAGTATAAAGGACAACTCTCGATCCCCGTTCGTTTGGACGGGAGAGGCCGGCAAAATTTCAAAAAATGGTCATTTTGACCTTCCGAAACGGAATTTTTTCTACACAAGGAGAACGAGGCGACTCAGAGGCCTGCCCTTTTAACTGTAGCATCCCAGCATCTTCAGTAGTAACCACCGGTAAAATCCGGCAAATCCGTCGCACTTTTTTCTAGCCCCAATTTTTGGGTACCTAAAGTATTTGAGTCTGTAATTCCGGAAATAATGGCCATACCGAGGAACGGGATGCGGCCCTGTATTCCCCCTTGACTTACTTCTTACACGATAGCATCAAAACGGCAATCGCGAACACTTTCTGATTTTCGAGAAAAAAAGGGGAAGGGTTTAAACCACTATTCCGCCGCCATTCTAGCCGCCATAACTCCGCAGTACGTGTAGTGACAACAAAGCCGATGAGTGCGTTGAATACAGCTCGTCGAACTCTATCTTGAGTATAAAGGACAACTCTCGATCCCCGTTCGTTTGGACGGGAGAGGCCGGCAAAATTTCAAAAAATGGTCATTTTGACCTTCCAAAACGGAATTTTTTCTACACAAGGAGAACGAGGCGACTCAGAGGCCTGCCCTTTTAACTGTAGCATCCCAGCATCTTCAGTAGTAACCACCGGTAAAATCCGGCAAATCCGTCGCACTTTTTTCTAGCCCCAATTTTTGGGTACCTAAAGTATTTGAGTCTGTAATTCCGGAAATAATGGCCATACCGAGGAACGGGATGCGGCCCTGTATTCCCCCTTGACTTACTTCTTACACGATAGCATCAAAACGGCAATCGCGAACACTTTCTGATTTTCGAGAAAAAAAGGGGAACGGTTTAAACCACTATTCCGCCGCCATTCTAGCCGCCATAACTCCGCAGTACGTGTAGTGACAACAAAGCCGATGAGTGCGTTGAATACAGCTCGTCGAACTCTATCTTGAGTATAAAGGACAACTCTCGATCCCAGTTCGTTTGGACGGGAGAGGCCGGCAAAATTTCAAAAAATGGTCATTTTGACCATCCAAAACGGAATTTTTTCTACACAAGGAGAACGAGGCGACTCAGAGGCCTGCCCTTTTAACTGTAGCATCCCAGCATCTTCAGTAGTAACCACCGGTAAAATCCGGCAAATCCGTCGCACTTTTTTCTAGCCCCAATTTTTGGGTACCTAAAGTATTTGAGTCTGTAATTCCGGAAATAATGGCCATACCGAGGAACGGGATGCGGCCCTGTATTCCCCGTTGACTTACTTCTTACACGATAGCATCAAAACGGCAATCGCGAACACTTTCTGATTTTCGAGAAAAAAAGGGGAAGGGTTTAAACGACTATTCCGCCGCCATTCTAGCCGCCATAACTCCGCAGTACGTGTAGTGACAACAAAGCCGATGAGTGCGTTGAATACAGCTCGTCGAACTCTATCTTGAGTATAAAGGACAACTCTCGATCCCCGTTCGTTTGGACGGGAGGGGCCGGCAAAATTTCAAAAAATGGTCATTTTGACCTTCCAAAACGGAATTTTTTCTACACAAGGAGAACGAGGCGACTCAGAGGCCTGCCCTTTTAACTGTAGCATCCCAGCATCTTCAGTAGTAACCACCGGTAAAATCCGGCAAATCCGTCGCACTTTTTTCTAGCCCCAATTTTTGGGTACCTAAAGTATTTGAGTCTGTAATTCCGGAAATAATGGCCATACCGAGGAACGGGATGCGGCCCTGTATTCCCTCTTGACTTACTTCTTACACGATAGCATCAAAACGGCAATCGCGAACACTTTCTGATTTTCGAGAAAAAAAGGGGAAGGGTTTAAACCACTATTCCGCCGCCATTCTAGCCGCCATAACTCCGCAGTACTTGTAGTGACAACAAAGCCGATGAGTGCGTTGAATACAGCTCGTCGAACTCTATCTTGAGTATAAAGGACAACTCTCGATCCCCGTTCGTTTGGACGGGAGAGGCCGGCAAAATTTCAAAAAATGGTCATTTTGACCTTCCAAAACGGAATTTTTTCTACACAAGGAGAACGAGGCGACTCAGAGGCCTGCCCTTTTAACTGTAGCATCCCAGCATCTTCAGTAGTAACCACCGGTAAAATCCGGCAAATCCGTCGCACTTTTTTCTAGCCCCAATTTTTGGGTACCTAAAGTATTTGAGTCTGTAATTCCGGAAATAATGGCCATACCGAGGAACGGGATGCGGCCCTGTATTCCCCCTTGACTTACTTCTTACACGATAGCATCAAAACGGCAATCGCGAACACTTTCTGATTTTCGAGAAAAAAAGGGGAAGGGTTTAAACCACTATTCCGCCGCCATTCTAGCCGCCATAACTCCGCAGTACGTGTAGTGACAACAAAGCCGATGAGTGCGTTGAATACAGCTCGTCGAACTCTATCTTGAGTATAAAGGACAACTCTCGATCCCCGTTCGTTTGGACGGGAGAGGCCGGCAAAATTTCAAAAAATGGTCATTTTGACCTTCCAAAACGGAATTTTTTCTACACAAGGAGAACGAGGTGACTCAGAGGCCTCCCCTTTTAACTGTAGCATCCCAGCATCTTCAGTAGTAACCACCGGTAAAATCCGGCAAATCCGTCGCACTTTTTTCTAGCCCCAATTTTTGGGTACCTAAAGTATTTGAGTCTGTAATTCCGGAAATAATGGCCATACCGAGGAACGGGATGAGGCCCTATATTCCCCCTTGACTTACTTCTTACACGATAGCATCAAAACGGCAATCGCGAACACTTTCTGATTTTCGAGAAAAAAAGGGGAAGGGTTTAAACCACTATTCCGCCGCCATTCTAGCCGCCATAACTCCGCAGTACGTGTAGTGACAACAAAGCCGATGAGTGCGTTGAATACAGCTCGTCGAACTCTATCTTGAGTATAAAGGACAACTCTCGATCCCCGTTCGTTTGGACGGGAGAGGCCGGCAAAATTTCAAAAAATGGTCATTTTGACCTTCCAAAACGGAATTTTTTCTACACAAGGAGAACGAGGCGACTCAGAGGCCTGCCCTTTTAACTGTAGCATCCCAGCATCTTCAGTAGTAACCACCGGTAAAATCCGGCAAATCCGTCGCACTTTTTTCTAGCCCCAATTTTTGGGTACCTAAAGTATTTGAGTCTGTAATTCCGGAAATAATGGCCATACCGAGGAACGGGATGCGGCCCTGTATTCCCCCTTGACTTACTTCTTACACGATAGCATCAAAACGGCAATCGCGAACACTTTCTGATTTTCGAGAAAATCCGCCGCCATTCTAGCCGCCATAACTCCGCAGTACGTATAGTGACAACAAAGCCGATGAGTGCGTTGAATACAGCTCGTCGAACTCTATCTTGAGTATAAAGGACAACTCTCGATCCCCGTTCGTTTGGACGGGAGAGGCCGGCAAAATTTCAAAAAATGGTCATTTTGACCTTCCAAAACGGAATTTTTTCTACACAAGGAGAACGAGGCGACTCAGAGGCCTGCCCTTTTAACTGTAGCATCCCAGCATCTTCAGTAGTAACCACCGGTAAAATCCGGCAAATCCGTCGCACTTTTTTCTAGCCCCAATTTTTGGGTACCTAAAGTATTTGAGTCTGTAATTCCGGAAATAATGGCCATACCGAGGAACGGGATGCGGCCCTGTATTCCCCCTTGACTTACTTCTTACACGATAGCATCAAAACGGCAATCGCGAACACTTTCTGATTTTCGAGAAAAAAAGGGGAAGGGTTTAAACCACTATTCCGCCGCCATTCTAGCCGCCATAACTCCGCAGTACGTGTAGTGACAACAAAGCCGATGAGTGCGTTGAATACAGCTCGTCGAACTCTATCTTGAGTATAAAGGACAACTCTCGATCCCCGTTCGTTTGGACGGGAGAGGCCGGCAAAATTTCAAAAAATGGTCATTTTGACCTTCCAAAACGGAATTTTTTCTACACAAGGAGAACGAGGCGACTCAGAGGCCTGCCCTTTTAACTGTAGCATCCCAGCATCTTCAGTAGTAACCACCGGTAAAATCCGGCAAATCCGTCGCACTTTTTTCTAGCCCCAATTTTTGGGTACCTAAAGTATTTGAGTCTGTAATTCCGGAAATAATGGCCATACCGAGGAACGGGATGCGGCCCTGTATTCCCCCTTGACTTACTTCTTACACGATAGCATCAAAACGGCAATCGCGAACACTTTCTGATTTTCGAGAAAAAAAGGGGAAGGGTTTAAACCACTATTCCGCCGCCATTCTAGCCGCCATAACTCCGCAGTACGTGTAGTGACAACAAAGCCGATGAGTGCGTTGAATACAGCTCGTCGAACTCTATCTTGAGTATAAAGGACAACTCTCGATCCCCGTTCGTTTGGACGGGAGAGGCCGGCAAAATTTCAAAAAATGGTCATTTTGACCTTCCAAAACGGAATTTTTTCTACACAAGGAGAACGAGGCGACTCAGAGGCCTGCCCTTTTAACTGTAGCATCCCAGCATCTTCAGTAGTAACCACCGGTAAAATCCGGCAAATCCGTCGCACTTTTTTCTAGCCCCAATTTTTGGGTACCTAAAGTATTTGAGTCTGTAATTCCGGAAATAATGGCCATACCGAGGAACGGGATGCGGCCCTGTATTCCCCCTTGACTTACTTCTTACACGATAGCATCAAAACGGCAATCGCGAACACTTTCTGATTTTCGAGAAAAAAAGGGGAAGGGTTTAAACCACTATTCCGCCGCCATTCTAGCCGCCATAACTCCGCAGTACGTGTAGTGACAACAAAGCCGATGAGTGCGTTGAATACAGCTCGTCGAACTCTATCTTGAGTATAAAGGACAACTCTCGATCCCCGTTCGTTTGGACGGGAGAGGCCGGCAAAATTTCAAAAAATGGTCATTTTGACCTTCCAAAACGGAATTTTTTCTACACAAGGAGAACGAGGCGACTCAGAGGCCTGCCCTTTTAACTGTAGCATCCCAGCATCTTCAGTAGTAACCACCGGTAAAATCCGGCAAATCCGTCGCACTTTTTTCTAGCCCCAATTTTTGGGTACCTAAAGTATTTGAGTCTGTAATTCCGGAAATAATGGCCATACCGAGGAACGGGATGCGGCCCTGTATTCCCCCTTGACTTACTTCTTACACGATAGCATCAAAACGGCAATCGCGAACACTTTCTGATTTTCGAGAAAAAAAGGGGAAGGGTTTAAACCACTATTCCGCCGCCATTCTAGCCGCCATAACTCCGCAGTACGTGTAGTGACAACAAAGCCGATGAGTGCGTTGAATACAGCTCGTCGAACTCTATCTTGAGTATAAAGGACAACTCTCGATCCCCGTTCGTTTGGACGGGAGAGGCCGGCAAAATTTCAAAAAATGGTCATTTTGACCTTCCAAAACGGAATTTTTTCTACACAAGGAGAACGAGGTGACTCAGAGGCCTCCCCTTTTAACTGTAGCATCCCAGCATCTTCAGTAGTAACCACCGGTAAAATCCGGCAAATCCGTCGCACTTTTTTCTAGCCCCAATTTTTGGGTACCTAAAGTATTTGAGTCTGTAATTCCGGAAATAATGGCCATACCGAGGAAAGGGATGCGGCCCTGTATTCCCCCTTGACTTACTTCTTACACGATAGCATCAAAACGGCAATCGCGAACACTTTCTGATTTTCGAGAAAAAAAGGGGAAGGGTTTAAACCACTATTCCGCCGCCATTCTAGCCGCCATAACTCCGCAGTACGTGTAGTGACAACAAAGCCGATGAGTGCGTTGAATACAGCTCGTCGAACTCTATCTTGAGTATAAAGGACAACTCTCGATCCCCGTTCGTTTGGACGGGAGAGGCCGGCAAAATTTCAAAAAATGGTCATTTTGACCTTCCAAAACGGAATTTTTTCTACACAAGGAGAACGAGGCGACTCAGAGGCCTGCCCTTTTAACTGTAGCATCCCAGCATCTTCAGTAGTAACCACCGGTAAAATCCGGCAAATCCGTCGCACTTTTTTCTAGCCCCAATTTTTGGGTACCTAAAGTATTTGAGTCTGTAATTCCGGAAATAATGGCCATACCGAGGAACGGGATGAGGCCCTATATTCCCCCTTGACTTACTTCTTACACGATAGCATCAAAACGGCAATCGCGAACACTTTCTGATTTTCGAGAAAAAAAGGGGAAGGGTTTAAACCACTATTCCGCCGCCATTCTAGCCGCCATAACTCCGCAGTACGTGTAGTGACAACAAAGCCGATGAGTGCGTTGAATACAGCTCGTCGAACTCTATCTTGAGTATAAAGGACAACTCTCGATCCCCGTTCGTTTGGACGGGAGAGGCCGGCAAAATTTCAAAAAATGGTCATTTTGACCTTCCAAAACGGAATTTTTTCTACACAAGGAGAACGAGGCGACTCAGAGGCCTGCCCTTTTAACTGTAGCATCCCAGCATCTTCAGTAGTAACCACCGGTAAAATCCGGCAAATCCGTCGCACTTTTTTCTAGCCCCAATTTTTGGGTACCTAAAGTATTTGAGTCTGTAATTCCGGAAATAATGGCCATACCGAGGAACGGGATGCGGCCCTGTATTCCCCCTTGACTTACTTCTTACACGATAGCATCAAAACGGCAATCGCGAACACTTTCTGATTTTCGAGAAAATCCGCCGCCATTCTAGCCGCCATAACTCCGCAGTACGTATAGTGACAACAAAGCCGATGAGTGCGTTGAATACAGCTCGTCGAACTCTATCTTGAGTATAAAGGACAACTCTCGATCCCCGTTCGTTTGGACGGGAGAGGCCGGCAAAATTTCAAAAAATGGTCATTTTGACCTTCCAAAACGGAATTTTTTCTACACAAGGAGAACGAGGCGACTCAGAGGCCTGCCCTTTTAACTGTAGCATCCCAGCATCTTCAGTAGTAACCACCGGTAAAATCCGGCAAATCCGTCGCACTTTTTTCTAGCCCCAATTTTTGGGTACCTAAAGTATTTGAGTCTGTAATTCCGGAAATAATGGCCATACCGAGGAACGGGATGCGGCCCTGTATTCCCCCTTGACTTACTTCTTACACGATAGCATCAAAACGGCAATCGCGAACACTTTCTGATTTTCGAGAAAAAAAGGGGAAGGGTTTAAACCACTATTCCGCCGCCATTCTAGCCGCCATAACTCCGCAGTACGTGTAGTGACAACAAAGCCGATGAGTGCGTTGAATACAGCTCGTCGAACTCTATCTTGAGTATAAAGGACAACTCTCGATCCCCGTTCGTTTGGACGGGAGAGGCCGGCAAAATTTCAAAAAATGGTCATTTTGACCTTCCAAAACGGAATTTTTTCTACACAAGGAGAACGAGGCGACTCAGAGGCCTGCCCTTTTAACTGTAGCATCCCAGCATCTTCAGTAGTAACCACCGGTAAAATCCGGCAAATCCGTCGCACTTTTTTCTAGCCCCAATTTTTGGGTACCTAAAGTATTTGAGTCTGTAATTCCGGAAATAATGGCCATACCGAGGAACGGGATGCGGCCCTGTATTCCCCCTTGACTTACTTCTTACACGATAGCATCAAAACGGCAATCGCGAACACTTTCTGATTTTCGAGAAAAAAAGGGGAAGGGTTTAAACCACTATTCCGCCGCCATTCTAGCCGCCATAACTCCGCAGTACGTGTAGTGACAACAAAGCCGATGAGTGCGTTGAATACAGCTCGTCGAACTCTATCTTGAGTATAAAGGACAACTCTCGATCCCCGTTCGTTTGGACGGGAGAGGCCGGCAAAATTTCAAAAAATGGTCATTTTGACCTTCCAAAACGGAATTTTTTCTACACAAGGAGAACGAGGCGACTCAGAGGCCTGCCCTTTTAACTGTAGCATCCCAGCATCTTCAGTAGTAACCACCGGTAAAATCCGGCAAATCCGTCGCACTTTTTTCTAGCCCCAATTTTTGGGTACCTAAAGTATTTGAGTCTGTAATTCCGGAAATAATGGCCATACCGAGGAACGGGATGAGGCCCTATATTCCCCCTTGACTTACTTCTTACACGATAGCATCAAAACGGCAATCGCGAACACTTTCTGATTTTCGAGAAAAAAAGGGGAAGGGTTTAAACCACTATTCCGCCGCCATTCTAGCCGCCATAACTCCGCAGTACGTGTAGTGACAACAAAGCCGATGAGTGCGTTGAATACAGCTCGTCGAACTCTATCTTGAGTATAAAGGACAACTCTCGATCCCCGTTCGTTTGGACGGGAGAGGCCGGCAAAATTTCAAAAAATGGTCATTTTGACCTTCCAAAACGGAATTTTTTCTACACAAGGAGAACGAGGCGACTCAGAGGCCTGCCCTTTTAACTGTAGCATCCCAGCATCTTCAGTAGTAACCACCGGTAAAATCCGGCAAATCCGTCGCACTTTTTTCTAGCCCCAATTTTTGGGTACCTAAAGTATTTGAGTCTGTAATTCCGGAAATAATGGCCATACCGAGGAACGGGATGCGGCCCTGTATTCCCCCTTGACTTACTTCTTACACGATAGCATCAAAACGGCAATCGCGAACACTTTCTGATTTTCGAGAAAAAAAGGGGAACGGTTTAAACCACTATTCCGCCGCCATTCTAGCCGCCATAACTCCGCAGTACGTGTAGTGACAACAAAGCCGATGAGTGCGTTGAATACAGCTCGTCGAACTCTATCTTGAGTATAAAGGACAACTCTCGATCCCCGTTCGTTTGGACGGGAGAGGCCGGCAAAATTTCAAAAAATGGTCATTTTGACCTTCCAAAACGGAATTTTTTCTACACAAGGAGAACGAGGCGACTCAGAGGCCTGCCCTTTTAACTGTAGCATCCCAGCATCTTCAGTAGTAACCACCGGTAAAATCCGGCAAATCCGTCGCACTTTTTTCTAGCCCCAATTTTTGGGTACCTAAAGTATTTGAGTCTGTAATTCCGGAAATAATGGCCATACCGAGGAACGGGATGCGGCCCTGTATTCCCCCTTGACTTACTTCTTACACGATAGCATCAAAACGGCAATCGCGAACACTTTCTGATTTTCGAGAAAATCCGCCGCCATTCTAGCCGCCATAACTCCGCAGTACGTGTAGTGACAACAAAGCCGATGAGTGCGTTGAATACAGCTCGTCGAACTCTATCTTGAGTATAAAGGACAACTCTCGATCCCCGTTCGTTTGGACGGGAGAGGCCGGCAAAATTTCAAAAAATGGTCATTTTGACCTTCCAAAACGGAATTTTTTCTACACAAGGAGAACGAGGCGACTCAGAGGCCTGCCCTTTTAACTGTAGCATCCCAGCATCTTCAGTAGTAACCACCGGTAAAATCCGGCAAATCCGTCGCACTTTTTTCTAGCCCCAATTTTTGGGTACCTAAAGTATTTGAGTCTGTAATTCCGGAAATAATGGCCATACCGAGGAACGGGATGCGGCCCTGTATTCCCCCTTGACTTACTTCTTACACGATAGCATCAAAACGGCAATCGCGAACACTTTCTGATTTTCGAGAAAAAAAGGGGAACGGTTTAAACCACTATTCCGCCGCCATTCTAGCCGCCATAACTCCGCAGTACGTGTAGTGACAACAAAGCCGATGAGTGCGTTGAATACAGCTCGTCGAACTCTATCTTGAGTATAAAGGACAACTCTCGATCCCAGTTCGTTTGGACGGGAGAGGCCGGCAAAATTTCAAAAAATGGTCATTTTGACCATCCAAAACGGAATTTTTTCTACACAAGGAGAACGAGGCGACTCAGAGGCCTGCCCTTTTAACTGTAGCATCCCAGCATCTTCAGTAGTAACCACCGGTAAAATCCGGCAAATCCGTCGCACTTTTTTCTAGCCCCAATTTTTGGGTACCTAAAGTATTTGAGTCTGTAATTCCGGAAATAATGGCCATACCGAGGAACGGGATGCGGCCCTGTATTCCCCGTTGACTTACTTCTTACACGATAGCATCAAAACGGCAATCGCGAACACTTTCTGATTTTCGAGAAAAAAAGGGGAAGGGTTTAAACCACTATTCCGCCGCCATTCTAGCCGCCATAACTCCGCAGTACGTGTAGTGACAACAAAGCCGATGAGTGCGTTGAATACAGCTCGTCGAACTCTATCTTGAGTATAAAGGACAACTCTCGATCCCCGTTCGTTTGGACGGGAGAGGCCGGCAAAATTTCAAAAAATGGTCATTTTGACCTTCCAAAACGGAATTTTTTCTACACAAGGAGAACGAGGCGACTCAGAGGCCTGCCCTTTTAACTGTAGCATCCCAGCATCTTCAGTAGTAACCACCGGTAAAATCCGGCAAATCCGTCGCACTTTTTTCTAGCCCCAATTTTTGGGTACCTAAAGTATTTGAGTCTGTAATTCCGGAAATAATGGCCATACCGAGGAACGGGATGCGGCCCTATATTCCATCTTGACTTACTTCTTACACGATAGCATCAAAACGGCAATCGCGAACACTTTCTGATTTTCGAGAAAAAAAGGGGAAGGGTTTAAACCACTATTCCGCCGCCATTCTAGCCGCCATAACTCCGCAGTACGTGTAGTGACAACAAAGCCGATGAGTGCGTTGAATACAGCTCGTCGAACTCTATCTTGAGTATAAAGGACAACTCTCGATCCCCGTTCGTTTGGACGGGAGAGGCCGGCAAAATTTCAAAAAATGGTCATTTTGACCTTCCAAAACGGAATTTTTTCTACACAAGGAGAACGAGGCGACTCAGAGGCCTGCCCTTTTAACTGTAGCATCCCAGCATCTTCAGTAGTAACCACCGGTAAAATCCGGCAAATCCGTCGCACTTTTTTCTAGCCCCAATTTTTGGGTACCTAAAGTATTTGAGTCTGTAATTCCGGAAATAATGGCCATACCGAGGAACGGGATGCGGCCCTGTATTCCCCCTTGACTTACTTCTTACACGATAGCATCAAAACGGCAATCGCGAACACTTTCTGATTTTCGAGAAAAAAAGGGGAAGGGTTTAAACCACTATTCCGCCGCCATTCTAGCCGCCATAACTCCGCAGTACGTGTAGTGACAACAAAGCCGAAGAGTGCGTTGAATACAGCTCGTCGAACTCTATCTTGAGTATAAAGGATAACTCTCGATCCCCGTTCGTTTGGACGGGAGAGGCCGGCAAAATTTCAAAAAATGGTCATTTTGACCTTCCAAAACGGAATTTTTTCTACACAAGGAGAACGAGGCGACTCAGAGGCCTGCCCTTTTAACTGTAGCATCCCAGCATCTTCAGTAGTAACCACCGGTAAAATCCGGCAAATCCGTCGCACTTTTTTCTAGCCCCAATTTTTGGGTACCTAAAGTATTTGAGTCTGTAATTCCGGAAATAATGGCCATACCGAGGAACGGGATGCGGCCCTGTATTCCCCCTTGACTTACTTCTTACACGATAGCATCAAAACGGCAATCGCGAACACTTTCTGATTTTCGAGAAAATCCGCCGCCATTCTAGCCGCCATAACTCCGCAGTACGTATAGTGACAACAAAGCCGATGAGTGCGTTGAATACAGCTCGTCGAACTCTATCTTGAGTATAAAGGACAACTCTCGATCCCCGTTCGTTTGGACGGGAGAGGCCGGCAAAATTTCAAAAAATGGTCATTTTGACCTTCCAAAACGGAATTTTTTCTACACAAGGAGAACGAGGCGACTCAGAGGCCTGCCCTTTTAACTGTAGCATCCCAGCATCTTCAGTAGTAACCACCGGTAAAATCCGGCAAATCCGTCGCACTTTTTTCTAGCCCCAATTTTTGGGTACCTAAAGTATTTGAGTCTGTAATTCCGGAAATAATGGCCATACCGAGGAACGGGATGCGGCCCTGTATTCCCCCTTGACTTACTTCTTACACGATAGCATCAAAACGGCAATCGCGAACACTTTCTGATTTTCGAGAAAAAAAGGGGAACGGTTTAAACCACTATTCCGCCGCCATTCTAGCCGCCATAACTCCGCAGTACGTGTAGTGACAACAAAGCCGATGAGTGCGTTGAATACAGCTCGTCGAACTCTATCTTGAGTATAAAGGACAACTCTCGATCCCAGTTCGTTTGGACGGGAGAGGCCGGCAAAATTTCAAAAAATGGTCATTTTGACCATCCAAAACGGAATTTTTTCTACACAAGGAGAACGAGGCGACTCAGAGGCCTGCCCTTTTAACTGTAGCATCCCAGCATCTTCAGTAGTAACCACCGGTAAAATCCGGCAAATCCGTCGCACTTTTTTCTAGCCCCAATTTTTGGGTACCTAAAGTATTTGAGTCTGTAATTCCGGAAATAATGGCCATACCGAGGAACGGGATGCGGCCCTGTATTCCCCCTTGACTTACTTCTTACACGATAGCATCAAAACGGCAATCGCGAACACTTTCTGATTTTCGAGAAAAAAAGGGGAAGGGTTTAAACCACTATTCCGCCGCCATTCTAGCCGCCATAACTCCGCAGTACGTGTAGTGACAACAAAGCCGATGAGTGCGTTGAATACAGCTCGTCGAACTCTATCTTGAGTATAAAGGACAACTCTCGATCCCCGTTCGTTTGGACGGGAGGGGCCGGCAAAATTTCAAAAAATGGTCATTTTGACCTTCCAAAACGGAATTTTTTCTACACAAGGAGAACGAGGCGACTCAGAGGCCTGCCCTTTTAACTGTAGCATCCCAGCATCTTCAGTAGTAACCACCGGTAAAATCCGGCAAATCCGTCGCACTTTTTTCTAGCCCCAATTTTTGGGTACCTAAAGTATTTGAGTCTGTAATTCCGGAAATAATGGCCATACCGAGGAACGGGATGCGGCCCTGTATTCCCTCTTGACTTACTTCTTACACGATAGCATCAAAACGGCAATCGCGAACACTTTCTGATTTTCGAGAAAAAAAGGGGAAGGGTTTAAACCACTATTCCGCCGCCATTCTAGCCGCCATAACTCCGCAGTACGTGTAGTGACAACAAAGCCGATGAGTGCGTTGAATACAGCTCGTCGAACTCTATCTTGAGTGTAAAGGACAACTCTCGATCCCCGTTCGTTTGGACGGGAGAGGCCGGCAAAATTTCCAAAATATGGTCATTTTGACCTTCCAAAACGGAATTTTTTCTACACAAGGAGAACGAGGCGACTCAGAGGCCTGCCCTTTTAACTGTAGCATCCCAGCATCTTCAGTAGTAACCACCGGTAAAATCCGGCAAATCCGTCGCACTTTTTTCTAGCCCCAATTTTTGGGTACCTAAAGTATTTGAGTCTGTAATTCCGGAAATAATGGCCATACCGAGGAACGGGATGCGGCCCTGTATTCCCCCTTGACTTACTTCTTACACGATAGCATCAAAACGGCAATCGCGAACACTTTCTGATTTTCGAGAAAAAAAGGGGAAGGGTTTAAACCACTATTCCGCCGCAATTCTAGCCGCCATAACTCCGCAGTACGTGTAGTGACAAC
This sequence comes from Periplaneta americana, assembly GCF_040183065.1. Taxonomy (NCBI): domain Eukaryota; kingdom Metazoa; phylum Arthropoda; class Insecta; order Blattodea; family Blattidae; genus Periplaneta; species Periplaneta americana. The sequence goes on along the minus strand of NC_091119.1, from coordinate 202,595,096 downwards.
AAAGCCGATGAGTGCGTTGAATACAGCTCGTCGAACTCTATCTTGAGTATAAAGGACAACTCTCGATCCCAGTTCGTTTGGACGGGAGAGGCCGGCAAAATTTCAAAAAATGGTCATTTTGACCATCCAAAACGGAATTTTTTCTACACAAGGAGAACGAGGCGACTCAGAGGCCTGCCCTTTTAACTGTAGCATCCCAGCATCTTCAGTAGTAACCACCGGTAAAATCCGGCAAATCCGTCGCACTTTTTTCTAGCCCCAATTTTTGGGTACCTAAAGTATTTGAGTCTGTAATTCCGGAAATAATGGCCATACCGAGGAACGGGATGCGGCCCTGTATTCCCCCTTGACTTACTTCTTACACGATAGCATCAAAACGGCAATCGCGAACACTTTCTGATTTTCGAGAAAAAAAGGGGAAGGGTTTAAACCACTATTCCGCCGCCATTCTAGCCGCCATAACTCCGCAGTACGTGTAGTGACAACAAAGCCGATGAGTGCGTTGAATACAGCTCGTTGAACTCTATCTTGAGTATAAAGGACAAATCTCGATCCCCGTTCGTTTGGACGGGAGAGGCCGGCAAAATTTCAAAAAATGGTCATTTTGACCATCCAAAACGGAATTTTTTCTACACAAGGAGAACGAGGCGACTCAGAGGCCTGCCCTTTTAACTGTAGCATCCCAGCATCTTCAGTAGTAACCACCGGTAAAATCCGGCAAATCCGTCGCACTTTTTTCTAGCCCCAATTTTTGGGTACCTAAAGTATTTGAGTCTGTAATTCCGGAAATAATGGCCATACCGAGGAACGGGATGCGGCCCTGTATTCCCCCTTGACTTACTTCTTACACGATAGCATCAAAACGGCAATCGCGAACACTTTCTGATTTTCGAGAAAAAAAGGGGAAGGGTTTAAACCACTATTCCGCCGCCATTCTAGCCGCCATAACTCCGCAGTACGTGTAGAGACAACAAAGCCGATGAGTGCGTTGAATACAGCTCGTCGAACTCTATCTTGAGTATAAAGGACAACTCTCGATCCCCGTTCGTTTGGACGGGAGAGGCCGGCAAAATTTCAAAAAATGGTCATTTTGACCTTCCAAAACGGAATTTTTTCTACACAAGGAGAACGAGGCGACTCAGAGGCCTGCCCTTTTAACTGTAGCATCCCAGCATCTTCAGTAGTAACCACCGGTAAAATCCGGCAAATCCGTCGCAATTTTTCTAGCCCCAATTTTTGGGTATCTAAAGTATTTGAGTCTGTAATTCCGGAAATAATGGCCATACCGAGGAACGGGATGCGGCCCTGTATTCCCCCTTGACTTACTTCTTACACGATAGCATCAAAACGGCAATCGCGAACACTTTCTGATTTTCGAGAAAATCCGCCGCCATTCTAGCCGCCATAACTCCGCAGTACGTGTAGTGACAACAAAGCCGATGAGTGCGTTGAATACAGCTCGTCGAACTCTATCTTGAGTATAAAGGACAACTCTCGATCCCCGTTCGTTTGGACGGGAGAGGCCGGCAAAATTTCAAAAAATGGTCATTTTGACCTTCCAAAACGGAATTTTTTCTACACAAGGAGAACGAGGCGACTCAGAGGCCTGCCCTTTTAACTGTAGCATCCCAGCATCTTCAGTAGTAACCACCGGTAAAATCCGGCAAATCCGTCGCACTTTTTTCTAGCCCCAATTTTTGGGTACCTAAAGTATTTGAGTCTGTAATTCCGGAAATAATGGCCATACCGAGGAACGGTATGCGGCCCTGTATTCCCCCTTGACTTACTTCTTACACGATAGCATCAAAACGGCAATCGCGAACACTTTCTGATTTTCGAGAAAAAAAGGGGAAGGGTTTAAACCACTATTCCGCCGCCATTCTAGCCGCCATAACTCCGCAGTACGTGTAGTGACAACAAAGCCGATGAGTGCGTTGAATACAGCTCGTCGAACTCTATCTTGAGTATAAAGGACAACTCTCGATCCCCGTTCGTTTGGACGGGAGAGGCCGGCAAAATTTCAAAAAATGGTCATTTTGACCTTCCAAAACGGAATTTTTTCTACACAAGGAGAACGAGGCGACTCAGAGGCCTGCCCTTTTAACTGTAGCATCCCAGCATCTTCAGTAGTAACCACCGGTAAAATCCGGCAAATCCGTCGCACTTTTTTCTAGCCCCAATTTTTGGGTACCTAAAGTATTTGAGTCTGTAATTCCGGAAATAATGGCCATACCGAGGAACGGGATGCGGCCCTGTATTCCCCCTTGACTTACTTCTTACACGATAGCATCAAAACGGCAATCGCGAACACTTTCTGATTTTCGAGAAAAAAAGGGGAACGGTTTAAACCACTATTCCGCCGCCATTCTAGCCGCCATAACTCCGCAGTACGTGTAGTGACAACAAAGCCGATGAGTGCGTTGAATACAGCTCGTCGAACTCTATCTTGAGTATAAAGGACAACTCTCGATCCCAGTTCGTTTGGACGGGAGAGGCCGGCAAAATTTCAAAAAATGGTCATTTTGACCATCCAAAACGGAATTTTTTCTACACAAGGAGAACGAGGCGACTCAGAGGCCTGCCCTTTTAACTGTAGCATCCCAGCATATTCAGTAGTAAATACCGGTAAAATCCGGCAAATCCGTCGCACTTTTTTCTAGCCCCAATTTTTGGGTACCTAAAGTATTTGAGTCTGTAATTCCGGAAATAATGGCCATACCGAGGAACGGGATGCGGCCCTGTATTCCCCGTTGACTTACTTCTTACACGATAGCATCAAAACGGCAATCGCGAACACTTTCTGATTTTCGAGAAAAAAAGGGGAAGGGTTTAAACCACTATTCCGCCGCCATTCTAGCCGCCATAACTCCGCAGTACGTGTAGTGACAACAAAGCCGATGAGTGCGTTGAATACAGCTCGTCGAACTCTATCTTGAGTATAAAGGACAACTCTCGATCCCAGTTCGTTTGGACGGGAGAGGCCGGCAAAATTTCAAAAAATGGTCATTTTGACCATCCAAAACGGAATTTTTTCTACACAAGGAGAACGAGGCGACTCAGAGGCCTGCCCTTTTAACTGTAGCATCCCAGCATCTTCAGTAGTAACCTCCGGTAAAATCCGGCAAATCCGTCGCACTTTTTTCTAGCCCCAATTTTTGGGTACCTAAAGTATTTGAGTCTGTAATTCCGGAAATAATGGCCATACCGAGGAACGGGATGCGGCCCTATATTCCCCCTTGACTTACTTCTTACACGATAGCATCAAAACGGCAATCGCGAACACTTTCTGATTTTCGAGAAAAAAAGGGGAAGGGTTTAAACCACTATTCCGCCGCCATTCTAGCCGCCATAACTCCGCAGTACGTGTAGTGACAACAAAGCCGATGAGTGCGTTGAATACAGCTCGTCGAACTCTATCTTGAGTATAAAGGACAACTCTCGATCCCCGTTCGTTTGGACGGGAGAGGCCGGCAAAATTTCAAAAAATGGTCATTTTGACCTTCCAAAACGGAATTTTTTCTACACAAGGAGAACGAGGCGACTCAGAGGCCTGCCCTTTTAACTGTAGCATCCCAGCATCTTCAGTAGTAACCACCAATAAAATCCGGCAAATCCGTCGCACTTTTTTCTAGCCCCAATTTTTGGGTACCTAAAGTATTTGAGTCTGTAATTCCGGAAATAATGGCCATACCGAGGAACGGGATGCGGCCCTGTATTCCCCCTTGACTTACTTCTTACACGATAGCATCAAAACGGCAATCGCGAACACTTTCTGATTTTCGAGAAAAAAAGGGGAAGGGTTTAAACCACTATTCCGCCGCCATTCTAGCCGCCATAACTCCGCAGTACGTGTAGTGACAACAAAGCCGATGAGTGCGTTGAATACAGCTCGTCGAACTCTATCTTGAGTATAAAGGACAACTCTCGATCCCCGTTCGTTTGGACGGGAGAGGCCGGCAAAATTTCAAAAAATGGTCATTTTGACCTTCCAAAACGGAATTTTTTCTACACAAGGAGAACGAGGCGACTCAGAGGCCTGCCCTTTTAACTGTAGCATCCCAGCATCTTCAGTAGTAACCACCGGTAAAATCCGGCAAATCCGTCGCACTTTTTTCTAGCCCCAATTTTTGGGTACCTAAAGTATTTGAGTCTGTAATTCCGGAAATAATGGCCATACCGAGGAACGGGATGCGGCCCTGTATTCCCCCTTGACTTACTTCTTACACGATAGCATCAAAACGGCAATCGCGAACACTTTCTGATTTTCGAGAAAATCCGCCGCCATTCTAGCCGCCATAACTCCGCAGTACGTGTAGTGACAACAAAGCCGATGAGTGCGTTGAATACAGCTCGTCGAACTCTATCTTGAGTATAAAGGACAACTCTCGATCCCCGTTCGTTTGGACGGGAGAGGCCGGCAAAATTTCAAAAAATGGTCATTTTGACCTTCCAAAACGGAATTTTTTCTACACAAGGAGAACGAGGCGACTCAGAGGCCTGCCCTTTTAACTGTAGCATCCCAGCATCTTCAGTAGTAACCACCGGTAAAATCCGGCAAATCCGTCGCACTTTTTTCTAGCCCCAATTTTTGGGTACCTAAAGTATTTGAGTCTGTAATTCCGGAAATAATGGCCATACCGAGGAACGGGATGCGGCCCTGTATTCCCCCTTGACTTACTTCTTACACGATAGCATCAAAACGGCAATCGCGAACACTTTCTGATTTTCGAGAAAAAAAGGGGAAGGGTTTAAACCACTATTCCGCCGCCATTCTAGCCGCCATAACTCCGCAGTACGTGTAGTGACAACAAAGCCGATGAGTGCGTTGAATACAGCTCGTCGAACTCTATCTTGAGTATAAAGGACAACTCTCGATCCCCGTTCGTTTGGACGGGAGAGGCCGGCAAAATTTCAAAAAATGGTCATTTTGACCTTCCAAAACGGAATTTTTTCTACACAAGGAGAACGAGGCGACTCAGAGGCCTGCCCTTTTAACTGTAGCATCCCAGCATCTTCAGTAGTAACCACCGGTAAAATCCGGCAAATCCGTCGCACTTTTTTCTAGCCCCAATTTTTGGGTACCTAAAGTATTTGATTCTGTAATTCCGGAAATAATGGCCATACCGAGGAACGGGATGCGGCCCTGTATTCCCCCTTGACTTACTTCTTACACGATAGCATCAAAACGGCAATCGCGAACACTTTCTGATTTTCGAGAAAAAAAGGGGAAGGGTTTAAACCACTATTCCGCCGCCATTCTAGCCGCCATAACTCCGCAGTACGTGTAGTGACAACAAAGCCGATGAGTGCGTTGAATACAGCTCGTCGAACTCTATCTTGAGTATAAAGGACAACTCTCGATCCCCGTTCGTTTGGACGGGAGAGGCCGGCAAAATTTCAAAAAATGGTCATTTTGACCTTCCAAAACGGAATTTTTTCTACACAAGGAGAACGAGGCGACTCAGAGGCCTGCCCTTTTAACTGTAGCATCCCAGCATCTTCAGTAGTAACCACCGGTAAAATCCGGCAAATCCGTCGCACTTTTTTCTAGCCCCAATTTTTGGGTACCTAAAGTATTTGAGTCTGTAATTCCGGAAATAATGGCCATACCGAGGAACGGGATGCGGCCCTGTATTCCCCCTTGACTTACTTCTTACACGATAGCATCAAAACGGCAATCGCGAACACTTTCTGATTTTCGAGAAAAAAAGGGGAACGGTTTAAACCACTATTCCGCCGCCATTCTAGCCGCCATAACTCCGCAGTACGTGTAGTGACAACAAAGCCGATGAGTGCGTTGAATACAGCTCGTCGAACTCTATCTTGAGTATAAAGGACAACTCTCGATCCCAGTTCGTTTGGACGGGAGAGGCCGGCAAAATTTCAAAAAATGGTCATTTTGACCATCCAAAACGGAATTTTTTCTACACAAGGAGAACGAGGCGACTCAGAGGCCTGCCCTTTTAACTGTAGCATCCCAGCATATTCAGTAGTAAATACCGGTAAAATCCGGCAAATCCGTCGCACTTTTTTCTAGCCCCAATTTTTGGGTACCTAAAGTATTTGAGTCTGTAATTCCGGAAATAATGGCCATACCGAGGAACGGGATGCGGCCCTGTATTCCCCGTTGACTTACTTCTTACACGATAGCATCAAAACGGCAATCGCGAACACTTTCTGATTTTCGAGAAAAAAAGGGGAAGGGTTTAAACCACTATTCCGCCGCCATTCTAGCCGCCATAACTCCGCAGTACGTGTAGTGACAACAAAGCCGATGAGTGCGTTGAATACAGCTCGTCGAACTCTATCTTGAGTATAAAGGACAACTCTCGATCCCAGTTCGTTTGGACGGGAGAGGCCGGCAAAATTTCAAAAAATGGTCATTTTGACCATCCAAAACGGAATTTTTTCTACACAAGGAGAACGAGGCGACTCAGAGGCCTGCCCTTTTAACTGTAGCATCCCAGCATCTTCAGTAGTAACCTCCGGTAAAATCCGGCAAATCCGTCGCACTTTTTTCTAGCCCCAATTTTTGGGTACCTAAAGTATTTGAGTCTGTAATTCCGGAAATAATGGCCATACCGAGGAACGGGATGCGGCCCTATATTCCCCCTTGACTTACTTCTTACACGATAGCATCAAAACGGCAATCGCGAACACTTTCTGATTTTCGAGAAAAAAAGGGGAAGGGTTTAAACCACTATTCCGCCGCCATTCTAGCCGCCATAACTCCGCAGTACGTGTAGTGACAACAAAGCCGATGAGTGCGTTGAATACAGCTCGTCGAACTCTATCTTGAGTATAAAGGACAACTCTCGATCCCCGTTCGTTTGGACGGGAGAGGCCGGCAAAATTTCAAAAAATGGTCATTTTGACCTTCCAAAACGGAATTTTTTCTACACAAGGAGAACGAGGCGACTCAGAGGCCTGCCCTTTTAACTGTAGCATCCCAGCATCTTCAGTAGTAACCACCGGTAAAATCCGGCAAATCCGTCGCACTTTTTTCTAGCCCCAATTTTTGGGTACCTAAAGTATTTGAGTCTGTAATTCCGGAAATAATGGCCATACCGAGGAACGGGATGCGGCCCTGTATTCCCCCTTGACTTACTTCTTACACGATAGCATCAAAACGGCAATCGCGAACACTTTCTGATTTTCGAGAAAATCCGCCGCCATTCTAGCCGCCATAACTCCGCAGTACGTATAGTGACAACAAAGCCGATGAGTGCGTTGAATACAGCTCGTCGAACTCTATCTTGAGTATAAAGGACAACTCTCGATCCCCGTTCGTTTGGACGGGAGAGGCCGGCAAAATTTCAAAAAATGGTCATTTTGACCTTCCAAAACGGAATTTTTTCTACACAAGGAGAACGAGGCGACTCAGAGGCCTGCCCTTTTAACTGTAGCATCCCAGCATCTTCAGTAGTAACCACCGGTAAAATCCGGCAAATCCGTCGCACTTTTTTCTAGCCCCAATTTTTGGGTACCTAAAGTATTTGAGTCTGTAATTCCGGAAATAATGGCCATACCGAGGAACGGGATGCGGCCCTGTATTCCCCCTTGACTTACTTCTTACACGATAGCATCAAAACGGCAATCGCGAACACTTTCTGATTTTCGAGAAAAAAAGGGGAAGGGTTTAAACCACTATTCCGCCGCCATTCTAGCCGCCATAACTCCGCAGTACGTGTAGTGACAACAAAGCCGATGAGTGCGTTGAATACAGCTCGTCGAACTCTATCTTGAGTATAAAGGACAACTCTCGATCCCCGTTCGTTTGGACGGGAGAGGCCGGCAAAATTTCAAAAAATGGTCATTTTGACCTTCCAAAACGGAATTTTTTCTACACAAGGAGAACGAGGCGACTCAGAGGCCTGCCCTTTTAACTGTAGCATCCCAGCATCTTCAGTAGTAACCACCGGTAAAATCCGGCAAATCCGTCGCACTTTTTTCTAGCCCCAATTTTTGGGTACCTAAAGTATTTGAGTCTGTAATTCCGGAAATAATGGCCATACCGAGGAACGGGATGCGGCCCTGTATTCCCCCTTGACTTACTTCTTACACGATAGCATCAAAACGGCAATCGCGAACACTTTCTGATTTTCGAGAAAAAAAGGGGAACGGTTTAAACCACTATTCCGCCGCCATTCTAGCCGCCATAACTCCGCAGTACGTGTAGTGACAACAAAGCCGATGAGTGCGTTGAATACAGCTCGTCGAACTCTATCTTGAGTATAAAGGACAACTCTCGATCCCAGTTCGTTTGGACGGGAGAGGCCGGCAAAATTTCAAAAAATGGTCATTTTGACCATCCAAAACGGAATTTTTTCTACACAAGGAGAACGAGGCGACTCAGAGGCCTGCCCTTTTAACTGTAGCATCCCAGCATATTCAGTAGTAACCACCGGTAAAATCCGGCAAATCCGTCGCACTTTTTTCTAGCCCCAATTTTTGGGTACCTAAAGTATTTGAGTCTGTAATTCCGGAAATAATGGCCATACCGAGGAACGGGATGCGGCCCTGTATTCCCCGTTGACTTACTTCTTACACGATAGCATCAAAACGGCAATCGCGAACACTTTCTGATTTTCGAGAAAAAAAGGGGAAGGGTTTTAACCACTATTCCGCCGCCATTCTAGCCGCCATAACTCCGCAGTACGTGTAGTGACAACAAAGCCGATGAGTGCGTTGAATACAGCTCGTCGAACTCTATCTTGAGTATAAAGGACATCTCTCGATCCCAGTTCGTTTGGACGGGAGAGGCCGGCAAAATTTCAAAAAATGGTCATTTTGACCATCCAAAACGGAATTTTTTCTACACAAGGAGAACGAGGCGACTCAGAGGCCTGCCCTTTTAACTGTAGCATCCCAGCATCTTCAGTAGTAACCACCGGTAAAATCCGGCAAATCCGTCGCACTTTTTTCTAGCCCCAATTTTTGGGTACCTAAAGTATTTGAGTCTGTAATTCCGGAAATAATGGCCATACCGAGGAACGGGATGCGGCCCTGTATTCCCCCTTGACTTACTTCTTACACGATAGCATCAAAACGGCAATCGCGAACACTTTCTGATTTTCGAGAAAAAAAGGGGAAGGGTTTAAACCACTATTCCGCCGCCATTCTAGCCGCCATAACTCCGCAGTACGTGTAGTGACAACAAAGCCGATGAGTGCGTTGAATACAGCTCGTCGAACTCTATCTTGAGTATAAAGGACAACTCTCGATCCCCGTTCGTTTGGACGGGAGGGGCCGGCAAAATTTCAAAAAATGGTCATTTTGACCTTCCAAAACGGAATTTTTTCTACACAAGGAGAACGAGGCGACTCAGAGGCCTGCCCTTTTAACTGTAGCATCCCAGCATCTTCAGTAGTAACCACCGGTAAAATCCGGCAAATCCGTCGCACTTTTTTCTAGCCCCAATTTTTGGGTACCTAAAGTATTTGAGTCTGTAATTCCGGAAATAATGGCCATACCGAGGAACGGGATGCGGCCCTGTATTCCCTCTTGACTTACTTCTTACACGATAGCATCAAAACGGCAATCGCGAACACTTTCTGATTTTCGAGAAAAAAAGGGGAAGGGTTTAAACCACTATTCCGCCGCCATTCTAGCCGCCATAACTCCACAGTACGTGTAGTGACAACAAAGCCGATGAGTGCGTTGAATACAGCTCGTCGACCTCTATCTTGAGTGTAAAGGACAACTCTCGATCCCCGTTCGTTTGGACGGGAGAGGCCGGCAAATTTTCCAAAATATGGTCATTTTGACCTTCCAAAACGGAATTTTTTCTACACAAGGAGAACGAGGCGACTCAGAGGCCTGCCCTTTTAACTGTAGCATCCCAGCATCTTCAGTAGTAACCACCGGTAAAATCCGGCAAATCCGTCGCACTTTTTTCTAGCCCCAATTTTTGGGTACCTAAAGTATTTGAGTCTGTAATTCCGGAAATAATGGCCATACCGAGGAACGGGATGCGGCCCTGTATTCCCCCTTGACTTACTTCTTACACGATAGCATCAAAACGGCAATCGCGAACACTTTCTGATTTTCGAGAAAAAAAGGGGAACGGTTTAAACCACTATTCCGCCGCCATTCTAGCCGCCATAACTCCGCAGTACGTGTAGTGACAACAAAGCCGATGAGTGCGTTGAATACAGCTCGTCGAACTCTATCTTGAGTATAAAGGACAACTCTCGATCCCAGTTCGTTTGGACGGGAGAGGCCGGCAAAATTTCAAAAAATGGTCATTTTGACCATCCAAAACGGAATTTTTTCTACACAAGGAGAACGAGGCGACTCAGAGGCCTGCCCTTTTAACTGTAGCATCCCAGCATCTTCAGTAGTAACCACCGGTAAAATCCGGCAAATCCGTCGCACTTTTTTCTAGCCCCAATTTTTGGGTACCTAAAGTATTTGAGTCTGTAATTCCGGAAATAATGGCCATACCGAGGAACGGGATGCGGCCCTGTATTCCCCCTTGACTTACTTCTTACACGATAGCATCAAAACGGCAATCGCGAACACTTTCTGATTTTCGAGAAAAAAAGGGGAAGGGTTTAAACCACTATTCCGCCGCCATTCTAGCCGCCATAACTCCGCAGTACGTGTAGTGACAACAAAGCCGATGAGTGCGTTGAATACAGCTCGTTGAACTCTATCTTGAGTATAAAGGACAAATCTCGATCCCAGTTCGTTTGGACGGGAGAGGCCGGCAAAATTTCAAAAAATGGTCATTTTGACCATCCAAAACGGAATTTTTTCTACACAAGGAGAACGAGGCGACTCAGAGGCCTGCCCTTTTAACTGTAGCATCCCAGCATCTTCAGTAGTAACCACCGGTAAAATCCGGCAAATCCGTCGCACTTTTTTCTAGCCCCAATTTTTGGGTACCTAAAGTATTTGAGTCTGTAATTCCGGAAATAATGGCCATACCGAGGAACGGGATGCGGACCTGTATTCCCCCTTGACTTACTTCTTACACGATAGCATCAAAACGGCAATCGCGAACACTTTCTGATTTTCGAGAAAAAAAGGGGAAGGGTTTAAACCACTATTCCGCCGCCATTCTAGCCGCCATAACTCCGCAGTACGTGTAGAGACAACAAAGCCGATGAGTGCGTTGAATACAGCTCGTCGAACTCTATCTTGAGTATAAAGGACAACTCTCGATCCCCGTTCGTTTGGACGGGAGAGGCCGGCAAAATTTCAAAAAATGGTCATTTTGACCTTCCAAAACGGAATTTTTTCTACACAAGGAGAACGAGGCGACTCAGAGGCCTGCCCTTTTAACTGTAGCATCCCAGCATCTTCAGTAGTAACCACCGGTAAAATCCGGCAAATCCGTCGCACTTTTTTCTAGCCCCAATTTTTGGGTACCTAAAGTATTTGAGTCTGTAATTCCGGAAATAATGGCCATACCGAGGAACGGGATGCGGCCCTGTATTCCCCCTTGACTTACTTCTTACACGATAGCATCAAAACGGCAATCGCGAACACTTTCTGATTTTCGAGAAAATCCGCCGCCATTCTAGCCGCCATAACTCCGCAGTACGTGTAGTGACAACAAAGCCGATGAGTGCGTTGAATACAGCTCGTCGAACTCTATCTTGAGTATAAAGGACAACTCTCGATCCCCGTTCGTTTGGACGGGAGAGGCCGGCAAAATTTCAAAAAATGGTCATTTTGACCTTCCAAAACGGAATTTTTTCTACACAAGGAGAACGAGGCGACTCAGAGGCCTGCCCTTTTAACTGTAGCATCCCAGCATCTTCAGTAGTAACCACCGGTAAAATCCGGCAAATCCGTCGCACTTTTTTCTAGCCCCAATTTTTGGGTACCTAAAGTATTTGAGTCTGTAATTCCGGAAATAATGGCCATACCGAGGAACGGGATGCGGCCCTGTATTCCCCCTTGACTTACTTCTTACACGATAGCATCAAAACGGCAATCGCGAACACTTTCTGATTTTCGAGAAAAAAAGGGGAAGGGTTTAAACCACTATTCCGCCGCCATTCTAGCCGCCATAACTCCGCAGTACGTGTAGTGACAACAAAGCCGATGAGTGCGTTGAATACAGCTCGTCGAACTCTATCTTGAGTATAAAGGACAACTCTCGATCCCCGTTCGTTTGGACGGGAGAGGCCGGCAAAATTTCAAAAAATGGTCATTTTGACCTTCCAAAACGGAATTTTTTCTACACAAGGAGAACGAGGCGACTCAGAGGCCTGCCCTTTTAACTGTAGCATCCCAGCATCTTCAGTAGTAACCACCGGTAAAATCCGGCAAATCCGTCGCACTTTTTTCTAGCCCCAATTTTTGGGTACCTAAAGTATTTGAGTCTGTAATTCCGGAAATAATGGCCATGCCGAGGAACGGGATGCGGCCCTGTATTCCCCCTTGACTTACTCCTTACACGATAGCATCAAAACGGCAATCGCGAACACTTTCTGATTTTCGAGAAAAAAAGGGGAAGGGTTTAAACCACTATTCCGCCGCCATTCTAGCCGCCATAACTCCGCAGTACGTGTAGTGACAACAAAGCCGATGAGTGCGTTGAATACAGCTCGTCGAACTCTATCTTGAGTATAAAGGACAACTCTCGATCCCCGTTCGTTTGGACGGGAGGGGCCGGCAAAATTTCAAAAAATGGTCATTTTGACCTTCCAAAACGGAATTTTTTCTACACAAGGAGAACGAGGCGACTCAGAGGCCTGCCCTTTTAACTGTAGCATCCCAGCATCTTCAGTAGTAACCACCGGTAAAATCCGGCAAATCCGTCGCACTTTTTTCTAGCCCCAATTTTTGGGTACCTAAAGTATTTGAGTCTGTAATTCCGGAAATAATGGCTATACCGAGGAACGGGATGCGGCCCTGTATTCCCTCTTGACTTACTTCTTACACGATAGCATCAAAACGGCAATCGCGAACACTTTCTGATTTTCGAGAAAAAAAGGGGAAGGGTTTAAACCACTATTCCGCCGCCATTCTAGCCGCCATAACTCCGCAGTACGTGTAGTGACAACAAAGCCGATGAGTGCGTTGAATACAGCTCGTCGAACTCTATCTTGAGTATAAAGGACAACTCTCGATCCCCGTTCGTTTGGACGGGAGAGGCCGGCAAAATTTCAAAAAATGGTCATTTTGACCTTCCAAAACGGAATTTTTTCTACACAAGGAGAACGAGGCGACTCAGAGGCCTGCCCTTTTAACTGTAGCATCCCAGCATCTTCAGTAGTAACCACCGGTAAAATCCGGCAAATCCGTCGCACTTTTTTCTAGCCCCAATTTTTGGGTACCTAAAGTATTTGAGTCTGTAATTCCGGAAATAATGGCCATACCGAGGAACGGGATGCGGCCCTGTATTCCCCCTTGACTTACTTCTTACACGATAGCATCAAAACGGCAATCGCAAACACTTTCTGATTTTCGAGAAAAAAAGGGGAAGGGTTTAAACCACTATTCCGCCGCCATTCTAGCCGCCATAACTCCGCAGTACGTGTAGTGACAACAAAGCCGATGAGTGCGTTGAATACAGCTCGTCGAACTCTATCTTGAGTATAAAGGACAACTCTCGATCCCCGTTCGTTTGGACGGGAGAGGCCGGCAAAATTTCAAAAAATGGTCATTTTGACCTTCCAAAACGGAATTTTTTCTACACAAGGAGAACGAGGCGACTCAGAGGCCTGCCCTTTTAACTGTAGCATCCCAGCATCTTCAGTAGTAACCACCGGTAAAATCCGGCAAATCCGTCGCACTTTTTTCTAGCCCCAATTTTTGGGTACCTAAAGTATTTGAGTCTGTAATTCCGGAAATAATGGCCATACCGAGGAACGGGATGCGGCCCTGTATTCCCCCTTGACTTACTTCTTACACGATAGCATCAAAACGGCAATCGCGAACACTTTCTGATTTTCGAGAAAATCCGCCGCCATTCTAGCCGCCATAACTCCGCAGTACGTATAGTGACAACAAAGCCGATGAGTGCGTTGAATACAGCTCGTCGAACTCTATCTTGAGTATAAAGGACAACTCTCGATCCCCGTTCGTTTGGACAGGAGAGGCCGGCAAAATTTCAAAAAATGGTCATTTTGACCTTCCAAAACGGAATTTTTTCTACACAAGGAGAACGAGGCGACTCAGAGGCCTGCCCTTTTAACTGTAGCATCCCAGCATCTTCAGTAGTAACCACCGGTAAAATCCGGCAAATCCGTCGCACTTTTTTCTAGCCCCAATTTTTGGGTACCTAAAGTATTTGAGTCTGTAATTCCGGAAATAATGGCCATACCGAGGAACGGGATGCGGCCCTGTATTCCCCCTTGACTTACTTCTTACACGATAGCATCAAAACGGCAATCGCGAACACTTTCTGATTTTCGAGAAAAAAAGGGGAAGGGTTTAAACCACTATTCCGCCGCCATTCTAGCCGCCATAACTCCGCAGTACGTGTAGTGACAACAAAGCCGATGAGTGCGTTGAATACAGCTCGTCGAACTCTATCTTGAGTATAAAGGACAACTCTCGATCCCCGTTCGTTTGGACGGGAGAGGCCGGCAAAATTTCAAAAAATGGTCATTTTGACCTTCCAAAACGGAATTTTTTCTACACAAGGAGAACGAGGCGACTCAGAGGCCTGCCCTTTTAACTGTAGCATCCCAGCATCTTCAGTAGTAACCACCGGTAAAATCCGGCAAATCCGTCGCACTTTTTTCTAGCCCCAATTTTTGGGTACCTAAAGTATTTGAGTCTGTAATTCCGGAAATAATGGCCATACCGAGGAACGGGATGCGGCCCTGTATTCCCCCTTGACTTACTTCTTACACGATAGCATCAAAACGGCAATCGCGAACACTTTCTGATTTTCGAGAAAAAAAGGGGAAGGGTTTAAACCACTATTCCGCCGCCATTCTAGCCGCCATAACTCCGCAGTACGTGTAGTGACAACAAAGCCGATGAGTGCGTTGAATACAGCTCGTCGAACTCTATCTTGAGTATAAAGGACAACTCTCGATCCCCGTTCGTTTGGACGGGAGAGGCCGGCAAAATTTCAAAAAATGGTCATTTTGACCTTCCAAAACGGAATTTTTTCTACACAAGGAGAACGAGGCGACTCAGAGGCCTGCCCTTTTAACTGTAGCATCCCAGCATCTTCAGTAGTAACCACCGGTAAAATCCGGCAAATCCGTCGCACTTTTTTCTAGCCCCAATTTTTGGGTACCTAAAGTATTTGAGTCTGTAATTCCGGAAATAATGGCCATACCGAGGAACGGGATGCGGCCCTGTATTCCCCCTTGACTTACTTCTTACACGATAGCATCAAAACGGCAATCGCGAACACTTTCTGATTTTCGAGAAAAAAAGGGGAAGGGTTTAAACCACTATTCCGCCGCCATTCTAGCCGCCATAACTCCGCAGTACGTATAGTGACAACAAAGCCGATGAGTGCGTTGAATACAGCTCGTCGAACTCTATCTTGAGTATAAAGGACAACTCTCGATCCCCGTTCGTTTGGACGGGAGAGGCCGGCAAAATTTCAAAAAATGGTCATTTTGACCTTCCAAAACGGAATTTTTTCTACACAAGGAGAACGAGGCGACTCAGAGGCCTGCCCTTTTAACTGTAGCATCCCAGCATCTTCAGTAGTAACCACCGGTAAAATCCGGCAAATCCGTCGCACTTTTTTCTAGCCCCAATTTTTGGGTACCTAAAGTATTTGAGTCTGTAATTCCGGAAATAATGGCCATACCGAGGAACGGGATGCGGCCCTGTATTCCCCCTTGACTTACTTCTTACACGATAGCATCAAAACGGCAATCGCGAACACTTTCTGATTTTCGAGAAAAAAAGGGGAAGGGTTTAAACCACTATTCCGCCGCCATTCTAGCCGCCATAACTCCGCAGTACGTGTAGTGACAACAAAGCCGATGAGTGCGTTGAATACAGCTCGTCGAACTCTATCTTGAGTATAAAGGACAACTCTCGATCCCCGTTCGTTTGGACGGGAGAGGCCGGCAAAATTTCAAAAAATGGTCATTTTGACCTTCCAAAACGGAATTTTTTCTACACAAGGAGAACGAGGCGACTCAGAGGCCTGCCCTTTTAACTGTAGCATCCCAGCATCTTCAGTAGTAACCACCGGTAAAATCCGGCAAATCCGTCGCACTTTTTTCTAGCCCCAATTTTTGGGTACCTAAAGTATTTGAGTCTGTAATTCCGGAAATAATGGCCATACCGAGGAACGGGATGCGGCCCTGTATTCCCCCTTGACTTACTTCTTACACGATAGCATCAAAACGGCAATCGCGAACACTTTCTGATTTTCGAGAAAATCCGCCGCCATTCTAGCCGCCATAACTCCGCAGTACGTGTAGTGACAACAAAGCCGATGAGTGCGTTGAATACAGCTCGTCGAACTCTATCTTGAGTATAAAGGACAACTCTCGATCCCCGTTCGTTTGGACGGGAGAGGCCGGCAAAATTTCAAAAAATGGTCATTTTGACCTTCCAAAACGGAATTTTTTCTACACAAGGAGAACGAGGCGACTCAGAGGCCTGCCCTTTTAACTGTAGCATCCCAGCATCTTCAGTAGTAACCACCGGTAAAATCCGGCAAATCCGTCGCACTTTTTTCTAGCCCCAATTTTTGGGTACCTAAAGTATTTGAGTCTGTAATTCCGGAAATAATGGCCATACCGAGGAACGGGATGCGGCCCTGTATTCCCCCTTGACTTACTTCTTACACGATAGCATCAAAACGGCAATCGCGAACACTTTCTGATTTTCGAGAAAAAAAGGGGAACGGTTTAAACCACTATTCCGCCGCCATTCTAGCCGCCATAACTCCGCAGTACGTGTAGTGACAACAAAGCCGATGAGTGCGTTGAATACAGCTCGTCGAACTCTATCTTGAGTATAAAGGACAACTCTCGATCCCCGTTCGTTTGGACGGGAGAGGCCGGCAAAATTTCAAAAAATGGTCATTTTGACCTTCCAAAACGGAATTTTTTCTACACAAGGAGAACGAGGCGACTCAGAGGCCTGCCCTTTTAACTGTAGCATCCCAGCATCTTCAGTAGTAACCACCGGTAAAATCCGGCAAATCCGTCGCACTTTTTTCTAGCCCCAATTTTTGGGTACCTAAAGTATTTGAGTCTGTAATTCCGGAAATAATGGCCATACCGAGGAACGGGATGCGGCCCTGTATTCCCCCTTGACTTACTTCTTACACGATAGCATCAAAACGGCAATCGCGAACACTTTCTGATTTTCGAGAAAAAAAGGGGAAGGGTTTAAACCACTATTCCGCCGCCATTCTAGCCGCCATAACTCCGCAGTACGTGTAGTGACAACAAAGCCGAAGAGTGCGTTGAATACAGCTCGTCGAACTCTATCTTGAGTATAAAGGATAACTCTCGATCCCCGTTCGTTTGGACGGGAGAGGCCGGCAAAATTTCAAAAAATGGTCATTTTGACCTTCCAAAACGGAATTTTTTCTACACAAGGAGAACGAGGCGACTCAGAGGCCTGCCCTTTTAACTGTAGCATCCCAGCATCTTCAGTAGTAACCACCGGTAAAATCCGGCAAATCCGTCGCACTTTTTTCTAGCCCCAATTTTTGGGTACCTAAAGTATTTGAGTCTGTAATTCCGGAAATAATGGCCATACCGAGGAACGGGATGCGGCCCTGTATTCCCCCTTGACTTACTTCTTACACGATAGCATCAAAACGGCAATCGCGAACACTTTCTGATTTTCGAGAAAATCCGCCGCCATTCTAGCCGCCATAACTCCGCAGTACGTATAGTGACAACAAAGCCGATGAGTGCGTTGAATACAGCTCGTCGAACTCTATCTTGAGTATAAAGGACAACTCTCGATCCCCGTTCGTTTGGACGGGAGAGGCCGGCAAAATTTCAAAAAATGGTCATTTTGACCTTCCAAAACGGAATTTTTTCTACACAAGGAGAACGAGGCGACTCAGAGGCCTGCCCTTTTAACTGTAGCATCCCAGCATCTTCAGTAGTAACCACCGGTAAAATCCGGCAAATCCGTCGCACTTTTTTCTAGCCCCAATTTTTGGGTACCTAAAGTATTTGAGTCTGTAATTCCGGAAATAATGGCCATACCGAGGAACGGGATGCGGCCCTGTATTCCCCCTTGACTTACTTCTTACACGATAGCATCAAAACGGCAATCGCGAACACTTTCTGATTTTCGAGAAAAAAAGGGGAACGGTTTAAACCACTATTCCGCCGCCATTCTAGCCGCCATAACTCCGCAGTACGTGTAGTGACAACAAAGCCGATGAGTGCGTTGAATACAGCTCGTCGAACTCTATCTTGAGTATAAAGGACAACTCTCGATCCCAGTTCGTTTGGACGGGAGAGGCCGGCAAAATTTCAAAAAATGGTCATTTTGACCATCCAAAACGGAATTTTTTCTACACAAGGAGAACGAGGCGACTCAGAGGCCTGCCCTTTTAACTGTAGCATCCCAGCATATTCAGTAGTAACCACCGGTAAAATCCGGCAAATCCGTCGCACTTTTTTCTAGCCCCAATTTTTGGGTACCTAAAGTATTTGAGTCTGTAATTCCGGAAATAATGGCCATACCGAGGAACGGGATGCGGCCCTGTATTCCCCGTTGACTTACTTCTTACACGATAGCATCAAAACGGCAATCGCGAACACTTTCTGATTTTCGAGAAAAAAAGGGGAAGGGTTTAAACCACTATTCCGCCGCCATTCTAGCCGCCATAACTCCGCAGTACGTGTAGTGACAACAAAGCCGATGAGTGCGTTGAATACAGCTCGTCGAACTCTATCTTGAGTATAAAGGACAACTCTCGATCCCAGTTCGTTTGGACGGGAGAGGCCGGCAAAATTTCAAAAAATGGTCATTTTGACCATCCAAAACGGAATTTTTTCTACACAAGGAGAACGAGGCGACTCAGAGGCCTGCCCTTTTAACTGTAGCATCCCAGCATCTTCAGTAGTAACCACCGGTAAAATCCGGCAAATCCGTCGCACTTTTTTCTAGCCCCAATTTTTGGGTACCTAAAGTATTTGAGTCTGTAATTCCGGAAATAATGGCCATACCGAGGAACGGGATGCGGCCCTGTATTCCCCCTTGACTTACTTCTTACACGATAGCATCAAAACGGCAATCGCGAACACTTTCTGATTTTCGAGAAAAAAAGGGGAAGGGTTTAAACCACTATTCCGCCGCCATTCTAGCCGCCATAACTCCGCAGTACGTGTAGTGACAACAAAGCCGATGAGTGCGTTGAATACAGCTCGTCGAACTCTATCTTGAGTATAAAGGACAACTCTCGATCCCCGTTCGTTTGGACGGGAGGGGCCGGCAAAATTTCAAAAAATGGTCATTTTGACCTTCCAAAACGGAATTTTTTCTACACAAGGAGAACGAGGCGACTCAGAGGCCTGCCCTTTTAACTGTAGCATCCCAGCATCTTCAGTAGTAACCACCGGTAAAATCCGGCAAATCCGTCGCACTTTTTTCTAGCCCCAATTTTTGGGTACCTAAAGTATTTGAGTCTGTAATTCCGGAAATAATGGCCATACCGAGGAACGGGATGCGGCCCTGTATTCCCCCTTGACTTACTTCTTACACGATAGCATCAAAACGGCAATCGCGAACACTTTCTGATTTTCGAGAAAAAAAGGGGAAGGGTTTAAACCACTATTCCGCCGCCATTCTAGCCGCCATAACTCCGCAGTACGTGTAGTGACAACAAAGCCGAAGAGTGCGTTGAATACAGCTCGTCGAACTCTATCTTGAGTATAAAGGATAACTCTCGATCCCCGTTCGTTTGGACGGGAGAGGCCGGCAAAATTTCAAAAAATGGTCATTTTGACCTTCCAAAACGGAATTTTTTCTACACAAGGAGAACGAGGCGACTCAGAGGCCTGCCCTTTTAACTGTAGCATCCCAGCATCTTCAGTAGTAACCACCGGTAAAATCCGGCAAATCCGTCGCACTTTTTTCTAGCCCCAATTTTTGGGTACCTAAAGTATTTGAGTCTGTAATTCCGGAAATAATGGCCATACCGAGGAACGGGATGCGGCCCTGTATTCCCCCTTGACTTACTTCTTACACGATAGCATCAAAACGGCAATCGCGAACACTTTCTGATTTTCGAGAAAATCCGCCGCCATTCTAGCCGCCATAACTCCGCAGTACGTATAGTGACAACAAAGCCGATGAGTGCGTTGAATACAGCTCGTCGAACTCTATCTTGAGTATAAAGGACAACTCTCGATCCCCGTTCGTTTGGACGGGAGAGGCCGGCAAAATTTCAAAAAATGGTCATTTTGACCTTCCAAAACGGAATTTTTTCTACACAAGGAGAACGAGGCGACTCAGAGGCCTGCCCTTTTAACTGTAGCATCCCAGCATCTTCAGTAGTAACCACCGGTAAAATCCGGCAAATCCGTCGCACTTTTTTCTAGCCCCAATTTTTGGGTACCTAAAGTATTTGAGTCTGTAATTCCGGAAATAATGGCCATACCGAGGAACGGGATGCGGCCCTGTATTCCCCCTTGACTTACTTCTTACACGATAGCATCAAAACGGCAATCGCGAACACTTTCTGATTTTCGAGAAAAAAAGGGGAACGGTTTAAACCACTATTCCGCCGCCATTCTAGCCGCCATAACTCCGCAGTACGTGTAGTGACAACAAAGCCGATGAGTGCGTTGAATACAGCTCGTCGAACTCTATCTTGAGTATAAAGGACAACTCTCGATCCCAGTTCGTTTGGACGGGAGAGGCCGGCAAAATTTCAAAAAATGGTCATTTTGACCATCCAAAACGGAATTTTTTCTACACAAGGAGAACGAGGCGACTCAGAGGCCTGCCCTTTTAACTGTAGCATCCCAGCATATTCAGTAGTAACCACCGGTAAAATCCGGCAAATCCGTCGCACTTTTTTCTAGCCCCAATTTTTGGGTACCTAAAGTATTTGAGTCTGTAATTCCGGAAATAATGGCCATACCGAGGAACGGGATGCGGCCCTGTATTCCCCGTTGACTTACTTCTTACACGATAGCATCAAAACGGCAATCGCGAACACTTTCTGATTTTCGAGAAAAAAAGGGGAAGGGTTTAAACCACTATTCCGCCGCCATTCTAGCCGCCATAACTCCGCAGTACGTGTAGTGACAACAAAGCCGATGAGTGCGTTGAATACAGCTCGTCGAACTCTATCTTGAGTATAAAGGACAACTCTCGATCCCAGTTCGTTTGGACGGGAGAGGCCGGCAAAATTTCAAAAAATGGTCATTTTGACCATCCAAAACGGAATTTTTTCTACACAAGGAGAACGAGGCGACTCAGAGGCCTGCCCTTTTAACTGTAGCATCCCAGCATCTTCAGTAGTAACCACCGGTAAAATCCGGCAAATCCGTCGCACTTTTTTCTAGCCCCAATTTTTGGGTACCTAAAGTATTTGAGTCTGTAATTCCGGAAATAATGGCCATACCGAGGAACGGGATGCGGCCCTGTATTCCCCCTTGACTTACTTCTTACACGATAGCATCAAAACGGCAATCGCGAACACTTTCTGATTTTCGAGAAAAAAAGGGGAAGGGTTTAAACCACTATTCCGCCGCCATTCTAGCCGCCATAACTCCGCAGTACGTGTAGTGACAACAAAGCCGATGAGTGCGTTGAATACAGCTCGTCGAACTCTATCTTGAGTATAAAGGACAACTCTCGATCCCCGTTCGTTTGGACGGGAGGGGCCGGCAAAATTTCAAAAAATGGTCATTTTGACCTTCCAAAACGGAATTTTTTCTACACAAGGAGAACGAGGCGACTCAGAGGCCTGCCCTTTTAACTGTAGCATCCCAGCATCTTCAGTAGTAACCACCGGTAAAATCCGGCAAATCCGTCGCACTTTTTTCTAGCCCCAATTTTTGGGTACCTAAAGTATTTGAGTCTGTAATTCCGGAAATAATGGCCATACCGAGGAACGGGATGCGGCCCTGTATTCCCTCTTGACTTACTTCTTACACGATAGCATCAAAACGGCAATCGCGAACACTTTCTGATTTTCGAGAAAAAAAGGGGAAGGGTTTAAACCACTATTCCGCCGCCATTCTAGCCGCCATAACTCCGCAGTACGTGTAGTGACAACAAAGCCGATGAGTGCGTTGAATACAGCTCGTCGAACTCTATCTTGAGTGTAAAGGACAACTCTCGATCCCCGTTCGTTTGGACGGGAGAGGCCGGCAAAATTTCCAAAATATGGTCATTTTGACCTTCCAAAACGGAATTTTTTCTACACAAGGAGAACGAGGCGACTCAGAGGCCTGCCCTTTTAACTGTAGCATCCCAGCATCTTCAGTAGTAACCACCGGTAAAATCCGGCAAATCCGTCGCACTTTTTTCTAGCCCCAATTTTTGGGTACCTAAAGTATTTGAGTCTGTAATTCCGGAAATAATGGCCATACCGAGGAACGGGATGCGGCCCTGTATTCCCCCTTGACTTACTTCTTACACGATAGCATCAAAACGGCAATCGCGAACACTTTCTGATTTTCGAGAAAAAAAGGGGAAGGGTTTAAACCACTATTCCGCCGCAATTCTAGCCGCCATAACTCCGCAGTACGTGTAGTGACAACAAAGCCGATGAGTGCGTTGAATACAGCTCGTCGAACTCTATCTTGAGTATAAAGGACAACTCTCGATCCCAGTTCGTTTGGACGGGAGAGGCCGGCAAAATTTCAAAAAATGGTCATTTTGACCATCCAAAACGGAATTTTTTCTACACAAGGAGAACGAGGCGACTCAGAGGCCTGCCCTTTTAACTGTAGCATCCCAGCATCTTCAGTAGTAACCACCGGTAAAATCCGGCAAATCCGTCGCACTTTTTTCTAGCCCCAATTTTTGGGTACCTAAAGTATTTGAGTCTGTAATTCCGGAAATAATGGCCATACCGAGGAACGGGATGCGGCCCTGTATTCCCCCTTGACTTACTTCTTACACGATAGCATCAAAACGGCAATCGCGAACACTTTCTGATTTTCGAGAAAAAAAGGGGAAGGGTTTAAACCACTATTCCGCCGCCATTCTAGCCGCCATAACTCCGCAGTACGTGTAGTGACAACAAAGCCGATGAGTGCGTTGAATACAGCTCGTTGAACTCTATCTTGAGTATAAAGGACAAATCTCGATCCCAGTTCGTTTGGACGGGAGAGGCCGGCAAAATTTCAAAAAATGGTCATTTTGACCATCCAAAACGGAATTTTTTCTACACAAGGAGAACGAGGCGACTCAGAGGCCTGCCCTTTTAACTGTAGCATCCCAGCATCTTCAGTAGTAACCACCGGTAAAATCCGGCAAATCCGTCGCACTTTTTTCTAGCCCCAATTTTTGGGTACCTAAAGTATTTGAGTCTGTAATTCCGGAAATAATGGCCATACCGAGGAACGGGATGCGGCCCTGTATTCCCCCTTGACTTACTTCTTACACGATAGCATCAAAACGGCAATCGCGAACACTTTCTGATTTTCGAGAAAAAAAGGGGAAGGGTTTAAACCACTATTCCGCCGCCATTCTAGCCGCCATAACTCCGCAGTACGTGTAGAGACAACAAAGCCGATGAGTGCGTTGAATACAGCTCGTCGAACTCTATCTTGAGTATAAAGGACAACTCTCGATCCCCGTTCGTTTGGACGGGAGAGGCCGGCAAAATTTCAAAAAATGGTCATTTTGACCTTCCAAAACGGAATTTTTTCTACACAAGGAGAACGAGGCGACTCAGAGGCCTGCCCTTTTAACTGTAGCATCCCAGCATCTTCAGTAGTAACCACCGGTAAAATCCGGCAAATCCGTCGCACTTTTTTCTAGCCCCAATTTTTGGGTACCTAAAGTATTTGAGTCTGTAATTCCGGAAATAATGGCCATACCGAGGAACGGGATGCGGCCCTGTATTCCCCCTTGACTTACTTCTTACACGATAGTATCAAAACGGCAATCGCGAACACTTTCTGATTTTCGAGAAAATCCGCCGCCATTCTAGCCGCCATAACTCCGCAGTACGTGTAGTGACAACAAAGCCGATGAGTGCGTTGAATACAGCTCGTCGAACTCTATCTTGAGTATAAAGGACAACTCTCGATCCCCGTTCGTTTGGACGGGAGAGGCCGGCAAAATTTCAAAAAATGGTCATTTTGACCTTCCAAAACGGAATTTTTTCTACACAAGGAGAACGAGGCGACTCAGAGGCCTGCCCTTTTAACTGTAGCATCCCAGCATCTTCAGTAGTAACCACCGGTAAAATCCGGCAAATCCGTCGCACTTTTTTCTAGCCCCAATTTTTGGGTACCTAAAGTATTTGAGTCTGTAATTCCGGAAATAATGGCCATACCGAGGAACGGTATGCGGCCCTGTATTCCCCCTTGACTTACTTCTTACACGATAGCATCAAAACGGCAATCGCGAACACTTTCTGATTTTCGAGAAAAAAAGGGGAAGGGTTTAAACCACTATTCCGCCGCCATTCTAGCCGCCATAACTCCGCAGTACGTGTAGTGACAACAAAGCCGATGAGTGCGTTGAATACAGCTCGTCGAACTCTATCTTGAGTATAAAGGACAACTCTCGATCCCCGTTCGTTTGGACGGGAGAGGCCGGCAAAATTTCAAAAAATGGTCATTTTGACCTTCCAAAACGGAATTTTTTCTACACAAGGAGAACGAGGCGACTCAGAGGCCTGCCCTTTTAACTGTAGCATCCCAGCATCTTCAGTAGTAACCACCGGTAAAATCCGGCAAATCCGTCGCACTTTTTTCTAGCCCCAATTTTTGGGTACCTAAAGTATTTGAGTCTGTAATTCCGGAAATAATGGCCATACCGAGGAACGGGATGCGGCCCTGTATTCCCCCTTGACTTACTTCTTACACGATAGCATCAAAACGGCAATCGCGAACACTTTCTGATTTTCGAGAAAAAAAGTGGAACGGTTTAAACCACTATTCCGCCGCCATTCTAGCCGCCATAACTCCGCAGTACGTGTAGTGACAACAAAGCCGATGAGTGCGTTGAATACAGCTCGTCGAACTCTATCTTGAGTATAAAGGACAACTCTCGATCCCAGTTCGTTTGGACGGGAGAGGCCGGCAAAATTTCAAAAAATGGTCATTTTGACCATCCAAAACGGAATTTTTTCTACACAAGGAGAACGAGGCGACTCAGAGGCCTGCCCTTTTAACTGTAGCATCCCAGCATATTCAGTAGTAAATACCGGTAAAATCCGGCAAATCCGTCGCACTTTTTTCTAGCCCCAATTTTTGGGTACCTAAAGTATTTGAGTCTGTAATTCCGGAAATAATGGCCATACCGAGGAACGGGATGCGGCCCTGTATTCCCCGTTGACTTACTTCTTACACGATAGCATCAAAACGGCAATCGCGAACACTTTCTGATTTTCGAGAAAAAAAGGGGAAGGGTTTAAACCACTATTCCGCCGCCATTCTAGCCGCCATAACTCCGCAGTACGTGTAGTGACAACAAAGCCGATGAGTGCGTTGAATACAGCTCGTCGAACTCTATCTTGAGTATAAAGGACAACTCTCGATCCCAGTTCGTTTGGACGGGAGAGGCCGGCAAAATTTCAAAAAATGGTCATTTTGACCATCCAAAACGGAATTTTTTCTACACAAGGAGAACGAGGCGACTCAGAGGCCTGCCCTTTTAACTGTAGCATCCCAGCATCTTCAGTAGTAACCTCCGGTAAAATCCGGCAAATCCGTCGCACTTTTTTCTAGCCCCAATTTTTGGGTACCTAAAGTATTTGAGTCTGTAATTCCGGAAATAATGGCCATACCGAGGAACGGGATGCGGCCCTATATTCCCCCTTGACTTACTTCTTACACGATAGCATCAAAACGGCAATCGCGAACACTTTCTGATTTTCGAGAAAAAAAGGGGAAGGGTTTAAACCACTATTCCGCCGCCATTCTAGCCGCCATAACTCCGCAGTACGTGTAGTGACAACAAAGCCGATGAGTGCGTTGAATACAGCTCGTCGAACTCTATCTTGAGTATAAAGGACAACTCTCGATCCCCGTTCGTTTGGACGGGAGAGGCCGGCAAAATTTCAAAAAATGGTCATTTTGACCTTCCAAAACGGAATTTTTTCTACACAAGGAGAACGAGGCGACTCAGAGGCCTGCCCTTTTAACTGTAGCATCCCAGCATCTTCAGTAGTAACCACCAATAAAATCCGGCAAATCCGTCGCACTTTTTTCTAGCCCCAATTTTTGGGTACCTAAAGTATTTGAGTCTGTAATTCCGGAAATAATGGCCATACCGAGGAACGGGATGCGGCCCTGTATTCCCCCTTGACTTACTTCTTACACGATAGCATCAAAACGGCAATCGCGAACACTTTCTGATTTTCGAGAAAAAAAGGGGAAGGGTTTAAACCACTATTCCGCCGCCATTCTAGCCGCCATAACTCCGCAGTACGTGTAGTGACAACAAAGCCGATGAGTGCGTTGAATACAGCTCGTTGAACTCTATCTTGAGTATAAAGGACAAATCTCGATCCCAGTTCGTTTGGACGGGAGAGGCCGGCAAAATTTCAAAAAATGGTCATTTTGACCATCCAAAACGGAATTTTTTCTACACAAGGTGAACGAGGCGACTCAGAGGCCTGCCCTTTTAACTGTAGCATCCCAGCATCTTCAGTAGTAACCACCGGTAAAATCCGGCAAATCCGTCGCACTTTTTTCTAGCCCCAATTTTTGGGTACCTAAAGTATTTGAGTCTGTAATTCCGGAAATAATGGCCATACCGAGGAACGGGATGCGGCCCTGTATTCCCCCTTGACTTACTTCTTACACGATAGCATCAAAACGGCAATCGCGAACACTTTCTGATTTTCGAGAAAAAAAGGGGAAGGGTTTAAACCACTATTCCGCCGCCATTCTAGCCGCCATAACTCCGCAGTACGTGTAGAGACAACAAAGCCGATGAGTGCGTTGAATACAGCTCGTCGAACTCTATCTTGAGTATAAAGGACAACTCTCGATCCCCGTTCGTTTGGACGGGAGAGGCCGGCAAAATTTCAAAAAATGGTCATTTTGACCTTCCAAAACGGAATTTTTTCTACACAAGGAGAACGAGGCGACTCAGAGGCCTGCCCTTTTAACTGTAGCATCCCAGCATCTTCAGTAGTAACCACCGGTAAAATCCGGCAAATCCGTCGCACTTTTTTCTAGCCCCAATTTTTGGGTACCTAAAGTATTTGAGTCTGTAATTCCGGAAATAATGGCCATACCGAGGAACGGGATGCGGCCCTGTATTCCCCCTTGACTTACTTCTTACACGATAGCATCAAAACGGCAATCGCGAACACTTTCTGATTTTCGAGAAAATCCGCCGCCATTCTAGCCGCCATAACTCCGCAGTACGTGTAGTGACAACAAAGCCGATGAGTGCGTTGAATACAGCTCGTCGAACTCTATCTTGAGTATAAAGGACAACTCTCGATCCCCGTTCGTTTGGACGGGAGAGGCCGGCAAAATTTCAAAAAATGGTCATTTTGACCTTCCAAAACGGAATTTTTTCTACACAAGGAGAACGAGGCGACTCAGAGGCCTGCCCTTTTAACTGTAGCATCCCAGCATCTTCAGTAGTAACCACCGGTAAAATCCGGCAAATCCGTCGCACTTTTTTCTAGCCCCAATTTTTGGGTACCTAAAGTATTTGAGTCTGTAATTCCGGAAATAATGGCCATACCGAGGAACGGGATGCGGCCCTGTATTCCCCCTTGACTTACTTCTTACACGATAGCATCAAAACGGCAATCGCGAACACTTTCTGATTTTCGAGAAAAAAAGGGGAAGGGTTTAAACCACTATTCCGCCGCCATTCTAGCCGCCATAACTCCGCAGTACGTGTAGTGACAACAAAGCCGATGAGTGCGTTGAATACAGCTCGTCGAACTCTATCTTGAGTATAAAGGACAACTCTCGATCCCCGTTCGTTTGGACGGGAGAGGCCGGCAAAATTTCAAAAAATGGTCATTTTGACCTTCCAAAACGGAATTTTTTCTACACAAGGAGAACGAGGCGACTCAGAGGCCTGCCCTTTTAACTGTAGCATCCCAGCATCTTCAGTAGTAACCACCGGTAAAATCCGGCAAATCCGTCGCACTTTTTTCTAGCCCCAATTTTTGGGTACCTAAAGTATTTGATTCTGTAATTCCGGAAATAATGGCCATACCGAGGAACGGGATGCGGCCCTGTATTCCCCCTTGACTTACTTCTTACACGATAGCATCAAAACGGCAATCGCGAACACTTTCTGATTTTCGAGAAAAAAAGGGGAAGGGTTTAAACCACTATTCCGCCGCCATTCTAGCCGCCATAACTCCGCAGTACGTGTAGTGACAACAAAGCCGATGAGTGCGTTGAATACAGCTCGTCGAACTCTATCTTGAGTATAAAGGACAACTCTCGATCCCCGTTCGTTTGGACGGGAGAGGCCGGCAAAATTTCAAAAAATGGTCATTTTGACCTTCCAAAACGGAATTTTTTCTACACAAGGAGAACGAGGCGACTCAGAGGCCTGCCCTTTTAACTGTAGCATCCCAGCATCTTCAGTAGTAACCACCGGTAAAATCCGGCAAATCCGTCGCACTTTTTTCTAGCCCCAATTTTTGGGTACCTAAAGTATTTGAGTCTGTAATTCCGGAAATAATGGCCATACCGAGGAACGGGATGCGGCCCTGTATTCCCCCTTGACTTACTTCTTACACGATAGCATCAAAACGGCAATCGCGAACACTTTCTGATTTTCGAGAAAAAAAGGGGAACGGTTTAAACCACTATTCCGCCGCCATTCTAGCCGCCATAACTCCGCAGTACGTGTAGTGACAACAAAGCCGATGAGTGCGTTGAATACAGCTCGTCGAACTCTATCTTGAGTATAAAGGACAACTCTCGATCCCAGTTCGTTTGGACGGGAGAGGCCGGCAAAATTTCAAAAAATGGTCATTTTGACCATCCAAAACGGAATTTTTTCTACACAAGGAGAACGAGGCGACTCAGAGGCCTGCCCTTTTAACTGTAGCATCCCAGCATATTCAGTAGTAAATACCGGTAAAATCCGGCAAATCCGTCGCACTTTTTTCTAGCCCCAATTTTTGGGTACCTAAAGTATTTGAGTCTGTAATTCCGGAAATAATGGCCATACCGAGGAACGGGATGCGGCCCTGTATTCCCCGTTGACTTACTTCTTACACGATAGCATCAAAACGGCAATCGCGAACACTTTCTGATTTTCGAGAAAAAAAGGGGAAGGGTTTAAACCACTATTCCGCCGCCATTCTAGCCGCCATAACTCCGCAGTACGTGTAGTGACAACAAAGCCGATGAGTGCGTTGAATACAGCTCGTCGAACTCTATCTTGAGTATAAAGGACAACTCTCGATCCCCGTTCGTTTGGACGGGAGGGGCCGGCAAAATTTCAAAAAATGGTCATTTTGACCTTCCAAAACGGAATTTTTTCTACACAAGGAGAACGAGGCGACTCAGAGGCCTGCCCTTTTAACTGTAGCATCCCAGCATCTTCAGTAGTAACCACCGGTAAAATCCGGCAAATCCGTCGCACTTTTTTCTAGCCCCAATTTTTGGGTACCTAAAGTATTTGAGTCTGTAATTCCGGAAATAATGGCCATACCGAGGAACGGGATGCGGCCCTGTATTCCCTCTTGACTTACTTCTTACACGATAGCATCAAAACGGCAATCGCGAACACTTTCTGATTTTCGAGAAAAAAAGGGGAAGGGTTTAAACCACTATTCCGCCGCCATTCTAGCCGCCATAACTCCACAGTACGTGTAGTGACAACAAAGCCGATGAGTGCGTTGAATACAGCTCGTCGACCTCTATCTTGAGTGTAAAGGACAACTCTCGATCCCCGTTCGTTTGGACGGGAGAGGCCGGCAAAATTTCCAAAATATGGTCATTTTGACCTTCCAAAACGGAATTTTTTCTACACAAGGAGAACGAGGCGACTCAGAGGCCTGCCCTTTTAACTGTAGCATCCCAGCATCTTCAGTAGTAACCACCGGTAAAATCCGGCAAATCCGTCGCACTTTTTTCTAGCCCCAATTTTTGGGTACCTAAAGTATTTGAGTCTGTAATTCCGGAAATAATGGCCATACCGAGGAACGGGATGCGGCCCTGTATTCCCCCTTGACTTACTTCTTACACGATAGCATCAAAACGGCAATCGCGAACACTTTCTGATTTTCGAGAAAAAAAGGGGAACGGTTTAAACCACTATTCCGCCGCCATTCTAGCCGCCATAACTCCGCAGTACGTGTAGTGACAACAAAGCCGATGAGTGCGTTGAATACAGCTCGTCGAACTCTATCTTGAGTATAAAGGACAACTCTCGATCCCAGTTCGTTTGGACGGGAGAGGCCGGCAAAATTTCAAAAAATGGTCATTTTGACCATCCAAAACGGAATTTTTTCTACACAAGGAGAACGAGGCGACTCAGAGGCCTGCCCTTTTAACTGTAGCATCCCAGCATCTTCAGTAGTAACCACCGGTAAAATCCGGCAAATCCGTCGCACTTTTTTCTAGCCCCAATTTTTGGGTACCTAAAGTATTTGAGTCTGTAATTCCGGAAATAATGGCCATACCGAGGAACGGGATGCGGCCCTGTATTCCCCCTTGACTTACTTCTTACACGATAGCATCAAAACGGCAATCGCGAACACTTTCTGATTTTCGAGAAAAAAAGGGGAAGGGTTTAAACCACTATTCCGCCGCCATTCTAGCCGCCATAACTCCGCACTACGTGTAGTGACAACAAAGCCGATGAGTGCGTTGAATACAGCTCGTTGAACTCTATCTTGAGTATAAAGGACAAATCTCGATCCCAGTTCGTTTGGACGGGAGAGGCCGGCAAAATTTCAAAAAATGGTCATTTTGACCATCCAAAACGGAATTTTTTTCTACACAAGGAGAACGAGGCGACTCAGAGGCCTGCCCTTTTAACTGTAGCATCCCAGCATCTTCAGTAGTAACCACCGGTAAAATCCGGCAAATCCGTCGCACTTTTTTCTAGCCCCAATTTTTGGGTACCTAAAGTATTTGAGTCTGTAATTCCGGAAATAATGGCCATACCGAGGAACGGGATGCGGCCCTGTATTCCCCCTTGACTTACTTCTTACACGATAGCATCAAAACGGCAATCGCGAACACTTTCTGATTTTCGAGAAAAAAAGGGGAAGGGTTTAAACCACTATTCCGCCGCCATTCTAGCCGCCATAACTCCGCAGTACGTGTAGAGACAACAAAGCCGATGAGTGCGTTGAATACAGCTCGTCGAACTCTATCTTGAGTATAAAGGACAACTCTCGATCCCCGTTCGTTTGGACGGGAGAGGCCGGCAAAATTTCAAAAAATGGTCATTTTGACCTTCCAAAACGGAATTTTTTCTACACAAGGAGAACGAGGCGACTCAGAGGCCTGCCCTTTTAACTGTAGCATCCCAGCATCTTCAGTAGTAACCACCGGTAAAATCCGGCAAATCCGTCGCACTTTTTTCTAGCCCCAATTTTTGGGTACCTAAAGTATTTGAGTCTGTAATTCCGGAAATAATGGCCATACCGAGGAACGGGATGCGGCCCTGTATTCCCCCTTGACTTACTTCTTACACGATAGCATCAAAACGGCAATCGCGAACACTTTCTGATTTTCGAGAAAAAAAGGGGAAGGGTTTAAACCACTATTCCGCCGCCATTCTAGCCGCCATAACTCCGCAGTACTTGTAGTGACAACAAAGCCGATGAGTGCGTTGAATACAGCTCGTCGAACTCTATCTTGAGTATAAAGGACAACTCTCGATCCCAGTTCGTTTGGACGGGAGAGGCCGGCAAAATTTCAAAATATGATCATTTTGACCATCCAAAACGGAATTTTTTCTACACAAGGAGAACGAGGCGACTCAGAGGCCTGCCCTTTTAACTGTAGCATCCCAGCATCTTCAGTAGTAACCACCGGTAAAATCCGGCAAATCCGTCGCACTTTTTTCTAGCCCCAATTTTTGGGTACCTAAAGTATTTGAGTCTGTAATTCCGGAAATAATGGCCATACCGAGGAACGGGATGCGGCCCTGTATTCCCCCTTGACTTACTTCTTACACGATAGCATCAAAACGGCAATCGCGAACACTTTCTGATTTTCGAGAAAAAAAGGGGAAGGGTTTAAACCACTATTCCGCCGCCATTCTAGCCGCCATAACTCCGCAGTACGTGTAGTGACAACAAAGCCGATGAGTGCGTTGAATACAGCTCGTCGAACTCTATCTTGAGTATAAAGGACAACTCTCGATCCCCGTTCGTTTGGACGGGAGAGGCCGGCAAAATTTCAAAAAATGGTCATTTTGACCTTCCAAAACGGAATTTTTTCTACACAAGGAGAACGAGGCGACTCAGAGGCCTGCCCTTTTAACTGTAGCATCCCAGCATCTTCAGTAGTAACCACCGGTAAAATCCGGCAAATCCGTCGCACTTTTTTCTAGCCCCAATTTTTGGGTACCTAAAGTATTTGAGTCTGTAATTCCGGAAATAATGGCCATACCGAGGAACGGGATGCGGCCCTGTATTCCCCCTTGACTTACTTCTTACACGATAGCATCAAAACGGCAATCGCGAACACTTTCTGATTTTCGAGAAAAAAAGGGGAAGGGTTTAAACCACTATTCCGCCGCCATTCTAGCCGCCATAACTCCGCAGTACGTGTAGTGACAACAAAGCCGATGAGTGCGTTGAATACAGCTCGTCGAACTCTATCTTGAGTATAAAGGACAACTCTCGATCCCCGTTCGTTTGGACGGGAGAGGCCGGCAAAATTTCAAAAAATGGTCATTTTGACCTTCCAAAACGGAATTTTTTCTACACAAGGAGAACGAGGCGACTCAGAGGCCTGCCCTTTTAACTGTAGCATCCCAGCATCTTCAGTAGTAACCACCGGTAAAATCCGGCAAATCCGTCGCACTTTTTTCTAGCCCCAATTTTTGGGTACCTAAAGTATTTGAGTCTGTAATTCCGGAAATAATGGCCATACCGAGGAACGGGATGCGGCCCTGTATTCCCCCTTGACTTACTTCTTACACGATAGCATCAAAACGGCAATCGCGAACACTTTCTGATTTTCGAGAAAAAAAGGGGAACGGTTTAAACCACTATTCCGCCGCCATTCTAGCCGCCATAACTCCGCAGTACGTGTAGTGACAACAAAGCCGATGAGTGCGTTGAATACAGCTCGTCGAACTCTATCTTGAGTGTAAAGGACAACTCTCGATCCCCGTTCGTTTGGACGGGAGAGGCCGGCAAAATTTCCAAAATATGGTCATTTTGACCTTCCAAAACGGAATTTTTTCTACACAAGGAGAACGAGGCGACTCAGAGGCCTGCCCTTTTAACTGTAGCATCCCAGCATCTTCAGTAGTAACCACCGGTAAAATCCGGCAAATCCGTCGCACTTTTTTCTAGCCCCAATTTTTGGGTACCTAAAGTATTTGAGTCTGTAATTCCGGAAATAATGGCCATACCGAGGAACGGGATGCGGCCCTGTATTCCCCCTTGACTTACTTCTTACACGATAGCATCAAAACGGCAATCGCGAACACTTTCTGATTTTCGAGAAAAAAAGGGGAAGGGTTTAAACCACTATTCCGCCGCAATTCTAGCCGCCATAACTCCGCAGTACGTGTAGTGACAACAAAGCCGATGAGTGCGTTGAATACAGCTCGTCGAACTCTATCTTGAGTATAAAGGACAACTCTCGATCCCAGTTCGTTTGGACGGGAGAGGCCGGCAAAATTTCAAAAAATGGTCATTTTGACCATCCAAAACGGAATTTTTTCTACACAAGGAGAACGAGGCGACTCAGAGGCCTGCCCTTTTAACTGTAGCATCCCAGCATCTTCAGTAGTAACCACCGGTAAAATCCGGCAAATCCGTCGCACTTTTTTCTAGCCCCAATTTTTGGGTACCTAAAGTATTTGAGTCTGTAATTCCGGAAATAATGGCCATACCGAGGAACGGGATGCGGCCCTGTATTCCCCCTTGACTTACTTCTTACACGATAGCATCAAAACGGCAATCGCGAACACTTTCTGATTTTCGAGAAAAAAAGGGGAAGGGTTTAAACCACTATTCCGCCGCCATTCTAGCCGCCATAACTCCGCAGTACGTGTAGTGACAACAAAGCCGATGAGTGCGTTGAATACAGCTCGTTGAACTCTATCTTGAGTATAAAGGACAAATCTCGATCCCAGTTCGTTTGGACGGGAGAGGCCGGCAAAATTTCAAAAAATGGTCATTTTGACCATCCAAAACGGAATTTTTTCTACACAAGGAGAACGAGGCGACTCAGAGGCCTGCCCTTTTAACTGTAGCATCCCAGCATCTTCAGTAGTAACCACCGGTAAAATCCGGCAAATCCGTCGCACTTTTTTCTAGCCCCAATTTTTGGGTACCTAAAGTATTTGAGTCTGTAATTCCGGAAATAATGGCCATACCGAGGAACGGGATGCGGCCCTGTATTCCCCCTTGACTTACTTCTTACACGATAGCATCAAAACGGCAATCGCGAACACTTTCTGATTTTCGAGAAAAAAAGGGGAAGGGTTTAAACCACTATTCCGCCGCCATTCTAGCCGCCATAACTCCGCAGTACGTGTAGAGACAACAAAGCCGATGAGTGCGTTGAATACAGCTCGTCGAACTCTATCTTGAGTATAAAGGACAACTCTCGATCCCCGTTCGTTTGGACGGGAGAGGCCGGCAAAATTTCAAAAAATGGTCATTTTGACCTTCCAAAACGGAATTTTTTCTACACAAGGAGAACGAGGCGACTCAGAGGCCTGCCCTTTTAACTGTAGCATCCCAGCATCTTCAGTAGTAACCACCGGTAAAATCCGGCAAATCCGTCGCACTTTTTTCTAGCCCCAATTTTTGGGTACCTAAAGTATTTGAGTCTGTAATTCCGGAAATAATGGCCATACCGAGGAACGGGATGCGGCCCTGTATTCCCCCTTGACTTACTTCTTACACGATAGCATCAAAACGGCAATCGCGAACACTTTCTGATTTTCGAGAAAATCCGCCGCCATTCTAGCCGCCATAACTCCGCAGTACGTGTAGTGACAACAAAGCCGATGAGTGCGTTGAATACAGCTCGTCGAACTCTATCTTGAGTATAAAGGACAACTCTCGATCCCCGTTCGTTTGGACGGGAGAGGCCGGCAAAATTTCAAAAAATGGTCATTTTGACCTTCCAAAACGGAATTTTTTCTACACAAGGAGAACGAGGCGACTCAGAGGCCTGCCCTTTTAACTGTAGCATCCCAGCATCTTCAGTAGTAACCACCGGTAAAATCCGGCAAATCCGTCGCACTTTTTTCTAGCCCCAATTTTTGGGTACCTAAAGTATTTGAGTCTGTAATTCCGGAAATAATGGCCATACCGAGGAACGGGATGCGGCCCTGTATTCCCCCTTGACTTACTTCTTACACGATAGCATCAAAACGGCAATCGCGAACACTTTCTGATTTTCGAGAAAAAAAGGGGAAGGGTTTAAACCACTATTCCGCCGCCATTCTAGCCGCCATAACTCCGCAGTACGTGTAGTGACAACAAAGCCGATGAGTGCGTTGAATACAGGTCGTCGAACTCTATCTTGAGTATAAAGGACAACTCTCGATCCCCGTTCGTTTGGACGGGAGAGGCCGGCAAAATTTCAAAAAATGGTCATTTTGACCTTCCAAAACGGAATTTTTTCTACACAAGGAGAACGAGGCGACTCAGAGGCCTGCCCTTTTAACTGTAGCATCCCAGCATCTTCAGTAGTAACCACCGGTAAAATCCGGCAAATCCGTCGCACTTTTTTCTAGCCCCAATTTTTGGGTACCTAAAGTATTTGAGTCTGTAATTCCGGAAATAATGGCCATACCGAGGAACGGGATGCGGCCCTGTATTCCCCCTTGACTTACTTCTTACACGATAGCATCAAAACGGCAATCGCGAACACTTTCTGATTTTCGAGAAAAAAAGGGGAAGGGTTTAAACCACTATTCCGCCGCCATTCTAGCCGCCATAACTCCGCAGTACGTGTAGTGACAACAAAGCCGATGAGTGCGTTGAATACAGCTCGTCGAACTCTATCTTGAGTATAAAGGACAACTCTCGATCCCCGTTCGTTTGGACGGGAGAGGCCGGCAAAATTTCAAAAAATGGTCATTTTGACCTTCCAAAACGGAATTTTTTCTACACAAGGAGAACGAGGCGACTCAGAGGCCTGCCCTTTTAACTGTAGCATCCCAGCATCTTCAGTAGTAACCACCGGTAAAATCCGGCAAATCCGTCGCACTTTTTTCTAGCCCCAATTTTTGGGTACCTAAAGTATTTGAGTCTGTAATTCCGGAAATAATGGCCATACCGAGGAACGGGATGCGGCCCTGTATTCCCCCTTGACTTACTTCTTACACGATAGCATCAAAACGGCAATCGCGAACACTTTCTGATTTTCGAGAAAAAAAGGGGAACGGTTTAAACCACTATTCCGCCGCCATTCTAGCCGCCATAACTCCGCAGTACGTGTAGTGACAACAAAGCCGATGAGTGCGTTGAATACAGCTCGTCGAACTCTATCTTGAGTATAAAGGACAACTCTCGATCCCAGTTCGTTTGGACGGGAGAGGCCGGCAAAATTTCAAAAAATGGTCATTTTGACCATCCAAAACGGAATTTTTTCTACACAAGGAGAACGAGGCGACTCAGAGGCCTGCCCTTTTAACTGTAGCATCCCAGCATATTCAGTAGTAACCACCGGTAAAATCCGGCAAATCCGTCGCACTTTTTTCTAGCCCCAATTTTTGGGTACCTAAAGTATTTGAGTCTGTAATTCCGGAAATAATGGCCATACCGAGGAACGGGATGCGGCCCTGTATTCCCCGTTGACTTACTTCTTACACGATAGCATCAAAACGGCAATCGCGAACACTTTCTGATTTTCCGCCGCCATTCTAGCCGCCATAACTCCGCAGTACGTGTAGTGACAACAAAGCCGATGAGTGCGTTGAATACAGCTCGTCGAACTCTATCTTGAGTATAAAGGACAACTCTCGATCCCAGTTCGTTTGGACGGGAGAGGCCGGCAAAATTTCAAAAAATGGTCATTTTGACCATCCAAAACGGAATTTTTTCTACACAAGGATAACGAGGCGACTCAGAGGCCTGCCCTTTTAACTGTAGCATCCCAGCATCTTCAGTAGTAACCACCGGTAAAATCCGGCAAATCCGTCGCACTTTTTTCTAGCCCCAATTTTTGGGTACCTAAAGTATTTGAGTCTGTAATTCCGGAAATAATGGCCATACCGAGGAACGGGATGCGGCCCTGTATTCCCTCTTGACTTACTTCTTACACGATAGCATCAAAACGGCAATCGCGAACACTTTCTGATTTTCGAGAAAAAAAGGGGAAGGGTTTAAA
Source organism: Periplaneta americana (assembly GCF_040183065.1). Lineage (NCBI taxonomy): Eukaryota > Metazoa > Arthropoda > Insecta > Blattodea > Blattidae > Periplaneta > Periplaneta americana. The sequence goes on along the minus strand of NC_091119.1, from coordinate 202,557,549 downwards.
CCACTATTCCGCCGCCATTCTAGCCGCCATAACTCCGCAGTACGTGTAGTGACAACAAAGCCGATGAGTGCGTTGAATACAGCTCGTCGAACTCTATCTTGTGTGTAAAGGACAACTCTCGATCCCCGTTCGTTTGGACGGGAGAGGCCGGCAAAATTTCCAAAATATGGTCATTTTGACCTTCCAAAACGGAATTTTTTCTACACAAGGAGAACGAGGCGACTCAGAGGCCTGCCCTTTTAACTGTAGCATCCCAGCATCTTCAGTAGTAACCACCGGTAAAATCCGGCAAATCCGTCGCACTTTTTTCTAGCCCCAATTTTTGGGTACCTAAAGTATTTGAGTCTGTAATTCCGGAAATAATGGCCATACCGAAGAACGGGATGCGGCCCTGTATTCCCCCTTGACTTACTTCTTACACGATAGCATCAAAACGGCAATCGCGAACACTTTCTGATTTTCGAGAAAAAAAGGGGAAGGGTTTAAACCACTATTCCGCCGCAATTCTAGCCGCCATAACTCCGCAGTACGTGTAGTGACAACAAAGCCGATGAGTGCGTTGAATACAGCTCGTCGAACTCTATCTTGAGTATAAAGGACAACTCTCGATCCCAGTTCGTTTGGACGGGAGAGGCCGGCAAAATTTCAAAAAATGGTCATTTTGACCATCCAAAACGGAATTTTTTCTACACAAGGAGAACGAGGCGACTCAGAGGCCTGCCCTTTTAACTGTAGCATCCCAGCATCTTCAGTAGTAACCACCGGTAAAATCCGGCAAATCCGTCGCACTTTTTTCTAGCCCCAATTTTTGGGTACCTAAAGTATTTGAGTCTGTAATTCCGGAAATAATGGCCATACCGAGGAACGGGATGCGGCCCTGTATTCCCCCTTGACTTACTTCTTACACGATAGCATCAAAACGGCAATCGCGAACACTTTCTGATTTTCGAGAAAAAAAGGGGAAGGGTTTAAACCACTATTCCGCCGCCATTCTAGCCGCCATAACTCCGCAGTACGTGTAGTGACAACAAAGCCGATGAGTGCGTTGAATACAGCTCGTCGAACTCTATCTTGAGTATAAAGGACAACTCTCGATCCCCGTTCGTTTGGACGGGAGAGGCCGGCAAAATTTCAAAAAATGGTCATTTTGACCTTCCAAAACGGAATTTTTTCTACACAAGGAGAACGAGGCGACTCAGAGGCCTGCCCTTTTAACTGTAGCATCCCAGCATCTTCAGTAGTAACCACCGGTAAAATCCGGCAAATCCGTCGCACTTTTTTCTAGCCCCAATTTTTGGGTACCTAAAGTATTTGAGTCTGTAATTCCGGAAATAATGGCCATACCGAGGAACGGGATGCGGCCCTGTATTCCCCCTTGACTTACTTCTTACACGATAGCATCAAAACGGCAATCGCGAACACTTTCTGATTTTCGAGAAAAAAAGGGGAACGGTTTAAACCACTATTCCGCCGCCATTCTAGCCGCCATAACTCCGCAGTACGTGTAGTGACAACAAAGCCGATGAGTGCGTTGAATACAGCTCGTCGAACTCTATCTTGAGTATAAAGGACAACTCTCGATCCCAGTTCGTTTGGACGGGAGAGGCCGGCAAAATTTCAAAAAATGGTCATTTTGACCATCCAAAACGGAATTTTTTCTACACAAGGAGAACGAGGCGACTCAGAGGCCTGCCCTTTTAACTGTAGCATCCCAGCATATTCAGTAGTAACCACCGGTAAAATCCGGCAAATCCGTCGCACTTTTTTCTAGCCCCAATTTTTGGGTACCTAAAGTATTTGAGTCTGTAATTCCGGAAATAATGGCCATACCGAGGAACGGGATGCGGCCCTGTATTCCCCGTTGACTTACTTCTTACACGATAGCATCAAAACGGCAATCGCGAACACTTTCTGATTTTCCGCCGCCATTCTAGCCGCCATAACTCCGCAGTACGTGTAGTGACAACAAAGCCGATGAGTGCGTTGAATACAGCTCGTCGAACTCTATCTTGAGTATAAAGGACAACTCTCGATCCCAGTTCGTTTGGACGGGAGAGGCCGGCAAAATTTCAAAAAATGGTCATTTTGACCATCCAAAACGGAATTTTTTCTACACAAGGAGAACGAGGCGACTCAGAGGCCTGCCCTTTTAACTGTAGCATCCCAGCATCTTCAGTAGTAACCACCGGTAAAATCCGGCAAATCCGTCGCACTTTTTTCTAGCCCCAATTTTTGGGTACCTAAAGTATTTGAGTCTGTAATTCCGGAAATAATGGCCATACCGAGGAACGGGATGCGGCCCTGTATTCCCTCTTGACTTACTTCTTACACGATAGCATCAAAACGGCAATCGCGAACACTTTCTGATTTTCGAGAAAAAAAGGGGAAGGGTTTAAACCACTATTCCGCCGCCATTCTAGCCGCCATAACTCCGCAGTACGTGTAGTGACAACAAAGCCGATGAGTGCGTTGAATACAGCTCGTCGAACTCTATCTTGAGTGTAAAGGACAACTCTCGATCCCCGTTCGTTTGGACGGGAGAGGCCGGCAAAATTTCCAAAATATGGTCATTTTGACCTTCCAAAACGGAATTTTTTCTACACAAGGAGAACGAGGCGACTCAGAGGCCTGCCCTTTTAACTGTAGCATCCCAGCATCTTCAGTAGTAACCACCGGTAAAATCCGGCAAATCCGTCGCACTTTTTTCTAGCCCCAATTTTTGGGTACCTAAAGTATTTGAGTCTGTAATTCCGGAAATAATGGCCATACCGAGGAACGGGATGCGGCCCTGTATTCCCCCTTGACTTACTTCTTACACGATAGCATCAAAACGGCAATCGCGAACACTTTCTGATTTTCGAGAAAAAAAGGGGAAGGGTTTAAACCACTATTCCGCCGCAATTCTAGCCGCCATAACTCCGCAGTACGTGTAGTGACAACAAAGCCGATGAGTGCGTTGAATACAGCTCGTCGAACTCTATCTTGAGTATAAAGGACAACTCTCGATCCCAGTTCGTTTGGACGGGAGAGGCCGGCAAAATTTCAAAAAATGGTCATTTTGACCATCCAAAACGGAATTTTTTCTACACAAGGAGAACGAGGCGACTCAGAGGCCTGCCCTTTTAACTGTAGCATCCCAGCATCTTCAGTAGTAACCACCGGTAAAATCCGGCAAATCCGTCGCACTTTTTTCTAGCCCCAATTTTTGGGTACCTAAAGTATTTGAGTCTGTAATTCCGGAAATAATGGCCATACCGAGGAACGGGATGCGGCCCTGTATTCCCCGTTGACTTACTTCTTACACGATAGCATCAAAACGGCAATCGCGAACACTTTCTGATTTTCGAGAAAAAAAGGGGAAGGGTTTAAACCACTATTCCGCCGCCATTCTAGCCGCCATAACTCCGCAGTACGTGTAGAGACAACAAAGCCGATGAGTGCGTTGAATACAGCTCGTCGAACTCTATCTTGAGTATAAAGGACAACTCTCGATCCCCGTTCGTTTGGACGGGAGAGGCCGGCAAAATTTCAAAAAATGGTCATTTTGACCTTCCAAAACGGAATTTTTTCTACACAAGGAGAACGAGGCGACTCAGAGGCCTGCCCTTTTAACTGTAGCATCCCAGCATCTTCAGTAGTAACCACCGGTAAAATCCGGCAAATCCGTCGCACTTTTTTCTAGCCCCAATTTTTGGGTACCTAAAGTATTTGAGTCTGTAATTCCGGAAATAATGGCCATACCGAGGAACGGGATGCGGCCCTGTATTCCCCCTTGACTTACTTCTTACACGATAGCATCAAAACGGCAATCGCGAACACTTTCTGATTTTCGAGAAAATCCGCCGCCATTCTAGCCGCCATAACTCCGCAGTACGTGTAGTGACAACAAAGCCGATGAGTGCGTTGAATACAGCTCGTCGAACTCTATCTTGAGTATAAAGGACAACTCTCGATCCCCGTTCGTTTGGACGGGAGAGGCCGGCAAAATTTCAAAAAATGGTCATTTTGACCTTCCAAAACGGAATTTTTTCTACACAAGGAGAACGAGGCGACTCAGAGGCCTGCCCTTTTAACTGTAGCATCCCAGCATCTTCAGTAGTAACCACCGGTAAAATCCGGCAAATCCGTCGCACTTTTTTCTAGCCCCAATTTTTGGGTACCTAAAGTATTTGAGTCTGTAATTCCGGAAATAATGGCCATACCGAGGAACGGGATGCGGCCCTGTATTCCCCCTTGACTTACTTCTTACACGATAGCATCAAAACGGCAATCGCGAACACTTTCTGATTTTCGAGAAAAAAAGGGGAACGGTTTAAACCACTATTCCGCCGCCATTCTAGCCGCCATAACTCCGCAGTACGTGTAGTGACAACAAAGCCGATGAGTGCGTTGAATACAGCTCGTCGAACTCTATCTTGAGTATAAAGGACAACTCTCGATCCCAGTTCGTTTGGACGGGAGAGGCCGGCAAAATTTCAAAAAATGGTCATTTTGACCATCCAAAACGGAATTTTTTCTACACAAGGAGAACGAGGCGACTCAGAGGCCTGCCCTTTTAACTGTAGCATCCCAGCATCTTCAGTAGTAACCACCGGTAAAATCCGGCAAATCCGTCGCACTTTTTTCTAGCCCCAATTTTTGGGTACCTAAAGTATTTGAGTCTGTAATTCCGGAAATAATGGCCATACCGAGGAACGGGATGCGGCCCTGTATTCCCCGTTGACTTACTTCTTACACGATAGCATCAAAACGGCAATCGCGAACACTTTCTGATTTTCGAGAAAAAAGGGGAAGGGTTTAAACCACTATTCCGCCGCCATTCTAGCCGCCATAACTCCGCAGTACGTGTAGTGACAACAAAGCCGATGAGTGCGTTGAATACAGCTCGTCGAACTCTATCTTGAGTATAAAGGACAACTCTCGATCCCAGTTCGTTTGGACGGGAGAGGCCGGCAAAATTTCAAAAAATGGTCATTTTGACCATCCAAAACGGAATTTTTTCTACACAAGGAGAACGAGGCGACTCAGAGGCCTGCCCTTTTAACTGTAGCATCCCAGCATCTTCAGTAGTAACCACCGGTAAAATCCGGCAAATCCGTCGCACTTTTTTCTAGCCCCAATTTTTGGGTACCTAAAGTATTTGAGTCTGTAATTCCGGAAATAATGGCCATACCGAGGAACGGGATGCGGCCCTGTATTCCCCCTTGACTTACTTCTTACACGATAGCATCAAAACGGCAATCGCGAACACTTTCTGATTTTCGAGAAAAAAAGGGGAAGGGTTTAAACCACTATTCCGCCGCCATTCTAGCCGCCATAACTCCGCAGTACGTGTAGTGACAACAAAGCCGATGAGTGCGTTGAATACAGCTCGTCGAACTCTATCTTGAGTGTAAAGGACAACTCTCGATCCCCGTTCGTTTGGACGGGAGAGGCCGGCAAAATTTCCAAAATATGGTCATTTTGACCTTCCAAAACGGAATTTTTTCTACACAAGGAGAACGAGGCGACTCAGAGGCCTGCCCTTTTAACTGTAGCATCCCAGCATCTTCAGTAGTAACCACCGGTAAAATCCGGCAAATCCGTCGCACTTTTTTCTAGCCCCAATTTTTGGGTACCTAAAGTATTTGAGTCTGTAATTCCGGAAATAATGGCCATACCGAGGAACGGGATGCGGCCCTGTATTCCCCCTTGACTTACTTCTTACACGATAGCATCAAAACGGCAATCGCGAACACTTTCTGATTTTCGAGAAAAAAAGGGGAAGGGTTTAAACCACTATTCCGCCGCCATTCTAGCCGCCATAACTCCGCAGTACTTGTAGTGACAACAAAGCCGATGAGTGCGTTGAATACAGCTCGTCGAACTCTATCTTGAGTATAAAGGACAACTCTCGATCCCAGTTCGTTTGGACGGGAGAGGCCGGCAAAATTTCAAAATATGATCATTTTGACCATCCAAAACGGAATTTTTTCTACACAAGGAGAACGAGGCGACTCAGAGGCCTGCCCTTTTAACTGTAGCATCCCAGCATCTTCAGTAGTAACCACCGGTAAAATTCGGCAAATCCGTCGCACTTTTTTCTAGCCCCAATTTTTGGGTACCTAAAGTATTTGAGTCTGTAATTCCGGAAATAATGGCCATACCGAGGAACGGGATGCGGCCCTGTATTCCCCCTTGACTTACTTCTTACACGATAGCATCAAAACGGCAATCGCGAACACTTTCTGATTTTCGAGAAAAAAAGGGGAAGGGTTTAAACCACTATTCCGCCGCAATTCTAGCCGCCATAACTCCGCAGTACGTGTAGTGACAACAAAGCCGATGAGTGCGTTGAATACAGCTCGTCGAACTCTATCTTGAGTATAAAGGACAACTCTCGATCCCAGTTCGTTTGGACGGGAGAGGCCGGCAAAATTTCAAAAAATGGTCATTTTGACCATCCAAAACGGAATTTTTTCTACACAAGGAGAACGAGGCGACTCAGAGGCCTGCCCTTTTAACTGTAGCATCCCAGCATCTTCAGTAGTAACCACCGGTAAAATCCGGCAAATCCGTCGCACTTTTTTCTAGCCCCAATTTTTGGGTACCTAAAGTATTTGAGTCTGTAATTCCGGAAATAATGGCCATACCGAGGAACGGGATGCGGCCCTGTATTCCCCCCTTGACTTACTTCTTACACGATAGCATCAAAACGGCAATCGCGAACACTTTCTGATTTTCGAGAAAAAAAGGGGAAGGGTTTAAACCACTATTCCGCCGCCATTCTAGCCGCCATAACTCCGCAGTACGTGTAGTGACAACAAAGCCGATGAGTGCGTTGAATACAGCTCGTTGAACTCTATCTTGAGTATAAAGGACAACTCTCGATCCCAGTTCGTTTGGACGGGAGAGGCCGGCAAAATTTCAAAAAATGGTCATTTTGACCATCCAAAACGGAATTTTTTCTACACAAGGAGAACGAGGCGACTCAGAGGCCTGCCCTTTTAACTGTAGCATCCCAGCATCTTCAGTAGTAACCACCGGTAAAATCCGGCAAATCTGTCGCACTTTTTTCTAGCCCCAATTTTTGGGTACCTAAAGTATTTGAGTCTGTAATTCCGGAAATAATGGCCATACCGAGGAACGGGATGCGGCCCTGTATTCCCCCTTGACTTACTTCTTACACGATAGCATCAAAACGGCAATCGCGAACACTTTCTGATTTTCGAGAAAAAAAGGGGAAGGGTTTAAACCACTATTCCGCCGCCATTCTAGCCGCCATAACTCCGCAGTACGTGTAGTGACAACAAAGCCGATGAGTGCGTTGAATACAGCTCGTCGAACTCTATCTTGAGTATAAAGGACAACTCTCGATCCCCGTTCGTTTGGACGGGAGAGGCCGGCAAAATTTCAAAAAATGGTCATTTTGACCTTCCAAAACGGAATTTTTTCTACACAAGGAGAACGAGGCGAGTCAGAGGCCTGCCCTTTTAACTGTAGCATCCCAGCATCTTCAGTAGTAACCACCGGTAAAATCCGGCAAATCCGTCGCACTTTTTTCTAGCCCCAATTTTTGGGTACCTAAAGTATTTGAGTCTGTAATTCCGGAAATAATGGCCATACCGAGGAACGGGATGCGGAACTGTATTCCCCCTTGACTTACTTCTTACACGATAGCATCAAAACGGCAATCGCGAACACTTTCTGATTTTCGAGAAAATCCGCCGCCATTCTAGCCGCCATAACTCCGCAGTACGTGTAGTGACAACAAAGCCGATGAGTGCGTTGAATACAGCTCGTCGAACTCTATCTTGAGTATAAAGGACAACTCTCGATCCCCGTTCGTTTGGACGGGAGAGGCCGGCAAAATTTCAAAAAATGGTCATTTTGACCTTCCAAAACGGAATTTTTTCTACACAAGGAGAACGAGGCGACTCAGAGGCCTGCCCTTTTAACTGTAGCATCCCAGCATCTTCAGTAGTAACCACCGGTAAAATCCGGCAAATCCGTCGCACTTTTTTCTAGCCCCAATTTTTGGGTACCTAAAGTATTTGAGTCTGTAATTCCGGAAATAATGGCCATACCGAGGAACGGGATGCGGCCCTGTATTCCCCCTTGACTTACTTCTTACACGATAGCATCAAAACGGCAATCGCGAACACTTTCTGATTTTCGAGAAAAAAAGGGGAAGGGTTTAAACCACTATTCCGCCGCCATTCTAGCCGCCATAACTCCGCAGTACGTGTAGTGACAACAAAGCCGATGAGTGCGTTGAATACAGCTCGTCGAACTCTATCTTGAGTATAAAGGACAACTCTCGATCCCCGTTCGTTTGGACGGGAGAGGCCGGCAAAATTTCAAAAAATGGTCATTTTGACCTTCCAAAACGGAATTTTTTCTACACAAGGAGAACGAGGCGACTCAGAGGCCTGCCCTTTTAACTGTAGCATCCCAGCATCTTCAGTAGTAACCACCGGTAAAATCCGGCAAATCCGTCGCACTTTTTTCTAGCCCCAATTTTTGGGTACCTAAAGTATTTGAGTCTGTAATTCCGGAAATAATGGCCATACCGAGGAACGGGATGCGGCCCTGTATTCCCCCTTGACTTACTTCTTACACGATAGCATCAAAACGGCAATCGCGAACACTTTCTGATTTTCGAGAAAAAAAGGGGAAGGGTTTAAACCACTATTCCGCCGCCATTCTAGCCGCCATAACTCCGCAGTACGTGTAGTGACAACAAAGCCGATGAGTGCGTTGAATACAGCTCGTCGAACTCTATCTTGAGTATAAAGGACAACTCTCGATCCCCGTTCGTTTGGACGGGAGAGGCCGGCAAAATTTCAAAAAATGGTCATTTTGACCTTCCAAAACGGAATTTTTTCTACACAAGGAGAACGAGGCGACTCAGAGGCCTGCCCTTTTAACTGTAGCATCCCAGCATCTTCAGTAGTAACCACCGGTAAAATCCGGCAAATCCGTCGCACTTTTTTCTAGCCCCAATTTTTGGGTACCTAAAGTATTTGAGTCTGTAATTCCGGAAATAATGGCCATACCGAGGAACGGGATGCGGCCCTGTATTCCCCCTTGACTTACTTCTTACACGATAGCATCAAAACGGCAATCGCGAACACTTTCTGATTTTCGAGAAAAAAAGGGGAAGGGTTTAAACCACTATTCCGCCGCCATTCTAGCCGCCATAACTCCGCAGTACGTGTAGTGACAACAAAGCCGATGAGTGCGTTGAATACAGCTCGTCGAACTCTATCTTGAGTATAAAGGACAACTCTCGATCCCAGTTCGTTTGGACGGGAGAGGCCGGCAAAATTTCAAAAAATGGTCATTTTGACCATCCAAAACGGAATTTTTTCTACACAAGGAGAACGAGGCGACTCAGAGGCCTGCCCTTTTAACTGTAGCATCCCAGCATCTTCAGTAGTAACCACCGGTAAAATCCGGCAAATCCGTCGCACTTTTTTCTAGCCCCAATTTTTGGGTACCTAAAGTATTTGAGTCTGTAATTCCGGAAATAATGGCCATACCGAGGAACGGGATGCGGCCCTATATTCCCCCTTGACTTACTTCTTACACGATAGCATCAAAACGGCAATCGCGAACACTTTCTGATTTTCGAGAAAAAAAGGGGAAGGGTTTAAACCACTATTCCGCCGCCATTCTAGCCGCCATAACTCCGCAGTACGTGTAGTGACAACAAAGCCGATGAGTGCGTTGAATACAGCTCGTCGAACTCTATCTTGAGTATAAAGGACAACTCTCGATCCCCGTTCGTTTGGACGGGAGAGGCCGGCAAAATTTCAAAAAATGGTCATTTTGACCTTCCAAAACGGAATTTTTTCTACACAAGGAGAACGAGGCGACTCAGAGGCCTGCCCTTTTAACTGTAGCATCCCAGCATCTTCAGTAGTAACCACCGGTAAAATCCGGCAAATCCGTCGCACTTTTTTCTAGCCCCAATTTTTGGGTACCTAAAGTATTTGAGTCTGTAATTCCGGAAATAATGGCCATACCGAGGAACGGGATGCGGCCCTGTATTCCCCCTTGACTTACTTCTTACACGATAGCATCAAAACGGCAATCGCGAACTCTTTCTGATTTTCGAGAAAAAAAGGGGAACGGTTTAAACCACTATTCCGCCGCCATTCTAGCCGCCATAACTCCGCAGTACGTGTAGTGACAACAAAGCCGATGAGTGCGTTGAATACAGCTCGTCGAACTCTATCTTGAGTATAAAGGACAACTCTCGATCCCAGTTCGTTTGGACGGGAGAGGCCGGCAAAATTTCAAAAAATGGTCATTTTGACCATCCAAAACGGAATTTTTTCTACACAAGGAGAACGAGGCGACTCAGAGGCCTGCCCTTTTAACTGTAGCATCCCAGCATCTTCAGTAGTAACCACCGGTAAAATCCGGCAAATCCGTCGCACTTTTTTCTAGCCCCAATTTTTGGGTACCTAAAGTATTTGAGTCTGTAATTCCGGAAATAATGGCCATACCGAGGAACGGGATGCGGCCCTGTATTCCCCCTTGACTTACTTCTTACACGATAGCATCAAAACGGCAATCGCGAACACTTTCTGATTTTCGAGAAAAAAAGGGGAAGGGTTTAAACCACTATTCCGCCGCCATTCTAGCCGCCATAACTCCGCAGTACGTGTAATGACAACAAAGCCGATGAGTGCGTTGAATACAGCTCGTCGAACTCTATCTTGAGTATAAAGGACAACTCTCGATCCCAGTTCGTTTGGACGGGAGAGGCCGGCAAAATTTCAAAAAATGGTCATTTTGACCATCCAAAACGGAATTTTTTCTACACAAGGAGAACGAGGCGACTCAGAGGCCTGCCCTTTTAACTGTAGCATCCCAGCATCTTCAGTAGTAACCACCGGTAAAATCCGGCAAATCCGTCGCACTTTTTTCTAGCCCCAATTTTTGGGTACCTAAAGTATTTGAGTCTGTAATTCCGGAAATAATGGCCATACCGAGGAACGGGATGCGGCCCTGTATTCCCCGTTGACTTACTTCTTACACGATAGCATCAAAACGGCAATCGCGAACACTTTCTGATTTTCGAGAAAAAAAGGGGAAGGGTTTAAACCACTATTCCGCCGCCATTCTAGCCGCCATAACTCCGCAGTACGTGTAGTGACAACAAAGCCGATGAGTGCGTTGAATGCAGCTCGTCGAACTCTATCTTGAGTGTAAAGGACAACTCTCGATCCCCGTTCGTTTGGACGGGAGAGGCCGGCAAAATTTCCAAAATATGGTCATTTTGACCTTCCAAAACGGAATTTTTTCTACACAAGGAGAACGAGGCGACTCAGAGGCCTGCCCTTTTAACTGTAGCATCCCAGCATCTTCAGTAGTAACCACCGGTAAAATCCGGCAAATCCGTCGCACTTTTTTCTAGCCCCAATTTTTGGGTACCTAAAGTATTTGAGTCTGTAATTCCGGAAATAATGGCCATACCGAGGAACGGGATGCGGCCCTGTATTCCCCCTTGACTTACTTCTTACACGATAGCATCAAAACGGCAATCGCGAACACTTTCTGATTTTCGAGAAAAAAAGGGGAAGGGTTTAAACCACTATTCCGCCGCCATTCTAGCCGCCATAACTCCGCAGTACTTGTAGTGACAACAAATCCGATGAGAGCGTTGAATACAGCTCGTCGAACTCTATCTTGAGTATAAAGGACAACTCTCGATCCCAGTTCGTTTGGACGGGAGAGGCCGGCAAAATTTCAAAATATGGTCATTTTGACCATCCAAAACGGAATTTTTTCTACACAAGGAGAACGAGGCGACTCAGAGGCCTGCCCTTTTAACTGTAGCATCCCAGCATCTTCAGTAGTAACCACCGGTAAAATTCGGCAAATCCGTTGCACTTTTTTCTAGCCCCAATTTTTGGGTACCTAAAGTATTTGAGTCTGTAATTCCGGAAATAATGGCCATACCGAGGAACGGGATGCGGCCCTGTATTCCCCCTTGACTTACTTCTTACACGATAGCATCAAAACGGCAATCGCGAACACTTTCTGATTTTCGAGAAAAAAAAGGGGAAGGGTTTAAACCACTATTCCGCCGCAATTCTAGCCGCCATAACTCCGCAGTACGTGTAGTGACAACAAAGCCGATGAGTGCGTTGAATACAGCTCGTCGAACTCTATCTTGAGTATAAAGGACAACTCTCGATCCCAGTTCGTTTGGACGGGAGAGGCCGGCAAAATTTCAAAAAATGGTCATTTTGACCATCCAAAACGGAATTTTTTCTACACAAGGAGAACGAGGCGACTCAGAGGCCTGCCCTTTTAACTGTAGCATCCCAGCATCTTCAGTAGTAACCACCGGTAAAATCCGGCAAATCCGTCGCACTTTTTTCTAGCCCCAATTTTTGGGTACCTAAAGTATTTGAGTCTGTAATTCCGGAAATAATGGCCATACCGAGGAACGGGATGCGGCCCTGTATTCCCCCTTGACTTACTTCTTACACGATAGCATCAAAACGGCAATCGCGAACACTTTCTGATTTTCGAGAAAAAAAGGGGAAGGGTTTAAACCACTATTCCGCCGCCATTCTAGCCGCCATAACTCCGCAGTACGTGTAGTGACAACAAAGCCGATGAGTGCGTTGAATACAGCTCGTTGAACTCTATCTTGAGTATAAAGGACAACTCTCGATCCCAGTTCGTTTGGACGGGAGAGGCCGGCAAAATTTCAAAAAATGGTCATTTTGACCATCCAAAACGGAATTTTTTCTACACAAGGAGAACGAGGCGACTCAGAGGCCTGCCCTTTTAACTGTAGCATCCCAGCATCTTCAGTAGTAACCACCGGTAAAATCCGGCAAATCCGTCGCACTTTTTTCTAGCCCCAATTTTTGGGTACCTAAAGTATTTGAGTCTGTAATTCCGGAAATAATGGCCATACCGAGGAACGGGATGCGGCCCTGTATTCCCCCTTGACTTACTTCTTACACGATAGCATCAAAACGGCAATCGCGAACACTTTCTGATTTTCGAGAAAAAAAGGGGAAGGGTTTAAACCACTATTCCGCCGCCATTCTAGCCGCCATAACTCCGCAGTACGTGTAGTGACAACAAAGCCGATGAGTGCGTTGAATACAGCTCGTCGAACTCTATCTTGAATATAAAGGACAACTCTCGATCCCCGTTCGTTTGGACGGGAGAGGCCGGCAAATTTTCAAAAAATGGTCATTTTGACCTTCCAAAACGGAATTTTTTCTACACAAGGAGAACGAGGCGACTCAGAGGCCTGCCCTTTTAACTGTAGCATCCCAGCATCTTCAGTAGTAACCACCGGTAAAATCCGGCAAATCCGTCGCACTTTTTTCTAGCCCCAATTTTTGGGTACCTAAAGTATTTGAGTCTGTAATTCCGGAAATAATGGCCATACCGAGGAACGGGATGCGGCCCTGTATTCCCCCTTGACTTACTTCTTACACGATAGCATCAAAACGGCAATCGCGAACACTTTCTGATTTTCGAGAAAATCCGCCGCCATTCTAGCCGCCATAACTCCGCAGTACGTGTAGTGACAACAAAGCCGATGAGTGCGTTGAATACAGCTCGTCGAACTCTATCTTGAGTATAAAGGACAACTCTCGATCCCCGTTCGTTTGGACGGGAGAAGCCGGCAAAATTTCAAAAAATGGTCATTTTGACCTTCCAAAACGGAATTTTTTCTACACAAGGAGAACGAGGCGACTCAGAGGCCTGCCCTTTTAACTGTAGCATCCCAGCATCTTCAGTAGTAACCACCGGTAAAATCCGGCAAATCCGTCGCACTTTTTTCTAGCCCCAATTTTTGGGTACCTAAAGTATTTGAGTCTGTAATTCCGGAAATAATGGCCATACCGAGGAACGGGATGCGGCCCTGTATTCCCCCTTGACTTACTTCTTACACGATAGCATCAAAACGGCAATCGCGAACACTTTCTGATTTTCGAGAAAAAAAGGGGAAGGGTTTAAACCACTATTCCGCCGCCATTCTAGCCGCCATAACTCCGCAGTACGTGTAGTGACAACAAAGCCGATGAGTGCGTTGAATACAGCTCGTCGAACTCTATCTTGAGTATAAAGGACAACTCTCGATCCCCGTTCGTTTGGACGGGAGAGGCCGGCAAAATTTCAAAAAATGGTCATTTTGACCTTCCAAAACGGAATTTTTTCTACACAAGGAGAACGAGGCGACTCAGAGGCCTGCCCTTTTAACTGTAGCATCCCAGCATCTTCAGTAGTAACCACCGGTAAAATCCGGCAAATCCGTCGCACTTTTTTCTAGCCCCAATTTTTGGGTACCTAAAGTATTTGAGTCTGTAATTCCGGAAATAATGGCCATACCGAGGAACGGGATGCGGCCCTGTATTCCCCCTTGACTTACTTCTTACACGATAGCATCAAAACGGCAATCGCGAACACTTTCTGATTTTCGAGAAAAAAAGGGGAAGGGTTTAAACCACTATTCCGCCGCCATTCTAGCCGCCATAACTCCGCAGTACGTGTAGTGACAACAAAGCCGATGAGTGCGTTGAATACAGCTCGTCGAACTCTATCTTGAGTATAAAGGACAACTCTCGATCCCCGTTCGTTTGGACGGGAGAGGCCGGCAAAATTTCAAAAAATGGTCATTTTGACCTTCCTAAACGGAATTTTTTCTACACAAGGAGAACGAGGCGACTCAGAGGCCTGCCCTTTTAACTGTAGCATCCCAGCATCTTCAGTAGTAACCACCGGTAAAATCCGGCAAATCCGTCGCACTTTTTTCTAGCCCCAATTTTTGGGTACCTAAAGTATTTGAGTCTGTAATTCCGGAAATAATGGCCATACCGAGGAACGGGATGCGGCCCTGTATTCCCCCATGACTTACTTCTTACACGATAGCATCAAAACGGCAATCGCGAACACTTTCTGATTTTCGAGAAAAAAAGGGGAAGGGTTTAAACCACTATTCCGCCGCCATTCTAGCCGCCATAACTCCGTAGTACGTGTAGTGACAACAAAGCCGATGAGTGCGTTGAATACAGCTCGTCGAACTCTATCTTGAGTGTAAAGGACAACTCTCGATCCCCGTTCGTTTGGACGGGAGAGGCCGGCAAAATTTCAAAAAATGGTCATTTTGACCTTCCAAAACGGAATTTTTTCTACACAAGGAGAACGAGGCGACTCAGAGGCCTGCCCTTTTAACTGTAGCATCCCAGCATCTTCAGTAGTAACCACCGGTAAAATCCGGCAAATCCGTCGCACTTTTTTCTAGCCCCAATTTTTGGGTACCTAAAGTATTTGAGTCTGTAATTCCGGAAATAATGGCCATACCGAGGAACGGGATGCGGCCCTGTATTCCCCCTTGACTTACTTCTTACACGATAGCATCAAAACGGCAATCGCGAACACTTTCTGATTTTCGAGAAAAAAAGGGGAAGGGTTTAAACCACTATTCCGCCGCCATTCTAGCCGCCATAACTCCGCAGTACGTGTAGTGACAACAAAGCCGATGAGTGCGTTGAATACAGCTCGTCGAACTCTATCTTGAGTATAAAGGACAACTCTCGATCCCAGTTCGTTTGGACGGGAGAGGCCGGCAAAATTTCAAAAAATGGTCATTTTGACCATCCAAAACGGAATTTTTTCTACACAAGGAGAACGAGGCGACTCAGAGGCCTGCCCTTTTAACTGTAGCATCCCAGCATCTTCAGTAGTAACCACCGGTAAAATCCGGCAAATCCGTCGCACTTTTTTCTAGCCCCAATTTTTGGGTACCTAAAGTATTTGAGTCTGTAATTCCGGAAATAATGGCCATACCGAGGAACGGGATGCGGCCCTGTATTCCCCCTTGACTTACTTCTTACACGATAGCATCAAAACGGCAATCGCGAACACTTTCTGATTTTCGAGAAAAAAAGGGGAAGGGTTTAAACCACTATTCCGCCGCAATTCTAGCCGCCATAACTCCGCAGTACGTGTAGTGACAACAAAGCCGATGAGTGCGTTGAATACAGCTCGTCGAACTCTATCTTGAGTATAAAGGACAACTCTCGATCCCAGTTCGTTTGGACGGGAGAGGCCGGCAAAATTTCAAAAAATGGTCATTTTGACCATCCAAAACGGAATTTTTTCTACACAAGGAGAACGAGGCGACTCAGAGGCCTGCCCTTTTAACTGTAGCATCCCAGCATCTTCAGTAGTAACCACCGGTAAAATCCGGCAAATCCGTCGCACTTTTTTCTAGCCCCAATTTTTGGGTACCTAAAGTATTTGAGTCTGTAATTCCGGAAATAATGGCCATACCGAGGAACGGGATGCGGCCCTGTATTCCCCCTTGACTTACTTCTTACACGATAGCATCAAAACGGCAATCGCGAACACTTTCTGATTTTCGAGAAAAAAAGGGGAAGGGTTTAAACCACTATTCCGCCGCCATTCTAGCCGCCATAACTCCGCAGTACGTGTAGTGACAACAAAGCCGATGAGAGCGTTGAATACAGCTCGTTGAACTCTATCTTGAGTATAAAGGACAACTCTCGATCCCAGTTCGTTTGGACGGGAGAGGCCGGCAAAATTTCAAAAAATGGTCATTTTGACCATCCAAAACGGAATATTTTCTACACAAGGAGAACGAGGCGACTCAGAGGCCTGCCCTTTTAACTGTAGCATCCCAGCATCTTCAGTAGTAACCACCGGTAAAATCCGGCAAATCCGTCGCACTTTTTTCTAGCCCCAATTTTTGGGTACCTAAAGTATTTGAGTCTGTAATTCCGGAAATAATGGCCATACCGAGGAACGGGATGCGGCCCTGTATTCCCCCTTGACTTACTTCTTACACGATAGCATCAAAACGGCAATCGCGAACACTTTCTGATTTTCGAGAAAAAAAGGGGAAGGGTTTAAACCACTATTCCGCCGCCATTCTAGCCGCCATAACTCCGCAGTACTTGTAGTGACAACAAAGCCGATGAGAGCGTTGAATACAGCTCGTCGAAGTCTATCTTGAGTATAAAGGACAACTCTCGATCCCAGTTCGTTTGGACGGGAGAGGCCGGCAAAATTTCAAAATATGGTCATTTTGACCATCCAAAACGGAATTTTTTCTACACAAGGAGAACGAGGCGACTCAGAGGCCTGCCCTTTTAACTGTAGCATCCCAGCATCTTCAGTAGTAACCACCGGTAAAATTCGGCAAATCCGTCGCACTTTTTTCTAGCCCCAATTTTTGGGTACCTAAAGTATTTGAGTCTGTAATTCCGGAAATAATGGCCATACCGAGGAACGGGATGCGGCCCTGTATTCCCCCTTGACTTACTTCTTACACGATAGCATCAAAACGGCAATCGCGAACACTTTCTGATTTTCGAGAAAAAAAAGGGGAAGGGTTTAAACCACTATTCCGCCGCAATTCTAGCCGCCATAACTCCGCAGTACGTGTAGTGACAACAAAGCCGATGAGTGCGTTGAATACAGCTCGTCGAACTCTATCTTGAGTATAAAGGACAACTCTCGATCCCAGTTCGTTTGGACGGGAGAGGCCGGCAAAATTTCAAAAAATGGTCATTTTGACCATCCAAAACGGAATTTTTTCTACACAAGGAGAACGAGGCGACTCAGAGGCCTGCCCTTTTAACTGTAGCATCCCAGCATCTTCAGTATTAACCACCGGTAAAATCCGGCAAATCCGTCGCACTTTTTTCTAGCCCCAATTTTTGGGTACCTAAAGTATTTGAGTCTGTAATTCCGGAAATAATGGCCATACCGAGGAACGGGATGCGGCCCTGTATTCCCCCTTGACTTACTTCTTACACGATAGCATCAAAACGGCAATCGCGAACACTTTCTGATTTTCGAGAAAAAAAGGGGAAGGGTTTAAACCACTATTCCGCCGCCATTCTAGCCGCCATAACTCCGCAGTACGTGTAGTGACAACAAAGCCGATGAGTGCGTTGAATACAGCTCGTTGAACTCTATCTTGAGTATAAAGGACAACTCTCGATCCCAGTTCGTTTGGACGGGAGAGGCCGGCAAAATTTCAAAAAATGGTCATTTTGACCATCCAAAACGGAATTTTTTCTACACAAGGAGAACGAGGCGACTCAGAGGCCTGCCCTTTTAACTGTAGCATCCCAGCATCTTCAGTAGTAACCACCGGTAAAATCCGGCAAATCCGTCGCACTTTTTTCTAGCCCCAATTTTTGGGTACCTAAAGTATTTGAGTCTGTAATTCCGGAAATAATGGCCATACCGAGGAACGGGATGCGGCCCTGTATTCCCCCTTGACTTACTTCTTACACGATAGCATCAAAACGGCAATCGCGAACACTTTCTGATTTTCGAGAAAAAAAGGGGAAGGGTTTAAACCACTATTCCGCCGCCATTCTAGCCGCCATAACTCCGCAGTACGTGTAGTGACAACAAAGCCGATGAGTGCGTTGAATACAGCTCGTCGAACTCTATCTTGAGTATAAAGGACAACTCTCGATCCCCGTTCGTTTGGACGGGAGAGGCCGGCAAAATTTCAAAAAATGGTCATTTTGACCTTCCAAAACGGAATTTTTTCTACACAAGGAGAACGAGGCGACTCAGAGGCCTGCCCTTTTAACTGTAGCATCCCAGCATCTTCAGTAGTAACCACCGGTAAAATCCGGCAAATCCGTCGCACTTTTTTCTAGCCCCAATTTTTGGGTACCTAAAGTATTTGAGTCTGTAATTCCGGAAATAATGGCCATACCGAGGAACGGGATGCGGCCCTGTATTCCCCCTTGACTTACTTCTTACACGATAGCATCAAAACGGCAATCGCGAACACTTTCTGATTTTCGAGAAAATCCGCCGCCATTCTAGCCGCCATAACTCCGCAGTACGTGTAGTGACAACAAAGCCGATGAGTGCGTTGAATACAGCTCGTCGAACTCTATCTTGAGTATAAAGGACAACTCTCGATCCCAGTTCGTTTGGACGGGAGAGGCCGGCAAAATTTCAAAAAATGGTCATTTTGACCTTCCAAAACGGAATTTTTTCTACACAAGGAGAACGAGGCGACTCAGAGGCCTGCCCTTTTAACTGTAGCATCCCAGCATCTTCAGTAGTAACCACCGGTAAAATCCGGCAAATCCGTCGCACTTTTTTCTAGCCCCAATTTTTGGGTACCTAAAGTATTTGAGTCTGTAATTCCGGAAATAATGGCCATACCGAGGAACGGGATGCGGCCCTGTATTCCCCCTTGACTTACTTCTTACACGATAGCATCAAAACGGCAATCGCGAACACTTTCTGATTTTCGAGAAAAAAAGGGGAAGGGTTTAAACCACTATTCCGCCGCCATTCTAGCCGCCATAACTCCGCAGTACGTGTAGTGACAACAAAGCCGATGAGTGCGTTGAATACAGCTCGTCGAACTCTATCTTGAGTATAAAGGACAACTCTCGATCCCCGTTCGTTTGGACGGGAGAGGCCGGCAAAATTTCAAAAAATGGTCATTTTGACCTTCCAAAACGGAATTTTTTCTACACAAGGAGAACGAGGCGACTCAGAGGCCTGCCCTTTTAACTGTAGCATCCCAGCATCTTCAGTAGTAACCACCGGTAAAATCCGGCAAATCCGTCGCACTTTTTTCTAGCCCCAATTTTTGGGTACCTAAAGTATTTGAGTCTGTAATTCCGGAAATAATGGCCATACCGAGGAACGGGATGCGGCCCTGTATTCCCCCTTGACTTACTTCTTACACGATAGCATCAAAACGGCAATCGCGAACACTTTCTGATTTTCGAGAAAAAAAGGGGAAGGGTTTAAACCACTATTCCGCCGCCATTCTAGCCGCCATAACTCCGCAGTACGTGTAGTGACAACAAAGCCGATGAGTGCGTTGAATACAGCTCGTCGAACTCTATCTTGAGTATAAAGGACAACTCTCGATCCCCGTTCGTTTGGACGGGAGAGGCCGGCAAAATTTCAAAAAATGGTCATTTTGACCTTCCAAAACGGAATTTTTTCTACACAAGGAGAACGAGGCGACTCAGAGGCCTGCCCTTTTAACTGTAGCATCCCAGCATCTTCAGTAGTAACCACCGGTAAAATCCGGCAAATCCGTCGCACTTTTTTCTAGCCCCAATTTTTGGGTACCTAAAGTATTTGAGTCTGTAATTCCGGAAATAATGGCCATACCGAGGAACGGGATGCGGCCCTGTATTCCCCCTTGACTTACTTCTTACACGATAGCATCAAAACGGCAATCGCGAACACTTTCTGATTTTCGAGAAAAAAAGGGGAAGGGTTTAAACCACTATTCCGCCGCCATTCTAGCCGCCATAACTCCGTAGTACGTGTAGTGACAACAAAGCCGATGAGTGCGTTGAATACAGCTCGTCGAACTCTATCTTGAGTGTAAAGGACAACTCTCGATCCCCGTTCGTTTGGACGGGAGAGGCCGGCAAAATTTCAAAAAATGGTCATTTTGACCTTCCAAAACGGAATTTTTTCTACACAAGGAGAACGAGGCGACTCAGAGGCCTGCCCTTTTAACTGTAGCATCCCAGCATCTTCAGTAGTAACCACCGGTAAAATCCGGCAAATCCGTCGCACTTTTTTCTAGCCCCAATTTTTGGGTACCTAAAGTATTTGAGTCTGTAATTCCGGAAATAATGGCCATACCGAGGAACGGGATGCGGCCCTGTATTCCCCCTTGACTTACTTCTTACACGATAGCATCAAAACGGCAATCGCGAACACTTTCTGATTTTCGAGAAAAAAAGGGGAAGGGTTTAAACCACTATTCCGCCGCCATTCTAGCCGCCATAACTCCGCAGTACGTGTAGTGACAACAAAGCCGATGAGTGCGTTGAATACAGCTCGTCGAACTCTATCTTGAGTATAAAGGACAACTCTCGATCCCAGTTCGTTTGGACGGGAGAGGCCGGCAAAATTTCAAAAAATGGTCATTTTGACCATCGAAAACGGAATTTTTTCTACACAAGGAGAACGAGGCGACTCAGAGGCCTGCCCTTTTAACTGTAGCATCCCAGCATCTTCAGTAGTAACCACCGGTAAAATCCGGCAAATCCGTCGCACTTTTTTCTAGCCCCAATTTTTGGGTACCTAAAGTATTTGAGTCTGTAATTCCGGAAATAATGGCCATACCGAGGAACGGGATGCGGCCCTGTATTCCCCCTTGACTTACTTCTTACACGATAGCATCAAAACGGCAATCGCGAACACTTTCTGATTTTCGAGAAAATCCGCCGCCATTCTAGCCGCCATAACTCCGCAGTACGTGTAGTGACAACAAAGCCGATGAGTGCGTTGAATACAGCTCGTCGAACTCTATCTTGAGTATAAAGGACAACTCTCGATCTCCGTTCGTTTGGACGGGAGAGGCCGGCAAAATTTCAATTTTTGGGTACCTAAAGTATTTGAGTCTGTAATTCCGGAAATAATGGCCATACCGAGGAACGGGATGCGGCCCTGTATTCCCCCTTGACTTACTTCTTACACGATAGCATCAAAACGGCAATCGCGAACACTTACTGATTTTCGAGAAAAAAAGGGGAAGGGTTTAAACCACTATTCCGCCGCCATTCTAGCCGCCATAACTCCGCAGTACGTGTAGTGACAACAAAGCCGATGAGTGCGTTGAATACAGCTCGTTGAACTCTATCTTGAGTATAAAGGACAACTCTCGATCCCAGTTCGTTTGGACGGGAGAGGCCGGCAAAATTTCAAAAAATGGTCATTTTGACCATCCAAAACGGAATTTTTTCTACACAAGGAGAACGAGGCGACTCAGAGGCCTGCCCTTTTAACTGTAGCATCCCAGCATCTTCAGTAGTAACCACCGGTAAAATCCGGCAAATCCGTCGCACTTTTTTCTAGCCCCAATTTTTGGGTACCTAAAGTATTTGAGTCTGTAATTCCGGAAATAATGGCCATACCGAGGAACGGGATGCGGCCCTGTATTCCCCCTTGACTTACTTCTTACACGATAGCATCAAAACGGCAATCGCGAACACTTTCTGATTTTCGAGAAAAAAAGGGGAAGGGTTTAAACCACTATTCCGCCGCCATTCTAGCCGCCATAACTCCGCAGTACTTGTAGTGACAACAAAGCCGATGAGTGCGTTGAATACAGCTCGTCGAACTCTATCTTGAGTATAAAGGACAACTCTCGATCCCCGTTCGTTTGGACGGGAGAGGCCGGCAAAATTTCAAAAAATGGTCATTTTGACCATCCAAAACGGAATTTTTTCTACACAAGGAGAACGAGGCGACTCAGAGGCCTGCCCTTTTAACTGTAGCATCCCAGCATCTTCAGTAGTAACCACCGGTAAAATCCGGCAAATCCCTTCGCACTTTTTTCTAGCCCCAATTTTTGGGTACCTAAAGTATTTGAGTCTGTAATTCCGGAAATAATGGCCATACCGAGGAACGGGATGCGGCCCTGTATTCCCCCTTGACTTACTTCTTACACGATAGCATCAAAACGGCAATCGCGAACACTTTCTGATTTTCGAGAAAAAAAGGGGAAGGGTTTAAACCACTATTCCGCCGCCATTCTAGCCGCCATAACTCCGCAGTACGTGTAGTGACAACAAAGCCGATGAGTGCGTTGAATACAGCTCGTCGAACTCTATCTTGAGTATAAAGGACAACTCTCGATCCCAGTTCGTTTGGACGGGAGAGGCCGGCAAAATTTCAAAAAATGGTCATTTTGACCATCCAAAACGGAATTTTTTCTACACAAGGAGAACGAGGCGACTCAGAGGCCTGCCCTTTTAACTGTAGCATCCCAGCATCTTCAGTAGTAACCACCGGTAAAATCCGGCAAATCCGTCGCACTTTTTTCTAGCCCCAATTTTTGGGTACCTAAAGTATTTGAGTCTGTAATTCCGGAAATAATGGCCATACCGAGGAACGGGATGCGGCCCTGTATTCCCCCTTGACTTACTTCTTACACGATAGCATCAAAACGGCAATCGCGAACACTTTCTGATTTTCGAGAAAATCCGCCGCCATTCTAGCCGCCATAACTCCGCAGTACGTGTAGTGACAACAAAGCCGATGAGTGCGTTGAATACAGCTCGTCGAACTCTATCTTGAGTATAAAGGACAACTCTCGATCCCCGTTCGTTTGGACGGGAGAGGCCGGCAAAATTTCAAAAAATGGTCATTTTGACCTTCCAAAACGGAATTTTTTCTACACAAGGAGAACGAGGCGACTCAGAGGCCTGCCCTTTTAACTGTAGCATCCCAGCATCTTCAGTAGTAACCACCGGTAAAATCCGGCAAATCCGTCGCACTTTTTTCTAGCCCCAATTTTTGGGTACCTAAAGTATTTGAGTCTGTAATTCCGGAAATAATGGCCATACCGAGGAACGGGATGCGGCCCTGTATTCCCCCTTGACTTACTTCTTACACGATAGCATCAAAACGGCAATCGCGAACACTTTCTGATTTTCGAGAAAAAAAGGGGAAGGCGCCGCCATTCTAGCCGCCATAACTCCGCAGTACGTGTAGTGACAACAAAGCCGATGAGTGCGTTGAATACAGCTCGTCGAACTCTATCTTGAGTATAAAGGACAACTCTCGATCCCCGTTCGTTTGGACGGGAGAGGCCGGCAAAATTTAAAAAAATGGTCATTTTGACCTTCCAAAACGGAATTTTTTCTACACAAGGAGAACGAGGCGACTCAGAGGCCTGCCCTTTTAACTGTAGCATCCCAGCATCTTCAGTAGTAACCACCGGTAAAATCCGGCAAATCCGTCGCACTTTTTTCTAGCCCCAATTTTTGGGTACCTAAAGTATTTGAGTCTGTAATTCCGGAAATAATGGCCATACCGAGGAACGGGATGCGGCCCTGTATTCCCCCTTGACTTACTTCTTACACGATAGCATCAAAACGGCAATCGCGAACACTTTCTGATTTTCGAGAAAAAAAGGGGAAGGGTTTAAACCACTATTCCGCCGCCATTCTAGCCGCCATAACTCCGTAGTACGTGTAGTGACAACAAAGCCGATGAGTGCGTTGAATACAGCTCGTCGAACTCTATCTTGAGTGTAAAGGACAACTCTCGATCCCCGTTCGTTTGGACGGGAGAGGCCGGCAAAATTTCAAAAAATGGTCATTTTGACCTTCCAAAACGGAATTTTTTCTACACAAGGAGAACGAGGCGACTCAGAGGCCTGCCCTTTTAACTGTAGCATCCCAGCATCTTCAGTAGTAACCACCGGTAAAATCCGGCAAATCCGTCGCACTTTTTTCTAGCCCCAATTTTTGGGTACCTAAAGTATTTGAGTCTGTAATTCCGGAAATAATGGCCATACCGAGGAACGGGATGCGGCCCTGTATTCCCCCTTGACTTACTTCTTACACGATAGCATCAAAACGGCAATCGCGAACACTTTCTGATTTTCGAGAAAAAAAGGGGAAGAGTTTAAACCACTATTCCGCCGCCATTCTAGCCGCCATAACTCCGCAGTACGTGTAGTGACAACAAAGCCGATGAGTGCGTTGAATACAGCTCGTCGAACTCTATCTTGAGTATAAAGGACAACTCTCGATCCCCGTTCGTTTGGACGGGAGAGGCCGGCAAAATTTCAAAAAATGGTCATTTTGACCTTCCAAAACGGAATTTTTTCTACACAAGGAGAACGAGGCGACTCAGAGGCCTGCCCTTTTAACTGTAGCATCCCAGCATCTTCAGTAGTAACCACCGGTAAAATCCGGCAAATCCGTCGCACTTTTTTCTAGCCCCAATTTTTGGGTACCTAAAGTATTTGAGTCTGTAATTCCGGAAATAATGGCCATACCGAGGAACGGGATGCGGCCCTGTATTCCCCCTTGACTTACTTCTTACACGATAGCATCAAAACGGCAATCGCGAACACTTTCTGATTTTCGAGAAAAAAAGGGGAAGGGTTTAAACCACTATTCCGCCGCCATTCTAGCCGCCATAACTCCGCAGTACGTGTAGTGACAACAAAGCCGATGAGTGCGTTGAATACAGCTCGTCGAACCCTATCTTGAGTATAAAGGACAACTCTCGATCCCCGTTCGTTTGGACGGGAGAGGCCGGCAAAATTTCAAAAAATGGTCATTTTGACCTTCCAAAACGGAATTTTTTCTACACAAGGAGAACGAGGCGACTCAGAGGCCTGCCCTTTTAACTGTAGCATCCCAGCATCTTCAGTAGTAACCACCGGTAAAATCCGGCAAATCCGTCGCACTTTTTTCTAGCCCCAATTTTTGGGTACCTAAAGTATTTGAGTCTGTAATTCCGGAAATAATGGCCATACCGAGGAACGGGATGCGGCCCTATATTCCCCCTTGACTTACTTCTTACACGATAGCATCAAAACGGCAATCGCGAACACTTTCTGATTTTCGAGAAAAAAAGGGGAAGGGTTTAAACCACTATTCCGCCGCCATTCTAGCCGCCATAACTCCGCAGTACGTGTAGTGACAACAAAGCCGATGAGTGCGTTGAATACAGCTCGTCGAACTCTATCTTGAGTATAAAGGACAACTCTCGATCCCCGTTCGTTTGGACGGGAGAGGCCGGCAAAATTTCAAAAAATGGTCATTTTGACCTTCCAAAACGGAATTTTTTCTACACAAGGAGAACGAGGCGACTCAGAGGCCTGCCCTTTTAACTGTAGCATCCCAGCATCTTCAGTAGTAACCACCGGTAAAATCCGGCAAATCCGTCGCACTTTTTTCTAGCCCCAATTTTTGGGTACCTAAAGTATTTGAGTCTGTAATTCCGGAAATAATGGCCATACCGAGGAACGGGATGCGGCCCTGTATTCCCCCTTGACTTACTTCTTACACGATAGCATCAAAACGGCAATCGCGAACACTTTCTGATTTTCGAGAAAATCCGCCGCCATTCTAGCCGCCATAACTCCGCAGTACGTATAGTGACAACAAAGCCGATGAGTGCGTTGAATACAGCTCGTCGAACTCTATCTTGAGTATAAAGGACAACTCTCGATCCCCGTTCGTTTGGACGGGAGAGGCCGGCAAAATTTCAAAAAATGGTCATTTTGACCTTCCAAAACGGAATTTTTTCTACACAAGGAGAACGAGGCGACTCAGAGGCCTGCCCTTTTAACTGTAGCATCCCAGCATCTTCAGTAGTAACCACCGGTAAAATCCGGCAAATCCGTCGCACTTTTTTCTAGCCCCAATTTTTGGGTACCTAAAGTATTTGAGTCTGTAATTCCGGAAATAATGGCCATACCGAGGAACGGGATGCGGCCCTGTATTCCCCCTTGACTTACTTCTTACACGATAGCATCAAAACGGCAATCGCGAACACTTTCTGATTTTCGAGAAAAAAAGGGGAAGGCGCCGCCATTCTAGCCGCCATAACTCCGCAGTACGTGTAGTGACAACAAAGCCGATGAGTGCGTTGAATACAGCTCGTCGAACTCTATCTTGAGTATAAAGGACAACTCTCGATCCCCGTTCGTTTGGACGGGAGAGGCCGGCAAAATTTCAAAAAATGGTCATTTTGACCTTCCAAAACGGAATTTTTTCTACACAAGGAGAACGAGGCGACTCAGAGGCCTGCCCTTTTAACTGTAGCATCCCAGCATCTTCAGTAGTAACCACCGGTAAAATCCGGCAAATCCGTCGCACTTTTTTCTAGCCCCAATTTTTGGGTACCTAAAGTATTTGAGTCTGTAATTCCGGAAATAATGGCCATACCGAGGAACGGGATGCGGCCCTGTATTCCCCCTTGACTTACTTCTTACACGATAGCATCAAAACGGCAATCGCGAACACTTTCTGATTTTCGAGAAAATCCGCCGCCATTCTAGCCGCCATAACTCCGCAGTACGTATAGTGACAACAAAGCCGATGAGTGCGTTGAATACAGCTCGTCGAACTCTATCTTGAGTATAAAGGACAACTCTCGATCCCCGTTCGTTTGGACGGGAGAGGCCGGCAAAATTTCAAAAAATGGTCATTTTGACCTTCCAAAACGGAATTTTTTCTACACAAGGAGAACGAGGCGACTCAGAGGCCTGCCCTTTTAACTGTAGCATCCCAGCATCTTCAGTAGTAACCACCGGTAAAATCCGGCAAATCCGTCGCACTTTTTTCTAGCCCCAATTTTTGGGTACCTAAAGTATTTGAGTCTGTAATTCCGGAAATAATGGCCATACCGAGGAACGGGATGCGGCCCTGTATTCCCCCTTGACTTACTTCTTACACGATAGCATCAAAACGGCAATCGCGAACACTTTCTGATTTTCGAGAAAAAAAGGGGAAGGCGCCGCCATTCTAGCCGCCATAACTCCGCAGTACGTGTAGTGACAACAAAGCCGATGAGTGCGTTGAATACAGCTCGTCGAACTCTATCTTGAGTATAAAGGACAACTCTCGATCCCAGTTCGTTTGGACGGGAGAGGCCGGCAAAATTTCAAAAAATGGTCATTTTGACCATCCAAAACGGAATTTTTTCTACACAAGGAGAACGAGGCGACTCAGAGGCCTGCCCTTTTAACTGTAGCATCCCAGCATCTTCAGTAGTAACCACCGGTAAAATCCGGCAAATCCGTCGCACTTTTTTCTAGCCCCAATTTTTTGGTACCTAAAGTATTTGAGTCTGTAATTCCGGAAATAATGGCCATACCGAGGAACGGGATGCGGCCCTGTATTCCCCGTTGACTTACTTCTTACACGATAGCATCAAAACGGCAATCGCGAACACTTTCTGATTTTCGAGAAAAAAAGGGGAAGGGTTTAAACCACTATTCCGCCGCCATTCTAGCCGCCATAACTCCGCAGTACGTGTAGTGACAACAAAGCCGATGAGTGCGTTGAATACAGCTCGTCGAACTCTATCTTGAGTATAAAGGACAACTCTCGATCCCAGTTCGTTTGGACGGGAGAGGCCGGCAAAATTTCAAAAAATGGTCATTTTGACCATCCAAAACGGAATTTTTTCTACACAAGGAGAACGAGGCGACTCAGAGGCCTGCCCTTTTAACTGTAGCATCCCAGCATCTTCAGCAGTAACCACCGGTAAAATCCGGCAAATCAGTCGCACTTTTTTCTAGCCCCAATTTTTGGGTACCTAAAGTATTTGAGTCTGTAATTCCGGAAATAATGGCCATACCGAGGAACGGGATGCGGCCCTGTATTCCCCCTTGACTTACTTCTTACACGATAGCATCAAAACGGCAATCGCGAACACTTTCTGATTTTCGAGAAAAAAAGGGGAAGGGTTTAAACCACTATTCCGCCGCCATTCTAGCCGCCATAACTCCGCAGTACGTGTAGTGACAACAAAGCCGATGAGTGCGTTGAATACAGCTCGTCGAACTCTATCTTGAGTATAAAGGACAACTCTCGATCCCCGTTCGTTTGGACGGGAGGGGCCGGCAAAATTTCAAAAAATGGTCATTTTGACCTTCCAAAACGGAATTTTTTCTACACAAGGAGAACGAGGCGACTCAGAGGCCTGCCCTTTTAACTGTAGCATCCCAGCATCTTCAGTAGTAACCACCGGTAAAATCCGGCAAATCCGTCGCACTTTTTTCTAGCCCCAATTTTTGGGTACCTAAAGTATTTGAGTCTGTAATTCCGGAAATAATGGCCATACCGAGGAACGGGATGCGGCCCTGTATTCCCCCTTGACTTACTTCTTACACGATAGCATCAAAACGGCAATCGCGAACACTTTCTGATTTTCGAGAAAAAAAGGGGTACCTAAAGTATTTGAGTCTGTAATTCCGGAAATAATGGCCATACCGAGGAACGGGATGCGGCCCTGTATTCCCCCTTGACTTACTTCTTACACGATAGCATCAAAACGGCAATCGCGAACACTTTCTGATTTTCGAGAAAAAAAGGGGCAGGGTTTAAACCACTATTCCGCCGCAATTCTAGTCGCCATAACTCCGCAGTACGTGTAGTGACAACAAAGCCGATGAGTGCGTTGAATACAGCTCGTCGAACTCTATCTTGAGTATAAAGGACAACTCTCGATCCCAGTTCGTTTGGACGCTAGAGGCCGGCAAAATTTCAAAAAATGGTCATTTTGACCATCCAAAACGGAATTTTTTCTACACAAGGAGAACGAGGCGACTCAGAGGCCTGCCCTTTTAACTGTAGCATCCCAGCATCTTCAGTAGTAACCACCGGTAAAATCCGGCAAATCCGTCGCACTTTTTTCTAGCCCCAATTTTTGGGTACCTAAAGTATTTGAGTCTGTAATTCCGGAAATAATGGCCATACCGAGGAACGGGATGCGGCCCTGTATTCCCCCTTGACTTACTTCTTACACGATAGCATCAAAACGGCAATCGCGAACACTTTCTGATTTTCGAGAAAAAAAGGGGAAGGGTTTAAACCACTATTCCGCCGCCATTCTAGCCGCCATAACTCCGCAGTACGTGTAGTGACAACAAAGCCGATGAGTGCGTTGAATACAGCTCGTCGAACTCTATCTTGAGTATAAAGGACAACTCTCGATCCCCGTTCGTTTGGACGGGAGAGGCCGGCAAAATTTCAAAAAATGGTCATTTTGACCTTCCAAAACGGAATTTTTTCTACACAAGGAGAACGAGGCGACTCAGAGGCCTGCCCTTTTAACTGTAGCATCCCAGGATCTTCAGTAGTAACCACCGGTAAAATCCGGCAAATCCGTCGCACTTTTTTCTAGCCCCAATTTTTGGGTACCTAAAGTATTTGAGTCTGTAATTCCGGAAATAATGGCCATACCGAGGAACGGGATGCGGCCCTGTATTCCCCCTTGACTTACTTCTTACACGATAGCATCAAAACGGCAATCGCGAACACTTTCTGATTTTCGAGAAAATCCGCCGCCATTCTAGCCGCCATAACTCCGCAGTACGTGTAGTGACAACAAAGCCGATGAGTGCGTTGAATACAGCTCGTCGAACTCTATCTTGAGTATAAAGGACAACTCTCGATCTCCGTTCGTTTGGACGGGAGAGGCCGGCAAAATTTCAAAAAATGGTCATTTTGACCTTCCAAAACGGAATTTTTTCTACACAAGGAGAACGAGGCGACTCAGAGGCCTGCCCTTTTAACTGTAGCATCCCAGCATCTTCAGTAGTAACCACCGGTAAAATCCGGCAAATCCGTCGCACTTTTTTCTAGCCCCAATTTTTGAGTACCTAAAGTATTTGAGTCTGTATTTCCGGAAATAATGGCCATACCGAGGAACGGGATGCGGCCCTGTATTCCCCCTTGACTTACTTCTTACACGATAGCATCAAAACGGCAATCGCGAACACTTTCTGATTTTCGAGAAAAAAAGGGGAAGGGTTTAAACCACTATTCCGCCGCCATTCTAGCCGCCATAACTCCGCAGTACGTGTAGTGACAACAAAGCCGATGAGTGCGTTGAATACAGCTCGTCGAACTCTATCTTGAGTATAAAGGACAACTCTCGATCCCCGTTCGTTTGGACGGGAGAGGCCGGCAAAATTTCAAATAATGGTCATTTTGACCTTCCAAAACGGAATTTTTTCTACACAAGGAGAACGAGGCGACTCAGAGGCCTGCCCTTTTAACTGTAGCATCCCAGCATCTTCAGTAGTAACCACCGGTAAAATCCGGCAAATCCGTCGCACTTTTTTCTAGCCCCAATTTTTGGGTACCTAAAGTATTTGAGTCTGTAATTCCGGAAATAATGGCCATACCGAGGAACGGGATGCGGCCCTGTATTCCCCCTTGACTTACTTCTTACACGATAGCATCAAAACGGCAATCGCGAACACTTTCTGATTTTCGAGAAAAAAAGGGGAAGGGTTTAAACCACTATTCCGCCGCCATTCTAGCCGCCATAACTCCGTAGTACGTGTAGTGACAACAAAGCCGATGAGTGCGTTGAATACAGCTCGTCGAACTCTATCTTGAGTGTAAAGGACAACTCTCGATCCCCGTTCGTTTGGACGGGAGAGGCCGGCAAAATTTCAAAAAATGGTCATTTTGACCTTCCAAAACGGAATTTTTTCTACACAAGGAGAACGAGGCGACTCAGAGGCCTGCCCTTTTAACTGTAGCATCCCAGCATCTTCAGTAGTAACCACCGGTAAAATCCGGCAAATCCGTCGCACTTTTTTCTAGCCCCAATTTTTGGGTACCTAAAGTATTTGAGTCTGTAATTCCGGAAATAATGGCAATACCGAGGAACGGGATGCGGCCCTGTATTCCCCCTTGACTTACTTCTTACACGATAGCATCAAAACGGCAATCGCGAACACTTTCTGATTTTCGAGAAAAAAAGGGGAAGGGTTTAAACCACTATTCCGCCGCCATTCTAGCCGCCATAACTCCGCAGTACGTGTAGTGACAACAAAGCCGATGAGTGCGTTGAATACACCTCGTCGAACTCTATCTTGAGTATAAAGGACAACTCTCGATCCCAGTTCGTTTGGACGGGAGAGGCCGGCAAAATTTCAAAAAATGGTCATTTTGACCATCCAAAACGGAATTTTTTCTACACAAGGAGAACGAGGCGACTCAGAGGCCTGCCCTTTTAACTGTAGCATCCCAGCATCTTCAGTAGTAACCACCGGTAAAATCCGGCAAATCCGTCGCACTTTTTTCTAGCCCCAATTTTTGGGTACCTAAAGTATTTGAGTCTGTAATTCCGGAAATAATGGCCATACCGAGGAACGGGATGCGGCCCTGTATTCCCCCTTGACTTACTTCTTACACGATAGCATCAAAACGGCAATCGCGAACACTTTCTGATTTTCGAGAAAAAAAGGGGAAGGGTTTAAACCACTATTCCGCCGCCATTCTAGCCGCCATAACTCCGCAGTACGTGTAGTGACAACAAAGCCGATGAGTGCGTTGAATACAGCTCGTCGAACTCTATCTTGAGTGTAAAGGACAACTCTCGATCCCCGTTCGTTTGGACGGGAGAGGCCGGCAAAATTTCAAAAAATGGTCATTTTGACCTTCCAAAACGGAATTTTTTCTACACAAGGAGAACGAGGCGACTCAGAGGCCTGCCCTTTTAACTGTAGCATCCCAGCATCTTCAGTAGTAACCACCGGTAAAATCCGGCAAATACGTCGCACTTTTTTCTAGCCCCAATTTTTGGGTACCTAAAGTTTTTGAGTCTGTAATTCCGGAAATAATGGCCATACCGAGGAACGGGATGCGGACCTGTATTCCCCCTTGACTTACTTCTTACACGATAGCATCAAAGCGGCAATCGCGAACACTTTCTGATTTTCGAGAAAAAAAGGGGAAGGGTTTAAAACCACTATTCCGCCGCCATTCTAGCCGCCATAACTCCGCAGTACGTGTAGTGACAACAAAGCCGATGAGTGCGTTGAATACAGCTCGTCGAACTCTATCTTGAGTATAAAGGACAACTCTCGATCCCAGTTCGTTTGGACGGGAGAGGCCGGCAAAATTTCAAAAAATGGTCATTTTGACCATCCAAAACGGAATTTTTTCTACACAAGGAGAACGAGGCGACTCAGAGGCCTGCCCTTTTAACTGTAGCATCCCAGCATCTTCAGTAGTAACCACCGGTAAAATCCGGCAAATCCGTCGCACTTTTTTCTAGCCCCAATTTTTGGGTACCTAAAGTATTTGAGTCTGTAATTAAGGAAATAATGGCCATACCGAGGAACGGGATGCGGCCCTGTATTCTCCCTTGACTTACTTCTTACACGATAGCATCAAAACGGCAATCGCGAACACTTTCTGATTTTCGAGAAAAAAAGGGGAAGGGTTTTAAACCACTATTCCGCCGCCATTCTAGCCGCCATAACTCCGCAGTACGTGTAGTGACAACAAAGCCGATGAGTGCGTTGAATACAGCTCGTCGAACTCTATCTTGAGTATAAAGGACAACTCTCGATCCCAGTTCGTTTGGACGGGAGAGGCCGGCAAAATTTAAAAAAATGGTCATTTTGACCATCCAAAACGGAATTTTTTCTACACAAGGAGAACGAGGCGACTCAGAGGCCTGCCCTTTTAACTGTAGCATCCCAGCATCTTCAGTAGTAACCACCGGTAAAATCCGGCAAATCCGTCGCACTTTTTTCTAGCCCCAATTTTTGGGTACCTAAAGTTTTTGAGTCTGTAATTCCGGAAATAATGGCCATACCGAGGAACGGGATGCGGCCCTGTATTCCCCCTTGACTTACTTCTTACACGATAGCATCAAAACGGCAATCGCGAACACTTTCTGATTTTCGAGAAAAAAAGGGGAAGGGTTTAAACCACTATTCCGCCGCCATTCTAGCCGCCATAACTCCGCAGTACGTGTAGTGACAACAAAGCCGATGAGTGCGTTGAATACAGCTCGTCGAACTCTATCTTGAGTATAAAGGACAACTCTCGATCCCAGTTCGTTTGGACGGGAGAGGCCGGCAAAATTTCAAAAAATGGTCATTTTGACCATCCAAAACGGAATTTTTTCTACACAAGGAGAACGAGGCGACTCAGAGGCCTGCCCTTTTAACTGTAGCATCCCAGCATCTTCAGTAGTAACCACCGGTAAAATCCGGCAAATCCGTCGCACTTTTTTCTAGCCCCAATTTTTGGGTACCTAAAGTATTTGAGTCTGTAATTCCGGAAATAATGGCCATACCGAGGAACGGGATGCGGCCCTGTATTCCCCCTTGACTCACTTCTTACACGATAGCATCAAAACGGCAATCGCGAACACTTTCTGATTTTCGAGAAAAAAAGGGGAAGGGTTTAAACCACTATTCCGCCTCCATTCTAGCCGCCATAACTCCGCAGTACGTGTAGTGACAACAAAGCCGATGAGTGCGTTGAATACAGCTCGTCGAACTCTATCTTGAGTATAAAGGACAACTCTCGATCCCCGTTCGTTTGGACGGGAGAGGCCGGCAAAATTTCAAAAAATGGTCATTTTGAACTTCCAAAACGGAATTTTTTCTACACAAGGAGAACGAGGCGACTCAGAGGCCTGCCCTTTTAACTGTAGCATCCCAGCATCTTCAGTAGTAACCACCGGTAAAATCCGGCAAATCCGTCGCACTTTTTTCTAGCCCCAATTTTTGGGTACCTAAAGTATTTGAGTCTGTAATTCCGGAAATAATGGCCATACCGAGGAACGGGATGCGGCCCTGTATTCCCCCTTGACTTACTTCTTACACGATAGCATCAAAACGGCAATCGCGAACACTTTCTGATTTTCGAGAAAAAAAGGGGAAGGGTTTAAACCACTATTCCGCCGCCATTCTAGCCGCCATAACTCCGCAGTACGTGTAGTGACAACAAAGCCGATGAGTGCGTTGAATACAGCTCGTCGAACTCTATCTTGAGTATAAAGGACAGCTCTCGATCCCCGTTCGTTTGGACGGGAGAGGCCGGCAAACTTTCAAAAAATGGTCATTTTGACCTTCCAAAACGGAATTTTTTCTACACAAGGAGAACGAGGCGACTCAGAGGCCTGCCCTTTTAACTGTAGCATCCCAGCATCTTCAGTAGTAACCACCGGTAAAATCCGGCAAATCCGTCGCACTTTTTTCTAGCCCCAATTTTTGGGTACCTAAAGTATTTGAGTCTGTAATTCCGGAAATAATGGCCATACCGAGGAACGGGATGCGGCCCTGTATTCCCCCTTGACTTACTTCTTACACGATAGCATCAAAACGGCAATCGCGAACACTTTCTGATTTTCGAGAAAAAAAGGGGAAGGGTTTAAACCACTATTCCGCCGCCATTCTAGCCGCCATAACTCCGCAGTACGTGTAGTGACAACAAAGCCGATGAGTGCGTTGAATACAGCTCGTCGAACTCTATCTTGAGTATAAAGGACAACTCTCGATCCCAGTTCGTTTGGACGGGAGAGGCCGGCAAAATTTCAAAAAATGGTCATTTTGACCATCCAAAACGGAATTTTTTCTACACAAGGAGAACGAGGCGACTCAGAGGCCTGCCCTTTTAACTGTAGCATCCCAGCATCTTCAGTAGTAACCACCGGTAAAATCCGGCAAATCCGTCGCACTTTTTTCTAGCCCCAATTTTTGGGTACCTAAAGTATTTGAGTCTGTAATTCCGGAAATAATGGCCATACCGAGGAACGGGATGCGGCCCTGTATTCCCCCTTGACTTACTTCTTACACGATAGCATCAAAACGGCAATCGCGAACACTTTCTGATTTTCGAGAAAAAAAGGGGAAGGGTTTAAACCACTATTCCGCCGCCATTCTAGCCGCCATAACTCCGCAGTACGTGTAGTGACAACAAAGCCGATGAGTGCGTTGAATACAGCTCGTCGAACTCTATCTTGAGTATAAAGGACAACTCTCGATCCCCGTTCGTTTGGACGGGAGAGGCCGGCAAAATTTCAAAAAATGGTCATTTTGACCTACCAAAACGGAATTTTTTCTACACAAGGAGAACGAGGCGACTCAGAGGCCTGCCCTTTTAACTGTAGCATCCCAGCATCTTCAGTAGTAACCACCGGTAAAATCCGGCAAATCCGTCGCACTTTTTTCTAGCCCCAATTTTTGGGTACCTAAAGTATTTGAGTCTGTAATTCCGGAAATAATGGCCATACCGAGGAACGGGATGCGGCCCTGTATTCACCCTTGACTTACTTCTTACACGATAGCATCAAAACGGCAATCGCGAACACTTTCTGATTTTCGAGAAAAAAAGGGGAAGGGTTTAAACCACTATTCCGCCGCCATTCTAGCCGCCATAACTCCGCAGTACGTGTAGTGACAACAAAGCCGATGAGTGCGTTGAATACAGCTCGTCGAACTCTATCTTGAGTATAAAGGACAACTCTCGATCCCCGTTCGTTTGGACGGGAGAGGCCGGCAAAATTTCAAAAAATGGTCATTTTGACCATCCAAAACGGAATTTTTTCTACACAAGGAGAACGAGGCGACTCAGAGGCCTGCCCTTTTAACTGTAGCATCCCAGCATCTTCAGTAGTAACCACCGGTAAAATCCGGCAAATCCGTCGCACTTTTTTCTAGCCCCAATTTTTGGGTACCTAAAGTATTTGAGTCTGTAATTCCGGAAATAATGGCCATACCGAGGAACGGGATGCGGCCCTGTATTCCCCCTTGACTTACTTCTTACACGATAGCATCAAAACGGCAATCGCGAACACTTTCTGATTTTCGAGAAAAAAAGGGGAAGGGTTTAAACCACTATTCCGCCGCCATTCTAGCCGCCATAACTCCGCAGTACGTGTAGTGACAACAAAGCCGATGAGTGCGTTGAATACAGCTCGTCGAACTCTATCTTGAGTATAAAGGACAACTCTCGATCCCCGTTCGTTTGGACGGGAGAGGCCGGCAAAATTTCAAAAAATGGTCATTTTGACCTTCCAAAACGGAATTTTTTCTACACAAGGAGAACGAGGCGACTCAGAGGCCTGCCCTTTTAACTGTAGCATCCCAGCATCTTCAGTAGTAACCACCGGTAAAATCCGGCAAATCCGTCGCACTTTTTTCTAGCCCCAATTTTTGGGTACCTAAAGTATTTGAGTCTGTAATTCCGGAAATAATGGCCATACCGAGGAACGGGATGCGGCCCTGTATTCCCCCTTGACTTACTTCTTACACGATAGCATCAAAACGGCAATCGCGAACACTTTCTGATTTTCGAGAAAAAAACGGGAAAGGGTTTAAACCACTATTCCGCCGCCATTCTAGCCGCCATAACTCCGCAGTACGTGTAGTGACAACAAAGCCGATGAGTGCGTTGAATACAGCTCGTCGAACTCTATCTTGAGTATAAAGGACAACTCTCGATCCCCGTTCGTTTGGACGGGAGAGGCCGGCAAAATTTCAAAAAATGGTCATTTTGACCTTCCAAAACGGAATTTTTTCTACACAAGGAGAACGAGGCGACTCAGAGGCCTGCCCTTTTAACTGTAGCATCCCAGCATCTTCAGTAGTAACCACCGGTAAAATCCGGCAAATCCGTCGCACTTTTTTCTAGCCCCAATTTTTGGGTACCTAAAGTATTTGAGTCTGTAATTCCGGAAATAATGGCCATACCGAGGAACGGGATGCGGCCCTGTATTCCACCTTGACTTACTTCTTACACGATAGCATCAAAACGGCAATCGCGAACACTTTCTGATTTTCGAGAAAAAAAGGGGAAGGGTTTAAACCACTATTCCGCCGCCATTCTAGCCGCCATAACTCCGCAGTACGTGTAGTGACAACAAAGCCGATGAGTGCGTTGAATACAGCTCGTCGAACTCTATCTAGAGTATAAAGGACAACTCTCGATCCCAGTTCGTTTGGACGGGAGAGGCCGGCAAAATTTCAAAAAATGGTCATTTTGACCATCCAAAACGGAATTTTTTCTACACAAGGAGAACGAGGCGACTCAGAGGCCTGCCCTTTTAACTGTAGCATCCCAGCATCTTCAGTAGTAACCACCGGTAAAATCCGGCAAATCCGTCGCACTTTTTTCTAGCCCCAATTTTTGGGTACCTAAAGTATTTGAGTCTGTAATTCCGGAAATAATGGCCATACCGTGGAACGGGATGCGGCCCTGTATTCCCCCTTGACTTACTTCTTACACGATAGCATCAAAACGGCAATCGCGAACACTTTCTGATTTTCGAGAAAAAAAGGGGAAGGGTTTAAACCACTATTCCGCCGCCATTCTAGCCGCCATAACTCCGCAATACGTGTAGTGACAACAAAGCCGATGAGTGCGTTGAATACAGCTCGTCGAACTCTATCTTGAGTATAAAGGACAACTCTCGATCCCCGTTCGTTTGGACGGGAGAGGCCGGCAAAATTTCAAAAAATGGTCATTTTGACCTTCCAAAACGGAATTTTTTCTACACAAGGAGAACGAGGCGACTCAGAGGCCTGCCCTTTTAACTGTAGCATCCCAGCATCTTCAGTAGTAACCACCGGTAAAATCCGGCAAATCCGTCGCACTTTTTTCTAGCCCCAATTTTTGGGTACCTAAAGTATTTGAGTCTGTAATTCCGGAAATAATGGCCATACCGAGGAACGGGATGCGGCCCTGTATTCCCCCTTGACTTACTTCTTACACGATAGCATCAAAACGGCAATCGCGAACACTTTCTGATTTTCGAGAAAAAAAGGGGAAGGGTTTAAACCACTATTCCGCCGCCATTCTAGCCGCCATAACTCCGCAGTACGTGTAGTGACAACAAAGCCGATGAGTGCGTTGAATACAGCTCGTCGAACTCTATCTTGAGTATAAAGGACAACTCTCGATCCCAGTTCGTTTGGACGGGAGAGGCCGGCAAAATTTCAAAAAATGGTCATTTTGACCATCCAAAACGGAATTTTTTCTACACAAGGAGAACGAGGCGACTCAGAGGCCTGCCCTTTTAACTGTAGCATCCCAGCATCTTCAGTAGTAACCACCGGTAAAATCCGGCAAATCCGTCGCACTTTTTTCTAGCCCCAATTTTTGGGTACCTAAAGTATTTGAGTCTGTAATTCCGGAAATAATGGCCATACCGAGGAACGGGATGCGGCCCTGTATTCCCCCTTGACTTACTTCTTACACGATAGCATCAAAACGGCAATCGCGAACACTTTCTGATTTTCGAGAAAAAAAGGGGAAGGGTTTAAACCACTATTCCGCCGCCATTCTAGCCGCCATAACTCCGCAGTACGTGTAGTGACAACAAAGCCGATGAGTGCGTTGAATACAGCTCGTCGAACTCTATCTTGAGTATAAAGGACAACTCTCGATCCCCGTTCGTTTGGACGGGAGAGGCCGGCAAAATTTCAAAAAATGGTCATTTTGACCTACCAAAACGGAATTTTTTCTACACAAGGAGAACGAGGCGACTCAGAGGCCTGCCCTTTTAACTGTAGCATCCCAGCATCTTCAGTAGTAACCACCGGTAAAATCCGGCAAATCCGTCGCACTTTTTTCTAGCCCCAATTTTTGGGTACCTAAAGTATTTGAGTCTGTAATTCCGGAAATAATGGCCATACCGAGGAACGGGATGCGGCCCTGTATTCACCCTTGACTTACTTCTTACACGATAGCATCAAAACGGCAATCGCGAACACTTTCTGATTTTCGAGAAAAAAAGGGGAAGGGTTTAAACCACTATTCCGCCGCCATTCTAGCCGCCATAACTCCGCAGTACGTGTAGTGACAACAAAGCCGATGAGTGCGTTGAATACAGCTCGTCGAACTCTATCTTGAGTATAAAGGACAACTCTCGATCCCCGTTCGTTTGGACGGGAGAGGCCGGCAAAATTTCAAAAAATGGTCATTTTGACCATCCAAAACGGAATTTTTTCTACACAAGGAGAACGAGGCGACTCAGAGGCCTGCCCTTTTAACTGTAGCATCCCAGCATCTTCAGTAGTAACCACCGGTAAAATCCGGCAAATCCGTCGCACTTTTTTCTAGCCCCAATTTTTGGGTACCTAAAGTATTTGAGTCTGTAATTCCGGAAATAATGGCCATACCGAGGAACGGGATGCGGCCCTGTATTCCCCCTTGACTTACTTCTTACACGATAGCATCAAAACGGCAATCGCGAACACTTTCTGATTTTCGAGAAAAAAAGGGGAAGGGTTTAAACCACTATTCCGCCGCCATTCTAGCCGCCATAACTCCGCAGTACGTGTAGTGACAACAAAGCCGATGAGTGCGTTGAATACAGCTCGTCGAACTCTATCTTGAGTATAAAGGACAACTCTCGATCCCCGTTCGTTTGGACGGGAGAGGCCGGCAAAATTTCAAAAAATGGTCATTTTGACCTTCCAAAACGGAATTTTTTCTACACAAGGAGAACGAGGCGACTCAGAGGCCTGCCCTTTTAACTGTAGCATCCCAGCATCTTCAGTAGTAACCACCGGTAAAATCCGGCAAATCCGTCGCACTTTTTTCTAGCCCCAATTTTTGGGTACCTAAAGTATTTGAGTCTGTAATTCCGGAAATAATGGCCATACCGAGGAACGGGATGCGGCCCTGTATTCCCCCTTGACTTACTTCTTACACGATAGCATCAAAACGGCAATCGCGAACACTTTCTGATTTTCGAGAAAAAAACGGGAAAGGGTTTAAACCACTATTCCGCCGCCATTCTAGCCGCCATAACTCCGCAGTACGTGTAGTGACAACAAAGCCGATGAGTGCGTTGAATACAGCTCGTCGAACTCTATCTTGAGTATAAAGGACAACTCTCGATCCCCGTTCGTTTGGACGGGAGAGGCCGGCAAAATTTCAAAAAATGGTCATTTTGACCTTCCAAAACGGAATTTTTTCTACACAAGGAGAACGAGGCGACTCAGAGGCCTGCCCTTTTAACTGTAGCATCCCAGCATCTTCAGTAGTAACCACCGGTAAAATCCGGCAAATCCGTCGCACTTTTTTCTAGCCCCAATTTTTGGGTACCTAAAGTATTTGAGTCTGTAATTCCGGAAATAATGGCCATACCGAGGAACGGGATGCGGCCCTGTATTCCACCTTGACTTACTTCTTACACGATAGCATCAAAACGGCAATCGCGAACACTTTCTGATTTTCGAGAAAAAAAGGGGAAGGGTTTAAACCACTATTCCGCCGCCATTCTAGCCGCCATAACTCCGCAGTACGTGTAGTGACAACAAAGCCGATGAGTGCGTTGAATACAGCTCGTCGAACTCTATCTAGAGTATAAAGGACAACTCTCGATCCCAGTTCGTTTGGACGGGAGAGGCCGGCAAAATTTCAAAAAATGGTCATTTTGACCATCCAAAACGGAATTTTTTCTACACAAGGAGAACGAGGCGACTCAGAGGCCTGCCCTTTTAACTGTAGCATCCCAGCATCTTCAGTAGTAACCACCGGTAAAATCCGGCAAATCCGTCGCACTTTTTTCTAGCCCCAATTTTTGGGTACCTAAAGTATTTGAGTCTGTAATTCCGGAAATAATGGCCATACCGTGGAACGGGATGCGGCCCTGTATTCCCCCTTGACTTACTTCTTACACGATAGCATCAAAACGGCAATCGCGAACACTTTCTGATTTTCGAGAAAAAAAGGGGAAGGGTTTAAACCACTATTCCGCCGCCATTCTAGCCGCCATAACTCCGCAATACGTGTAGTGACAACAAAGCCGATGAGTGCGTTGAATACAGCTCGTCGAACTCTATCTTGAGTATAAAGGACAACTCTCGATCCCCGTTCGTTTGGACGGGAGAGGCCGGCAAAATTTCAAAAAATGGTCATT
The DNA here is from genome assembly GCF_040183065.1 of Periplaneta americana. NCBI lineage: Eukaryota > Metazoa > Arthropoda > Insecta > Blattodea > Blattidae > Periplaneta > Periplaneta americana. The sequence goes on along the minus strand of NC_091119.1, from coordinate 202,516,368 downwards.
TTGACCTTCCAAAACGGAATTTTTTCTACACAAGGAGAACGAGGCGACTCAGAGGCCTGCCCTTTTAACTGTAGCATCCCAGCATCTTCAGTAGTAACCACCGGTAAAATCCGGCAAATCCGTCGCACTTTTTTCTAGCCCCAATTTTTGGGTACCTAAAGTATTTGAGTCTGTAATTCCGGAAATAATGGCCATACCGAGGAACGGGATGCGGCCCTGTATTCCACCTTGACTTACTTCTTACGCGATAGCATCAAAACGGCAATCGCGAACACTTTCTGATTTTCGAGAAAAAAAGGGGAAGGGTTTAAACCACTATTCCGCCGCCATTCTAGCCGCCATAACTCCGCAGTACGTGTAGTGACAACAAAGCCGATGAGTGCGATGAATACAGCTCGTCGAACTCTATCTTGAGTATAAAGGACAACTCTCGATCCCCGTTCGTTTGGACGGGAGAGGCCGGCAAAATTTCAAAAAATGGTCATTTTGACCTTCCAAAACGGAATTTTTTCTACACAATGAGAACGAGGCGACTCAGAGGCCTGCCCCTTTAACTGTAGCATCCCAGCATCTTCAGTAGTAACCACCGGTAAAATCCGGCAAATCCGTCGCACTTTTTTCTAGCCCCAATTTTTGGGTACCTAAAGTATTTGAGTCTGTAATTCCGGAAATAATGGCCATACCGAGGAACGGGATGCGGCCCTGTATTCCACCTTGACTTACTTCTTACGCGATAGCATCAAAACGGCAATCGCGAACACTTTCTGATTTTCGAGAAAAAAAGGGGAAGGGTTTAAACCACTATTCCGCCGCCATTCTAGCCGCCATAACTCCGCAGTACGTGTAGTGACAACAAAGCCGATGAGTGCGATGAATACAGCTCGTCGAACTCTATCTTGAGTATAAAGGACAACTCTCGATCCCCGTTCGTTTGGACGGGAGAGGCCGGCAAAATTTCAAAAAATGGTCATTTTGACCTTCCAAAACGGAATTTTTTCTACACAAGGAGAACGAGGCGACTCAGAGGCCTGCCCTTTTAACTGTAGCATCCCAGCATCTTCAGTAGTAACCACCGGTAAAATCCGGCAAATCCGTCGCACTTTTTTCTAGCCCCAATTTTTGGGTACCTAAAGTATTTGAGTCTGTAATTCCGGAAATAATGGCCATACCGAGGAACGGGATGCGGCCCTGTATTCCCCCTTGACTTACTTCTTACACGATAGCATCAAAACGGCAATCGCGAACACTTTCTGATTTTCGAGAAAAAAAGGGGAAGGGTTTAAACCACTATTCCGCCGCCATTCTAGCCGCCATAACTCCGCAGTACGTGTAGTGACAACAAAGCCGATGAGTGCGTTGAATACAGCTCGTCGAACTCTATCTTGAGTATAAAGGACAACTCTCGATCCCCGTTCGTTTGGACGGGAGAGGCCGGCAAAATTTCAAAAAATGGTCATTTTGACCTTCCAAAACGGAATTTTTTCTACACAAGGAGAACGAGGCGACTCAGAGGCCTGCCCTTTTAACTGTAGCATCCCAGCATCTTCAGTAGTAACCACCGGTAAAATCCGGCAAATCCGTCGCACTTTTTTCTAGCCCCAATTTTTGGGTACCTAAAGTATTTGAGTCTGTAATTCCGGAAATAATGGCCATACCGAGGAACGGGATGCGGCCCTGTATTCCACCTTGACTTACTTCTTACACGATAGCATCAAAACGGCAATCGCGAACACTTTCTGATTTTCGAGAAAAAAAGGGGAAGGGTTTAAACCACTATTCCGCCGCCATTCTAGCCGCCATAACTCCGCAGTACGTGTAGTGACAACAAAGCCGATGAGTGCGTTGAATACAGCTCGTCGAACTCTATCTTGAGTATAAAGGACAACTCTCGATCCCCGTTCGTTTGGACGGGAGAGGCCGGCAAAATTTCAAAAAATGGTCATTTTGACCTTCCAAAACGGAATTTTTTCTACACAAGGAGAACGAGGCGACTCAGAGGCCTGCCCTTTTAACTGTAGCATCCCAGCATCTTCAGTAGTAACCACCGGTAAAATCCGGCAAATCCGTCGCACTTTTTTCTAGCCCCAATTTTTGGGTACCTTAAGTATTTGAGTCTGTAATTCCGGAAATAATGGCCATACCGAGGAACGGGATGCGGCCCTGTATTCCCCCTTGACTTACTTCTTACACGATAGCATCAAAACGGCAATCGCGAACACTTTCTGATTTTCGAGAAAAAAGGGGGAAGGGGAACCACTATTCCGCCGCCATTCTAGCCGCCATAACTCCGCAGTACGTGTAGTGACAACAAAGCCGATGAGTGCGTTGAATACAGCTCGTCGAACTCTATCTTGAGTATAAAGGACAACTCTCGATCCCAGTTCGTTTGGACGGGAGAGGCCGGCAAAATTTCAAAAAATGGTCATTTTGACCTTCCAAAACGGAATTTTTTCTACACAAGGAGAACGAGGCGACTCAGAGGCCTGCCCTTTTAACTGTAGCATCCCAGCATCTTCAGTAGTAACCACCGGTAAAATCCGGCAAATCCGTCGCACTTTTTTCTAGCCCCAATTTTTGGGTACCTAAAGTATTTGAGTCTGTAATTCCGGAAATAATGGCCATACCGAGGAACGGGATGCGGCCCTGTATTCCCCCTTGACTTACTTCTTACACGATAGCATCAAAACGGCAATCGCGAACACTTTCTGATTTTCGAGAAAAAAAGGGGAAGGGTTTAAACCACTATTCCGCCGCCATTCTAGCCGCCATAACTCCGCAATACGTGTAGTGACAACAAAGCCGATGAGTGCGTTGAATACAGCTCGTCGAACTCTATCTTGAGTATAAAGGACAACTCTCGATCCCCGTTCGTTTGGACGGGAGAGGCCGGCAAAATTTCAAAAAATGGTCATTTTGACCTTCCAAAACGGAATTTTTTCTACACAAGGAGAACGAGGCGACTCAGAGGCCTGCCCTTTTAACTGTAGCATCCCAGCATCTTCAGTAGTAACCACCGGTAAAATCCGGCAAATCCGTCGCACTTTTTTCTAGCCCCAATTTTTGGGTACCTAAAGTATTTGAGTCTGTAATTCCGGAAATAATGGCCATACCGAGGAACGGGATGCGGCCCTGTATTCCACCTTGACTTACTTCTTACACGATAGCATCAAAACGGCAATCGCGAACACTTTCTGATTTTCGAGAAAAAAAGGGGAAGGGTTTAAACCACTATTCCGCCGCCATTCTAGCCGCCATAACTCCGCAGTACGTGTAGTGACAACAAAGCCGATGAGTGCGTTGAATACAGCTCGTCGAACTCTATCTAGAGTATAAAGGACAACTCTCGATCCCAGTTCGTTTGGACGGGAGAGGCCGGCAAAATTTCAAAAAATGGTCATTTTGACCATCCAAAACGGAATTTTTTCTACACAAGGAGAACGAGGCGACTCAGAGGCCTGCCCTTTTAACTGTAGCATCCCAGCATCTTCAGTAGTAACCACCGGTAAAATCCGGCAAATCCGTCGCACTTTTTTCTAGCCCCAATTTTTGGGTACCTAAAGTATTTGAGTCTGTAATTCCGGAAATAATGGCCATACCGTGGAACGGGATGCGGCCCTGTATTCCCCCTTGACTTACTTCTTACACGATAGCATCAAAACGGCAATCGCGAACACTTTCTGATTTTCGAGAAAAAAAGGGGAAGGGTTTAAACCACTATTCCGCCGCCATTCTAGCCGCCATAACTCCGCAATACGTGTAGTGACAACAAAGCCGATGAGTGCGTTGAATACAGCTCGTCGAACTCTATCTTGAGTATAAAGGACAACTCTCGATCCCCGTTCGTTTGGACGGGAGAGGCCGGCAAAATTTCAAAAAATGGTCATTTTGACCTTCCAAAACGGAATTTTTTCTACACAAGGAGAACGAGGCGACTCAGAGGCCTGCCCTTTTAACTGTAGCATCCCAGCATCTTCAGTAGTAACCACCGGTAAAATCCGGCAAATCCGTCGCACTTTTTTCTAGCCCCAATTTTTGGGTACCTAAAGTATTTGAGTCTGTAATTCCGGAAATAATGGCCATACCGAGGAACGGGATGCGGCCCTGTATTCCACCTTGACTTACTTCTTACGCGATAGCATCAAAACGGCAATCGCGAACACTTTCTGATTTTCGAGAAAAAAAGGGGAAGGGTTTAAACCACTATTCCGCCGCCATTCTAGCCGCCATAACTCCGCAGTACGTGTAGTGACAACAAAGCCGATGAGTGCGATGAATACAGCTCGTCGAACTCTATCTTGAGTATAAAGGACAACTCTCGATCCCCGTTCGTTTGGACGGGAGAGGCCGGCAAAATTTCAAAAAATGGTCATTTTGACCTTCCAAAACGGAATTTTTTCTACACAATGAGAACGAGGCGACTCAGAGGCCTGCCCCTTTAACTGTAGCATCCCAGCATCTTCAGTAGTAACCACCGGTAAAATCCGGCAAATCCGTCGCACTTTTCTCTAGCCCCAATTTTTGGGTACCTAAAGTATTTGAGTCTGTAATTCCAGAAAATAATGGCCATACCGAGGAACGGGATGCGGCCCTGTATTCCCCCTTGACTTACTTCTTACACGATAGCATCAAAACGGCAATCGCGAACACTTTCTGATTTTCGAGAAAAAAAGGGGAAGGGTTTAAACCACTATTCCGCCGCCATTCTAGCCGCCATAACTCCGCAGTACGTGTAGTGACAACAAAGCCGATGAGTGCGTTGAATACAGCTCGTCGAACTCTATCTTGAGTATAAAGGACAACTCTCGATCCCCGTTCGTTTGGACGGGAGAGGCCGGCAAAATTTCAAAAAATGGTCATTTTGACCTTCCAAAACGGAATTTTTTCTACACAAGGAGAACGAGGCGACTCAGAGGCCTGCCCTTTTAACTGTAGCATCCCAGCATCTTCAGTAGTAACCACCGGTAAAATCCGGCAAATCCGTCGCACTTTTTTCTAGCCCCAATTTTTGGGTACCTAAAGTATTTGAGTCTGTAATTCCGGAAATAATGGCCATACCGAGGAACGGGATGCGGCCCTGTATTCCCCCTTGACTTACTTCTTACACGATAGCATCAAAACGGCAATCGCGAACACTTTCTGATTTTCGAGAAAAAAAGGGGAAGGGTTTAAACCACTATTCCGCCGCCATTCTAGCCGCCATAACTCCGCAGTACGTGTAGTGACAACAAAGCCGATGAGTGCGTTGAATACAGCTCGTCGAACTCTATCTTGAGTATAAAGGACAACTCTCGATCCCCGTTCGTTTGGACGGGAGAGGCCGGCAAAATTTCAAAAAATGGTCATTTTGACCTTCCAAAACGGAATTTTTTCTACACAAGGAGAACGAGGCGACTCAGAGGCCTGCCCTTTTAACTGTAGCATCCCAGCATCTTCAGTAGTAACCACCGGTAAAATCCGGCAAATCCGTCGCACTTTTTTCTAGCCCCAATTTTTGGGTACCTAAAGTATTTGAGTCTGTAATTCCGGAAATAATGGCCATACCGAGGAACGGGATGCGGCCCTGTATTCCACCTTGACTTACTTCTTACACGATAGCATCAAAACGGCAATCGCGAACACTTTCTGATTTTCGAGAAAAAAAGGGGAAGGGCAGTACGTGTAGTGACAACAAAGCCGATGAGTGCGTTGAATACAGCTCGTCGAACTCTATCTTGAGTATAAAGGACAACTCTCGATCCCCGTTCGTTTGGACGGGAGAGGCCGGCAAAATTTCAAAAAATGGTCATTTTGACCTTCCAAAACGGAATTTTTTCTACACAAGGAGAACGAGGCGACTCAGAGGCCTGCCCTTTTAACTGTAGCATCCCAGCATCTTCAGTAGTAACCACCGGTAAAATCCGGCAAATCCGTCGCACTTTTTTCTAGCCCCAATTTTTGGGTACCTTAAGTATTTGAGTCTGTAATTCCGGAAATAATGGCCATACCGAGGAACGGGATGCGGCCCTGTATTCCCCCTTGACTTACTTCTTACACGATAGCATCAAAACGGCAATCGCGAACACTTTCTGATTTTCGAGAAAAAAGGGGGAAGGGGAACCACTATTCCGCCGCCATTCTAGCCGCCATAACTCCGCAGTACGTGTAGTGACAACAAAGCCGATGAGTGCGTTGAATACAGCTCGTCGAACTCTATCTTGAGTATAAAGGACAACTCTCGATCCCAGTTCGTTTGGACGGGAGAGGCCGGCAAAATTTCAAAAAATGGTCATTTTGACCTTCCAAAACGGAATTTTTTCTACACAAGGAGAACGAGGCGACTCAGAGGCCTGCCCTTTTAACTGTAGCATCCCAGCATCTTCAGTAGTAACCACCGGTAAAATCCGGCAAATCCGTCGCACTTTTTTCTAGCCCCAATTTTTGGGTACCTAAAGTATTTGAGTCTGTAATTCCGGAAATAATGGCCATACCGAGGAACGGGATGCGGCCCTGTATTCCCCCTTGACTTACTTCTTACACGATAGCATCAAAACGGCAATCGCGAACACTTTCTGATTTTCGAGAAAAAAAGGGGAAGGGTTTAAACCACTATTCCGCCGCCATTCTAGCCGCCATAACTCCGCAATACGTGTAGTGACAACAAAGCCGATGAGTGCGTTGAATACAGCTCGTCGAACTCTATCTTGAGTATAAAGGACAACTCTCGATCCCCGTTCGTTTGGACGGGAGAGGCCGGCAAAATTTCAAAAAATGGTCATTTTGACCTTCCAAAACGGAATTTTTTCTACACAAGGAGAACGAGGCGACTCAGAGGCCTGCCCTTTTAACTGTAGCATCCCAGCATCTTCAGTAGTAACCACCGGTAAAATCCGGCAAATCCGTCGCACTTTTTTCTAGCCCCAATTTTTGGGTACCTAAAGTATTTGAGTCTGTAATTCCGGAAATAATGGCCATACCGAGGAACGGGATGCGGCCCTGTATTCCCCCTTGACTTACTTCTTACACGATAGCATCAAAACGGCAATCGCGAACACTTTCTGATTTTCGAGAAAAAAAGGGGAAGGGTTTAAACCACTATTCCGCCGCCATTCTAGCCGCCATAACTCCGCAATATGTGTAGTGACAACAAAGCCGATGAGTGCGTTGAATACAGCTCGTCGAACTCTATCTTGAGTATAAAGGACAACTCTCGATCCCCGTTCGTTTGGACGGGAGAGGCCGGCAAAATTTCAAAAAATGGTCATTTTGACCTTCCAAAACGGAATTTTTTCTACACAAGGAGAACGAGGCGACTCAGAGGCCTGCCCTTTTAACTGTAGCATCCCAGCATCTTCAGTAGTAACCACCGGTAAAATCCGGCAAATCCGTCGCACTTTTTTCTAGCCCCAATTTTTGGGTACCTAAAGTATTTGAGTCTGTAATTCCGGAAATAATGGCCATACCGAGGAACGGGATGCGGCCCTGTATTCCCCCTTGACTTACTTCTTACACGATAGCATCAAAACGGCAATCGCGAACACTTTCTGGTTTTCGAGAAAAAAAGGGGAAGGGTTTAAACCACTATTCCGCCGCCATTCTAGCCGCCATAACTCCGCAGTACGTGTAGTGACAACAAAGCCGATGAGTGCGTTGAATACAGCTCGTCGAACTCTATCTTGAGTATAAAGGACAACTCTCGATCCCCGTTCGTTTGGACGGGAGAGGCCGGCAAAATTTCAAAAAATGGTCATTTTGACCTTCCAAAACGGAATTTTTTCTACACAAGGAGAACGAGGCGACTCAGAGGCCTGCCCTTTTAACTGTAGCATCCCAGCATCTTCAGTAGTAACCACCGGTAAAATCCGGCAAATCCGTCGCACTTTTCTCTAGCCCCAATTTTTGGGTACCTAAAGTATTTGAGTCTGTAATTCCGGAAATAATGGCCATACCGAGGAACGGGATGCGGCCCTGTATTCCCCCTTGACTTACTTCTTACACGATAGCATCAAAACGGCAATCGCGAACACTTTCTGATTTTCGAGAAAAAAAGGGGAAGGGTTTAAACCACTATTCCGCCGCCATTCTAGCCGCCATAACTCCGCAGTACGTGTAGTGACAACAAAGCCGATGAGTGCGTTGAATACAGCTCGTCGAACTCTATCTTGAGTATAAAGGACAACTCTCGATCCCCGTTCGTTTGGACGGGAGAGGCCGGCAAAATTTAAAAAAATGGTCTTTTTGACCTTCCAAAACGGAATTTTTTCTACACAAGGAGAACGAGGCGACTCAGAGGCCTGCCCTTTTAACTGTAGCATCCCAGCATCTTCAGTAGTAACCACCGGTAAAATCCGGCAAATCCGTCGCACTTTTTTCTAGCCCCAATTTTTGGGTACCTAAAGTATTTGAGTCTGTAATTCCGGAAATAATGGCCATACCGAGGAACGGGATGCGGCCCTGTATTCCCCCTTGACTTACTTCTTACACGATAGCATCAAAACGGCAATCGCGAACACTTTCTGATTTTCGAGAAAAAAAGGGGAAGGGTTTAAACCACTATTCCGCCGCCATTCTAGCCGCCATAACTCCGCAGTACTTGTAGTGACAACAAAGCCGATGAGTGCGTTGAATACAGCTCGTCGAACTCTATCTTGAGTATAAAGGACAACTCTCGATCCCCGTTCGTTTGGACGGGAGAGGCCGGCAAAATTTAAAAAAATGGTCATTTTGACCATCCAAAACGGAATTTTTTCTACACAAGGAGAACGAGGCGACTCAGAGGCCTGCCCTTTTAACTGTAGCATCCCAGCATCTTCAGTAGTAACCACCGGTAAAATCCGGCAAATCCGTCGCACTTTTTTCTAGCCCCAATTTTTGGGTACCTAAAGTATTTGAGTCTGTAATTCCGGAAATAATGGCCATACCGAGGAACGGGATGCGGCCCTGTATTCCCCCTTGACTTACTTCTTACACGATAGCATCAAAACGGCAATCGCGAACACTTTCTGGTTTTCGAGAAAAAAAGGGGAAGGGTTTAAACCACTATTCCGCCGCCATTCTAGCCGCCATAACTCCGCAGTACGTGTAGTGACAACAAAGCCGATGAGTGCGTTGAATACAGCTCGTCGAACTCTATCTTGAGTATAAAGGACAACTCTCGATCCCCGTTCGTTTGGACGGGAGAGGCCGGCAAAATTTCAAAAAATGGTCATTTTGACCTTCCAAAACGGAATTTTTTCTACACAAGGAGAACGAGGCGACTCAGAGGCCTGCCCTTTTAACTGTAGCATCCCAGCATCTTCAGTAGTAACCACCGGTAAAATCCGGCAAATCCGTCGCACTTTTTTCTAGCCCCAATTTTTGGGTACCTAAAGTATTTGAGTCTGTAATTCCGGAAATAATGGCCATACCGAGGAACGGGATGCGGCCCTGTATTCCACCTTGACTTACTTCTTACACGATAGCATCAAAACGGCAATCGCGAACACTTTCTGATTTTCGAGAAAAAAAGGGGAAGGGTTTAAACCACTATTCCGCCGCCATTCTAGCCGCCATAACTCCGCAATACGTGTAGTGACATCAAAGCCGATGAGTGCGTTGAATACAGCTCGTCGAACTCTATCTTGAGTATAAAGGACAACTCTCGATCCCCGTTCGTTTGGACGGGAGAGGCCGGCAAAATTTCAAAAAATGGTCATTTTGACCTTCCAAAACGGAATTTTTTCTACACAAGGAGAACGAGGCGACTCAGAGGCCTGCCCTTTTAACTGTAGCATCCCAGCATCTTCAGTAGTAACCACCGGTAAAATCCGGCAAATCCGTCGCACTTTTTTCTAGCCCCAATTTTTGGGTACCTAAAGTATTTGAGTCTGTAATTCCGGAAATAATGGCCATACCGAGGAACGGGATGCGGCCCTGTATTCCCCCTTGCCTTACTTCTTACACGATAGCATCAAAACGGCAATCGCGAACACTTTCTGATTTTCGAGAAAAAAAGGGGAAGGGTTTAAACCACTATTCCGCCGCCATTCTAGCCGCCATAACTCCGCAGTACGTGTAGTGGCAACAAAGCCGATGAGTGCGTTGAATACAGCTCGTCGAACTCTATCTTGAGTATAAAGGACAACTCTCGATCCCCGTTCGTTTGGACGGGAGAGGCCGGCAAAATTTCAAAAAATGGTCATTTTGACCTTCCAAAACGGAATTTTTTCTACACAAGGAGAACGAGGCGACTCAGAGGCCTGCCCTTTTAACTGTAGCATCCCAGCATCTTCAGTAGTAACCACCGGTAAAATCCGGCAAATCCGTCGCACTTTTTTCTAGCCCCAATTTTTGGGTACCTAATGTATTTGAGTCTGTAATTCCGGAAATAATGGCCATACCGAGGAACGGGATGCGGCCCTGTATTCCACCTTGACTTACTTCTTACGCGATAGCATCAAAACGGCAATCGCGAACACTTTCTGATTTTCGAGAAAAAAAGGGGAAGGGTTTAAACCACTATTCCGCCGCCATTCTAGCCGCCATAACTCCGCAGTACGTGTAGTGACAACAAAGCCGATGAGTGCGATGAATACAGCTCGTCGAACTCTATCTTGAGTATAAAGGACAACTCTCGATCCCCGTTCGTTTGGACGGGAGAGGCCGGCAAAATTTAAAAAAATGGTCATTTTGACCTTCCAAAACGGAATTTTTTCTACACAAGGAGAACGAGGCGACTCAGAGGCCTGCCCTTTTAACTGTAGCATCCCTGCACCTTCAGTAGTAACCACCGGTAAAATCCGGCAAATCCGTCGCACTTTTTTCTAGCCCCAATTTTTGGGTACCTAAAGTATTTGAGTCTGTAATTCCGGAAATAATGGCCATACCGAGGAACGGGATGCGGCCCTGTATTCCCCCTTGACTTACTTCTTACACGATAGCATCAAAACGGCAATCGCGAACACTTTCTGATTTTCGAGAAAAAAAGGGGAAGGGTTTAAACCACTATTCCGCCGCCATTCTAGCCGCAATAACTCCGCAATACGTGTAGTGACAACAAAGCCGATGAGTGCGTTGAATACAGCTCGTCGAACTCTATCTTGAGTATAAAGGACAACTCTCGATCCCCGTTCGTTTGGACGGGAGAGGCCGGCAAAATTTCAAAAAATGGTCATTTTGACCTTCCAAAACGGAATTTTTTCTACACAAGGAGAACGAGGCGACTCAGAGGCCTGCCCTTTTAACTGTAGCATCCCAGCATCTTCAGTAGTAACTACCGGTAAAATCCGGCAAATCCGTCGCACTTTTTTCTAGCCCCAATTTTTGGGTACCTAAAGTATTTGAGTCTGTAATTCCGGAAATAATGGCCATACCGAGGAACGGGATGCGGCCCTGTATTCCCCCTTGACTTACTTCTTACACGATAGCATCAAAACGGCAATCGCGAACACTTTCTGATTTTCGAGAAAAAAAGGGGAAGGGTTTAAACCACTATTCCGCCGCCATTCTAGCCGCCATAACTCCGCAGTACGTGTAGTGACAACAAAGCCGATGAGTGCGTTGAATACAGCTCGTCGAACTCTATCTTGAGTATAAAGGACAACTCTCGATCCCCGTTCGTTTGGACGGGAGAGGCCGGCAAAATTTCAAAAAATTGTCATTTTGACCTTCCAAAACGGAATTTTTTCTACACAAGGAGAACGAGGCGACTCAGAGGCCTGCCCTTTTAACTGTAGCATCCCAGCATCTTCAGTAGTAACCACCGGTAAAATCCGGCAAATCCGTCGCACTTTTTTCTAGCCCCAATTTTTGGGTACCTAAAGTATTTGAGTCTGTAATTCCGGAAATAATGGCCATACCGAGGAACGGGATGCGGCCCTGTATTCCACCTTGACTTACTTCTTACACGATAGCATCAAAACGGCAATCGCGAACACTTTCTGATTTTCGAGAAAATCCGCCGCCATTCTAGCCGCCATAACTCCGCAGTACGTGTAGTGACAACAAAGCCGATGAGTGCGTTGAATACAGCTCGTCGAACTCTATCTTGAGTATAAAGGACAACTCTCGATCCCCGTTCGTTTGGACGGGAGAGGCCGGCAAAATTTCAAAAAATGGTCATTTTGACCTTCCAAAACGGAATTTTTTCTACACAAGGAGAACGAGGCGACTCAGAGGCCTGCCCTTTTAACTGTAGCATCCCAGCATCTTCAGTAGTAACCACCGGTAAAATCCGGCAAATCCGTCGCACTTTTTTCTAGCCCCAATTTTTGGGTACCTAAAGTATTTGAGTCTGTAATTCCGGAAATAATGGCCATACCGAGGAACGGGATGCGGCCCTGTATTCCCCCTTGACTTACTTCTTACACGATAGCATCAAAACGGCAATCGCGAACACTTTCTGATTTTCGAGAAAAAAAGGGGAAGGGGAACCACTATTCCGCCGCCATTCTAGCCGCCATAACTCCGCAGTACGTGTAGTGACAACAAAGCCGATGAGTGCGTTGAATACAGCTCGTCGAACTCTATCTTGAGTATAAAGGACAACTCTCGATCCCAGTTCGTTTGGACGGGAGAGGCCGGCAAAATTTCAAAAAATGGTCATTTTGACCATCCAAAACGGAATTTTTTCTACACAAGGAGAACGAGGCGACTCAGAGGCCTGCCCTTTTAACTGTAGCATCCCAGCATCTTCAGTAGTAACCACCGGTAAAATCCGGCAAATCCGTCGCACTTTTTTCTAGCCCCAATTTTTGGGTACCTAAAGTATTTGAGTCTGTAATTCCGGAAATAATGGCCATACCGAGGAACGGGATGCGGCCCTGTATTCCCCCTTGACTTACTTCTTACACGATAGCATCAAAACGGCAATCGCGAACACTTTCTGATTTTCCGCCGCCATTCTAGCCGCCATAACTCCGCAATACGTGTAGTGACAACAAAGCCGATGAGTGCGTTGAATACAGCTCGTCGAACTCTATCTTGAGTATAAAGGACAACTCTCGATCCCCGTTCGTTTGGACGGGAGAGGCCGGCAAAATTTCAAAAAATGGTCATTTTGACCTTCCAAAACGGAATTTTTTCTACACAAGGAGAACGAGGCGACTCAGAGGCCTGCCCTTTTAACTGTAGCATCCCAGCATCTTCAGTAGTAACCACCGGTAAAATCCGGCAAATCCGTCGCACTTTTTTCTAGCCCCAATTTTTGGGTACCTAAAGTATTTGAGTCTGTAATTCCGGAAATAATGGCCATACCGAGGCACGGGATGCGGCCCTGTATTCCCCCTTGACTTACTTCTTACACGATAGCATCAAAACGGCAATCGCGAACACTTTCTGATTTTCGAGAAAAAAAGGGGAAGGGGAACCACTATTCCGCCGCCATTCTAGCCGCCATAACTCCGCAGTACGTGTAGTGACAACAAAGCCGATGAGTGCGTTGAATACAGCTCGTCGAACTCTATCTTGAGTATAAAGGACAACTCTCGATCCCAGTTCGTTTGGACGGGAGAGGCCGGCAAAATTTCAAAAAATGGTCATTTTGACCATCCAAAACGGAATTTTTTCTACACAAGGAGAACGAGGCGACTCAGAGGCCTGCCCTTTTAACTGTAGCATCCCAGCATCTTCAGTAGTAACCACCGGTAAAATCCGGCAAATCCGTCGCACTTTTTTCTAGCCCCAATTTTTGGGTACCTAAAGTATTTGAGTCTGTAATTCCGGAAATAATGGCCATACCGAGGAACGGGATGCGGCCCTGTATTCCCCCTTGACTTACTTCTTACACGATAGCATCAAAACGGCAATCGCGAACACTTTCTGATTTTCGAGAAAAAAAGGGGAAGGGTTTAAACCACTATTCCGCCGCCATTCTAGCCGCCATAACTCCGCAGTACGTGTAGTGACAACAAAGCCGATGAGTGCGTTGAATACAGCTCGTCGAACTCTATCTTGAGTATAAAGGACAACTCTCGATCCCCGTTCGTTTGGACGGGAGAGGCCGGCAAAATTTCAAAAAATGGTCATTTTGACCTTCCAAAACGGAATTTTTTCTACACAAGGAGAACGAGGCGACTCAGAGGCCTGCCCTTTTAACTGTAGCATCCCAGCATCTTCAGTAGTAACCACCGGTAAAATCCGGCAAATCCGTCGCACTTTTTTCTAGCCCCAATTTTTGGGTACCTAAAGTATTTGAGTCTGTAATTCCGGAAATAATGGCCATACCGAGGAACGGGATGCGGCCCTGTATTCCCCCTTGACTTACTTCTTACACGATAGCATCAAAACGGCAATCGCGAACACTTTCTGATTTTCGAGAAAAAAAAACCACTATTCCGCCGCCATTCTAGCCGCAATAACTCCGCAGTACGTGTAGTGACAACAAAGCCGATGAGTGCGTTGAATACAGCTCGTCGAACTCTATCCTGAGTATAAAGGACAACTCTCGATCCCCGTTCGTTTGGACGGGAGAGGCCGGCAAAATTTCAAAAAATGGTCATTTTGACCTTCCAAAACGGAATTTTTTCTACACAAGGAGAACGAGGCGACTCAGAGGCCTGCCCTTTTAACTGTAGCGTCCCAGCATCTTCAGTAGTAACCACCGGTAAAATCCGGCAAATCCGTCGCACTTTTTTCTAGCCCCAATTTTTGGGTACCTAAAGTATTTGAGTCTGTAATTCCGGAAATAATGGCCATACCGAGGAACGGGATGCGGCCCTGTATTCCCCCTTGACTTACTTCTTACACGATAGCATCAAAACGGCAATCGCGAACACTTTCTGATTTTCGAGAAAAAAAGGGGAAGGGTTTAAACCACTATTCCGCCGCCATTCTAGCCGCCATAACTCCGCAGTACGTGTAGTGACAACAAAGCCGATGAGTGCGTTGAATACAGCTCGTCGAACTCTATCTTGAGTATAAAGGACAACTCTCGATCCCCGTTCGTTTGGACGGGAGAGGCCGCCAAATTTCAAAAAATGGTCATTTTGACCTTCCAAAACGGAATTTTTTCTACACAAGGAGAACGAGGCGACTCAGAGGCCTGCCCTTTTAACTGTAGCATCCCAGCATCTTCAGTAGTAACCACCGGTAAAATCCGGCAAATCCGTCGCACTTTTTTCTAGCCCCAATTTTTGGGTACCTAAAGTATTTGAGTCTGTAATTCCGGAAATAATGGCCATACCGAGGAACGGGATGCGGCCCTGTATTCCCCCTTGACTTACTTCTTACACGATAGCATCAAAACGGCAATCGCGAACACTTTCTGATTTTCGAGAAAAAAAGGGGAAGGGTTTAAACCACTATTCCGCCGCCATTCTAGCCGCCATAACTCCGCAGTACGTGTAGTGACAACAAAGCCGATGAGTGCGTTGAATACAGCTCGTCGAACTCTATCTTGAGTATAAACGACAACTCTCGATTCCCCCGTTCGTTTGGACGGGAGAGGCCGGCAAAATTTCAAAAAATGGTCATTTTGACCTTCCAAAACGGAATTTTTTCTACACAAGGAGAACGAGGCGACTCAGAGGCCTGCCCTTTTAACTGTAGCATCCCAGCATCTTCAGTAGTAACCACCGGTAAAATCCGGCAAATCCGTCGCACTTTTTTCTAGCCCCAATTTTTGGGTACCTAAAGTATTTGAGTCTGTAATTCCGGAAATAATGGCCATAACGAGGAACGGGATGCGGCCCTGTATTCCCCCCTGACTTACTTCTTACACGATAGCATCAAAACGGCAATCGCGAACACTTTCTGATTTTCGAGAAAAAAAGGGGAAACCACTATTCCGCCGCCATTCTAGCCGCCATAACTCCGCAGTACGTGTAGTGACAACAAAGCCGATGAGTGCGTTGAATACAGCTCGTCGAACTCTATCTTGAGTATAAAGGACAACTCTCGATCCCCGTTCGTTTGGACGGGAGAGGCCGGCAAAATTTCAAAAAATGGTCATTTTGACAATCCAAAACGGAATTTTTTCTACACAAGGAGAACGAGGCGACTCAGAGGCCTGCCCTTTTAACTGTAGCATCCCAGCATCTTCAGTAGTAACCACCGGTAAAATCCGGCAAATCCGTCGCACTTTTTTCTAGCCCCAATTTTTGGGTACCTAAAGTATTTGAGTCTGTAATTCCGGAAATAATGGCCATACCGAGGAACGGGATGCGGCCCTGTATTCCCCCTTGACTTACTTCTTACACGATAGCATCAAAACGGCAATCGCGAACACTTTCTGATTTTCGAGAAAAAAAGGGGAAGGGTTTAAACCACTATTCCGCCGCCATTCTAGCCGCCATAACTCCGCAGTACGTGTAGTGACAACAAAGCCGATGAGTGCGTTGAATACAGCTCGTCGAACTCTATCTTGAGTATAAAGGACAACTCTCGATCCCCGTTCGTTTGGACGGGAGAGGCCGGCAAAATTTCAAAAAATGGTCATTTTGACCTTCCAAAACGGAATTTTTTCTACACAAGGAGAACGAGGCGACTCAGAGGCCTGCCCTTTTAACTGTAGCATCCCAGCATCTTCAGTAGTAACCACCGGTAAAATCCGGCAAATCCGTCGCACTTTTTTCTAGCCCCAATTTTTGGGTACCTAAAGTATTTGAGTCTGTAATTCCGGAAATAATGGCCATTCCGAGGAACGGGATGCGGCCCTGTATTCCCCCTTGACTTACTTCTTACACGATAGCATCAAAACGGCAATCGCGAACACTTTCTGATTTTCGAGAAAAAAAGGGGAAGGGTTTAAACCACTATTCCGCCGCCATTCTAGCCGCCATAACTCCGCAGTACGTGTAGTGACAACAAAGCCGATGAGTGCGTTGAATACAGCTCGTCGAACTCTATCTTGAGTATAAAGGACAACTCTCGATCCCCGTTCGTTTGGACGGGAGAGGCCGGCAAAATTTCAAAAAATGGTCATTTTGACCTTCCAAAACGGAATTTTTTCTACACAAGGAGAACGAGGCGACTCAGAGGCCTGCCCTTTTAACTGTAGCATCCCAGCATCTTCAGTAGTAACCACCGGTAAAATCCGGCAAATCCGTCGCACTTTTTTCTAGCCCCAATTTTTGGGTACCTAAAGTATTTGAGTCTGT
This sequence comes from Periplaneta americana, assembly GCF_040183065.1. Classification (NCBI taxonomy): domain Eukaryota; kingdom Metazoa; phylum Arthropoda; class Insecta; order Blattodea; family Blattidae; genus Periplaneta; species Periplaneta americana. The sequence goes on along the minus strand of NC_091119.1, from coordinate 202,499,317 downwards.
AATTCCGGAAATAATGGCCATACCGAGGAACGGGATGCGGCCCTGTATTCCCCCTTGACTTACTTCTTACACGATAGCATCAAAACGGCAATCGCGAACACTTTCTGATTTTCGAGAAAAAAAGGGGAAGGGTTTAAACCACTATTCCGCCGCCATTCTAGCCGCCATAACTCCGCAGTACGTGTAGTGACAACAAAGCCGATGAGTGCGTTGAATACAGCTCGTCGAACTCTATCTTGAGTATAAAGGACAACTCTCGATCCCCGTTCGTTTGGACGGGAGAGGCCGGAAAAATTTCAAAAAATGGTCATTTTGACCTTCCAAAACGGAATTTTTTCTACACAAGGAGAACGAGGCGACTCAGAGGCCTGCCCTTTTAACTGTAGCATCCCAGCATCTTCAGTAGTAACCACCGGTAAAATCCGGCAAATCCGTCGCACTTTTTTCTAGCCCCAATTTTTGGGTACCTAAAGTATTTGAGTCTGTAATTCCGGAAATAATGGCCATACCGAGGAACGGGATGCGGCCCTGTATTCCCCCTTGACTTACTTCTTACACGATAGCATCAAAACGGCAATCGCGAACACTTTCTGATTTTCGAGAAAAAAAGGGGAAGGGTTTAAACCACTATTCCTCCGCCATTCTAGCCGCCATAACTCCGCAGTACTTGTAGTGACAACAAAGCCGATGAGTGCGTTGAATACAGCTCGTCGAACTCTATCTTGTGTATAAAGGACAACTCTCGATCCCCGTTCGTTTGGACGGGAGAGGCCGGCAAAATTTCAAAAAATGGTCATTTTGACCTTCCAAAACGGAATTTTTTCTACACAAGGAGAACGAGGCGACTCAGAGGCCTGCCCTTTTAACTGTAGCATCCCAGCATCTTCAGTAGTTACCACCGGTAAAATCCGGCAAATCCGTCGCACTTTTTTCTAGCCCCAATTTTTGGGTACCTAAAGTATTTGAGTCTGTAATTCCGGAAATAATGGCCATACCGAGGAACGGGATGCGACCCTGTATTCCACCTTGACTTACTTCTTACACGATAGCATCAAAACGGCAATCGCGAACACTTTCTGATTTTCGAGCCATTCTAGCCGCCATAACTCCGCAGTACGTGTAGTGACAACAAAGCCGATGAGTGCGTTGAATACAGCTCGTCGAACTCTATCTTGAGTATAGAGGACAACTCTCGATCCCCGTTCGTTTGGACGGGAGAGGCCGGCAAAATTTCAAAAAATGGTCATTTTGACCATCCAAAACGGAATTTTTTCTACACAAGGAGAACGAGGCGACTCAGAGGCCTGCCCTTTTAACTGTAGCATCCCAGCATCTTCAGTAGTAACCACCGGTAAAATCCGGCAAATCCGTCGCACTTTTTTCTAGCCCCAATTTTTGGGTACCTAAAGTATTTGAGTCTGTAATTCCGGAAATAATGGCCATACCGAGGAACGGGATGCGGCCGTGTATTCCACCTTGACTTACTTCTTACACGATAGCATCAAAACGGCAATCGCGAACAATTTCTGATTTTCGAGAAAAAAAGGGGAAGGGTTTAAACCACTATTCCGCCGCCATTCTAGCCGCCATAACTCCGCAGTACGTGTAGTGACAACAAAGCCGATGAGTGCGTTGAATACAGCTCGTCGAACTCTATCTTGAGTATAAAGGACAACTCTCGATCTCCGTTCGTTTGGACGGGAGAGGTTGGCAAAATTTCAAAAAATGGTCATTTTGACCTTCCAAAACGGAATTTTTTCTACACAAGGAGAACGAGGCGACTCAGAGGCCTGCCCTTTTAACTGTAGTATCCCAGCATCTTCAGTAGTAACCACCGGTAAAATCCGGCAAATCCGTCGCACTTTTTTCTAGCCCCAATTTTTGGGTACCTAAAGTATTTGAGTCTGTAATTCCGGAAATAATGGCCATACCGAGGAACGGGATGCGGCCCTGTATTCCCCCTTGACTTACTTCTTACACGATAGCATCAAAACGGCAATCGCGAACACTTTCTGATTTTCGAGAAAATTCCGCCGCCATTCTAGCCGCCATACCTCCGCAGTACGTGTAGTGACAACAAAGCCGATGAGTGCGTTGAATACAGCTCGTCGAACTCTATTTTGAGTATAAAGGACAACTCTCGATCCCAGTTCGTTTGGACGGGAGAGGCCGGCAAAATTTCAAAAAATGGTCATTTTGACCATCCAAAACGGAATTTTTTCTACACAAGGAGAACGAGGCGACTCAGAGGCCTGCCCTTTTAACTGTAGCATCCCAGCATCTTCAGTAGTAACCACCGGTAAAATCCGGCAAATCCGTCGCACTTTTTTCTAGCCCCAATTTTTGGGTACCTAAAGTATTTGAGTCTGTAATTCCGGAAATAATGGCCATACCGAGGAACGGGATGCGGCCCTGTATTCCCCCTTGACTTACTTCTTACACGATAGCATCAAAACGGCAATCGCGAACCACTATTCCGCCGCCATTCTAGCCGCCATAACTCCGCAGTACGTGTAGTGACAACAAAGCCGATGAGTGCGTTGAATACAGCTCGTCGAACTCTATCTTGAGTATAAAGGACAACTCTCGATCCCAGTTCGTTTGGACGGGAGAGGCCGGCAAAATTTCAAAAAATGGTCATTTTGACCATCCAAAACGGAATTTTTTCCACACAAGGAGAACGAGGCGACTCAGAGGCCTGCCCTTTTAACTGTAGCATCCCAGCATCTTCAGTAGTAACCACCGGTAAAATCCGGCAAATCCGTCGCACTTTTTTCTAGCCCCAATTTTTGGGTACCTAAAGTATTTGAGTCTGTAATTCCGAAAATAATGGCCATACCGAGGAACGGGATGCGGCCCTGTATTCCCCCTTGACTTACTTCTTACACGATAGCATCAAAACGGCAATGGCGAACACTTTCTGATTTTCGAGAAAAAAAGGGGAAGGGTTTAAACCACTATTCCGCCGCCATTCTAGCCGCCATAACTCCGCAGTACGTGTAGTGACAACAAAGCCGATGAGTGCGTTGAATACAGCTCGTCGAACTCTATCTTGAGTATAAAGGACAACTCTCGATCCCCGTTCGTTTGGACGGGAGAGGCCGGCAAAATTTCAAAAAATGGTCATTTTGACCTTCCAAAACGGAATTTTTTCTACACAAGGAGAACGAGGCGACTCAGAGGCCTGCCCTTTTAACTGTAGCATCCCAGCATCTTCAGTAGTAACCACCGGTAAAATCCGGCAAATCCGTCGCACTTTTTTCTAGCCCCAATTTTTGGGTACCTAAAGTATTTGAGTCTGTAATTCCGGAAATAATGGCCATACCGAGGAACGGGATGCGGCCCTGTATTCCCCCTTGACTTACTTCTTACACGATAGCATCAAAACGGCAATCGCGAACACTTTCTGATTTTCGAGAAAAAAAGGGGAAGGGTTTAAACCACTATTCCGCCGCCATTCTAGCCGCCATAACTCCGCAGTACGTGTAGTGACAACAAAGCCGATGAGTGCGTTGAATACAGCTCGTCGAACTCTATCTTGAGTATAAAGGACAACTCTCGATCCCCGTTCGTTTGGACGGGAGAGGCCGGCAAATTTTCAAAAAATGGTCATTTTGACCTTCCAAAACGGAATTTTTTCTACACAAGGAGAACGAGGCGACTCAGAGGCCTGCCCTTTTAACTGTAGCATCCCAGCATCTTCAGTAGTAACCACCGGTAAAATCCGGCAAATCCGTCGCACTTTTTTCTAGCCCCAATTTTTGGGTACCTAAAGTATTTGAGTCTGTAATTCCGGAAATAATGGCCATACCGAGGAACGGGATGCGACCCTGTATTCCACCTTGACTTACTTCTTACACGATAGCATCAAAACGGCAATCGCGAACACTTTCTGATTTTCGAGCCATTCTAGCCGCCATAACTCCGCAGTACGTGTAGTGACAACAAAGCCGATGAGTGCGTTGAATACAGCTCGTCGAACTCTATCTTGAGTATAAAGGACAACTCTCGATCCCAGTTCGTTTGGACGGGAGAGGCCGGCAAAATTTCAAAAAATGGTCATTTTGACCTTCCAAAACGGAATTTTTTCTACACAAGGAGAACGAGGCGACTCAGAGGCCTGCCCTTTTAACTGTAGCATCCCAGCATCTTCAGTAGTAACCACCGGTAAAATCCGGCAAATCCGTCGCACTTTTTTCTAGCCCCAATTTTTGGGTACCTAAAGTATTTGAGTCTGTAATTCCGAAAATAATGGCCATACCGAGGAACGGGATGCGGCCCTGTATTCCCCCTTGACTTACTTCTTACACGATAGCATCAAAACGGCAATCGCGAACACTTTCTGATTTTCGAGAAAAAAAGGGGAAGGGTTTAAACCACTATTCCGCCGCCATTCTAGCCGCCATAACTCCGCAGTACGTGTAGTGACAACAAAGCCGATGAGTGCGTTGAATACAGCTCGTCGAACTCTATCTTGAGTATAAAGGACAACTCTCGATCCCCGTTCGTTTGGACGGGAGAGGCCGGCAAAATTTCAAAAAATGATCATTTTGACCTTCCAAAACGGAATTTTTTCTACACAAGGAGAACGAGGCGACTCAGAGGCCTGCCCTTTTAACTGTAGCATCCCAGCATCTTCAGTAGTAACCACCGGTAAAATCCGGCAAATCCGTCGCACTTTTTTCTAGCCCCAATTTTTGGGTACCTAAAGTATTTGAGTCTGTAATTCCGGAAATAATGGCCATACCGAGGAACGGGATGCGACCCTGTATTCCACCTTGACTTACTTCTTACACGATAGCATCAAAACGGCAATCGCGAACACTTTCTGATTTTCGAGCCATTCTAGCCGCCATAACTCCGCAGTACGTGTAGTGACAACAAAGCCGATGAGTGCGTTGAATACAGCTCGTCGAACTCTATCTTGAGTATAAAGGACAACTCTCGATCCCAGTTCGTTTGGACGGGAGAGGCCGGCAAAATTTCAAAAAATGGTCATTTTGACCTTCCAAAACGGAATTTTTTCTACACAAGGAGAACGAGGCGACTCAGAGGCCTGCCCTTTTAACTGTAGCATCCCAGCATCTTCAGTAGTAACCACCGGTAAAATCCGGCAAATCCGTCGCACTTTTTTCTAGCCCCAATTTTTGGGTACCTAAAGTATTTGAGTCTGTAATTCCGAAAATAATGGCCATACCGAGGAACGGGATGCGGCCCTGTATTCCCCCTTGACTTACTTCTTACACGATAGCATCAAAACGGCAATCGCGAACACTTTCTGATTTTCGAGAAAAAAAGGGGAAGGGTTTAAACCACTATTCCGCCGCCATTCTAGCCGCCATAACTCCGCAGTACGTGTAGTGACAACAAAGCCGATGAGTGCGTTGAATACAGCTCGTCGAACTCTATCTTGAGTATAAAGGACAACTCTCGATCCCCGTTCGTTTGGACGGGAGAGGCCGGCAAAATTTCAAAAAATGGTCATTTTGACCTTCCAAAACGGAATTTTTTCTACACAAGGAGAACGAGGCGACTCAGAGGCCTGCCCTTTTAACTGTAGCATCCCAGCATCTTCAGTAGTAACCACCGGTAAAATCCGGCAAATCCGTCGCACTTTTTTCTAGCCCCAATTTTTGGGTACCTAAAGTATTTGAGTCTGTAATTCCGGAAATAATGGCCATACCGAGGAACGGGATGCGGCCCTGTATTCCCCCTTGACTTACTTCTTACACGATAGCATCAAAACGGCAATCGCGAACACTTTCTGATTTTCGAGAAAAAAAGGGGAAGGGTTTAAACCACTATTCCGCCGCCATTCTAGCCGCCATAACTCCGCAGTACGTGTAGTGACAACAAAGCCGATGAGTGCGTTGAATACAGCTCGTCGAACTCTATCTTGAGTATAAAGGACAACTCTCGATCCCCGTTCGTTTGGACGGGAGAGGCCGGCAAAATTTCAAAAAATGGTCATTTTGACCTTCCAAAACGGAATTTTTTCTACACAAGGAGAACGAGGCGACTCAGAGGCCTGCCCTTTTAACTGTAGCATCCCAGCATCTTCAGTAGTAACCACCGGTAAAATCCGGCAAATCCGTCGCACTTTTTTCTAGCCCCAATTTTTGGGTACCTAAAGTATTTGAGTCTGTAATTCCGGAAATAATGGCCATACCGAGGAACGGGATGCGGCCCTGTATTCCACCTTGACTTACTTCTTACACGATAGCATCAAAACGGCAATCGCGAACACTTTCTGATTTTCGAGAAAAAAAGGGGAAGGGTTTAAACCACTATTCCGCCGCCATTCTAGCCGCCATAACTCCGCAGTACGTGTAGTGACAACAAAGCCGATGAGTGCGTTGAATACAGCTCGTCGAACTCTATCTTGAGTATAAAGGACAACTCTCGATCCCCGTTCGTTTGGACGGGAGAGGCCGGCAAAATTTCAAAAAATGGTCATTTTGACCTTCCAAAACGGAATTTTTTCTACACAAGGAGAACGAGGCGACTCAGAGGCCTGCCCTTTTAACTGTAGCATCCCAGCATCTTCAGTAGTAACCACCGGTAAAATCCGGCAAATCCGTCGCACTTTTTTCTAGCCCCAATTTTTGGGTACCTAAAGTATTTGAGTCTGTAATTCCGGAAATAATGGCCATACCGAGGAACGGGATGCGACCCTGTATTCCCCCTTGACTTACTTCTTACACGATAGCATCAAAACGGCAATCGCGAACACTTTCTGATTTTCGAGAAAAAAAGGGCCATTCTAGCCGCCATAACTCCGCAGTACTTGTAGTGACAACAAAGCCGATGAGTGCGTTGAATACAGCTCGTCGAACTCTATCTTGAGTATAAAGGACAACTCTCGATCCCAGTTCGTTTGGACGGGAGAGGCCGGCAAAATTTCAAAAAATGGTCATTTTGACCTTCCAAAACGGAATTTTTTCTACACAAGGAGAACGAGGCGACTCAGAGGCCTGCCCTTTTAACTGTAGCATCCCAGCATCTTCAGTAGTAACCACCGGTAAAATCCGGCAAATCCGTCGCACTTTTTTTCTAGCCCCAATTTTTGGGTACCTAAAGTATTTGAGTCTGTAATTCCGGAAATAATGGCCATACCGAGGAACGGGATGCGGCCCTGTATTCCCCCTTGACTTACTTCTTACACGATAGCATCAAAACGGCAATCGCGAACACTTTCTGATTTTCGAGAAAAAAAGGGGAAGGGTTTAAACCACTATTCCGCCGCCATTCTAGCCGCCATAACTCCGCAGTACGTGTAGTGACAACAAAGCCGATGAGTGCGTTGAATACAGCTCGTCGAACTCTATCTTGAATATAAAGGACAACTCTCGATCCCCGTTCGTTTGGACGGGAGAGGCCGGCAAAATTTCAAAAAATGGTCATTTTGACCTTCCAAAACGGAATTTTTTCTACACAAGGAGAACGAGGCGACTCAGAGGCCTGCCCTTTTAACTGTAGCATCCCAGCATCTTCAGTAGTAACCACCGGTAAAATCAGGCAAATCCGTCGCACTTCTTTCTAGCCCCAATATTTGGGTACCTAAAGTATTTGAGTCTGTAATTCCGGAAATAACGGCCATACCGAGGAACGGGATGCGGCACTGTATTCCCCCTTGACTTACTTCTTACACGATAGCATCAAAACGGCAATCGCGAACACTTTCTGATTTTCGAGAAAAAAAGGGGAAGGGTTTAAACCACTATTCCGCCGCCATTCTAGCCGCCATAACTCCGCAGTACTTGTAGTGACAACAAAGCCGATGAGTGCGTTGAATACAGCTCGTCGAACTCTATCTTGAGTATAAAGGACAACTCTCGATCCCCGTTCGTTTGGACGGGAGAGGCCGGCAAAATTTCAAAAAATGGTCATTTTGACCTTCCAAAACGGAATTTTTTCTACACAAGGAGAACGAGGCGACTCAGAGGCCTGCCCTTTTAACTGTAGCATCCCAGCATCTTCAGTAGTAACCACCGGTAAAATCCGGCAAATCCGTCGCACTTTTTTCTAGCCCCAATTTTTGGGTACCTAAAGTATTTGAGTCTGTAATTCCGGAAATAATGGCCATACCGAGGAACGGGATGCGGCCCTGTATTCCCCCTTGACTTACTTCTTACACGATAGCATCAAAACGGCAATCGCGAACACTTTCTGATTTTCGAGAAAAAAAGGGGAAGGGTTTAAACCATTATTCCGCCGCCATTCTAGCCGCCATAACTCCGCAGTACGTGTAGTGACAACAAAGCCGATGAGTGCGTTGAATACAGCTCGTCGAACTCTATCTTGAGTATAAAGGACAACTCTCGATCCCCGTTCGTTTGGACGGGAGAGGCCGGCAAAATTTCAAAAAATGGTCATTTTGACCTTCCAAAACGGAATTTTTTCTACACAAGGAGAACGAGGCGACTCAGAGGCCTGCCCTTTTAACTGTAGCATCCCAGCATCTTCAGTAGTAACCACCGGTAAAATCCGGCAAATCCGTCGCACTTTTTTCTAGCCCCAATTTTTGGGTACCTAAAGTATTTGAGTCTGTAATTCCGGAAATAATGGCCATACCGAGGAACGGGATGCGGCCCTGTATTCCCCCTTGACTTACTTCTTACACGATAGCATCAAAACGGCAATCGCGAACACTTTCTGATTTTCGAGAAAAAAAGGGGAAGGGTTTAAACCACTATTCCGCCGCCATTCTAGCCGCCACAACTCCGCAGTACGTGTAGTGACAACAAAGCCGATGAGTGCGTTGAATACAGCTCGTCGAACTCTATCTTGAGTATAAAGGACAACTCTCGATCCCAGTTCGTTTGGACGGGAGAGGCCGGCAAAATTTAAAAAAATGGTCATTTTGACCATCCAAAACGGAATTTTTTCTACACAAGGAGAACGAGGCGACTCAGAGGCCTGCCCTTTTAACTGTAGCATCCCAGCATCTTCAGTAGTAACCACCGGTAAAATCCGGCAAATCCGTCGCACTTTTTTCTAGCCCCAATTTTTGGGTACCTAAAGTATTTGAGTCTGTAATTCCGGAAATAATGGCCATACCGAGGAACGGGATGCGGCCCTGTATTCCACCTTGACTTACTTCTTACACGATAGCATCAAAACGGCAATCGCGAACACTTTCTGATTTTCGAGAGAAAAAAAAGGGGAAGGGTTTAAACCACTATTCCGCCGCCATTCTAGCCGCCATAACTCCGCAGTACGTGTAGTGACAACAAAGCCGATGAGTGCGTTGAATACAGCTCGTCGAACTCTATCTTGAGTATAAAGGACAACTCTCGATCCCCGTTCGTTTGGACGGGAGAGGCCGGCAAAATTTCAAAAAATGGTCATTTTGACCTTCCAAAACGGAATTTTTTCTACACAAGGAGAACGAGGCGACTCAGAGGCCTGCCCTTTTAACTGTAGCATCCCAGCATCTTCAGTAGTAACCACCGGTAAAATCCGGCAAATCCGTCGCACTTGTTTCTAGCCCCAATTTTTGGGTACCTAAAGTATTTGAGTCTGTAATTCCGGAAATAATGGCCATACCGAGGAACGGGATGCGGCCCTGTATTCCCCCTTGACTTACTTCTTACACGATAGCATCAAAACGGCAATCGCGAACACTTTCTGATTTTCGATAAAAAAAAGGGGAAGGGTTTAAACCACTATTCCGCCGCCATTCTAGCCGCCATAACTCCGCAGTACGTGTAGTGACAACAAAGCCGATGAGTGCGTTGAATACAGCTCGTCGAACTCTATCTTGAGTATAAAGGACAACTCTCGATCCCCGTTCGTTTGGACGGGAGAGGCCGGCAAATTTTCAAAAAATGGTCATTTTGACCTTCCAAAACGGAATTTTTTCTACACAAGGAGAACGAGGCGACTCAGAGGCTTGCCCTTTTAACTGTAGCATCCCAGCATCTTCAGTAGTAACCACCGGTAAAATCCGGCAAATCCGTCGCACTTTTTTCTAGCCCCAATTTTTGGGTACCTAAAGTATTTGAGTCTGTAATTCCGGAAATAATGGCCATACCGAGGAACGGGATGCGGCCCTGTATTCCCCCTTGACTTACTTCTTACACGATAGCATCAAAACGGCAATCGCGAACACTTTCTGATTTTCGAGAAAAAAAGGGGAAGTGTTTAAACCACTATTCCGAAGCCATTCTAGCCGCCATAACTCCGCAGTACTTGTAGTGACAACAAAGCCGATGAGTGCGTTGAATACAGCTCGTCGAACTCTATCTTGAGTATAAAGGACAACTCTCGATCCCCGTTCGTTTGGACGGGAGAGGCCGGCAAAATTTCAAAAAATGGTCATTTTGACCTTCCAAAACGGAATTTTTCTGCACAAGGAGAACGAGGCGACTCAGAGGCCTGCCCTTTTAACTGTAGCATCCCAGCATCTTCAGTAGTAACCACCGGTAAAATCCGGCAAATCCGTCGCACTTTTTTCTAGCCCCAATTTTTGGGTACCTAAAGTATTTGAGTCTGTAATTCCGGAAATAATGGCCATACCGAGGAACGGGATGCGGCCCTGTATTCCCCCTTGACTTACTTCTTACACGATAGCATCAAAACGGCAATCGAGAACACTTTCTGATTTTCGAGAAAAAAAGGGGAAGGGTTTAAACCACTATTCCGCCGCCATTCTAGCCGCCATAACTCCGCAGTGCGTGTAGTGACAACAAAGCCGATGAGTGCGTTGAATACAGCTCGTCGAACTCTATCTTGAGTATAAAGGACAACTCTCGATCCCCGTTCGTTTGGACGGGAGAGGCCGGCAAAATTTCAAAAAATGGTCATTTTGACCTTCCAAAACGGAATTTTTTCTACACAAGGAGAACGAGGCGACTCAGAGGCCTGCCCTTTTAACTGTAGCATCCCAGCATCTTCAGTAGTAACCACCGGTAAAATCCGGCAAATCCGTCGCACTTTTTTCTAGCCCCAATTTTTGGGCAATCGCGAACACTTTCTGATTTTCGAGAAAAAAAGGGGAAGGGTTTAAACCACTATTCCGCCGCCATTCTAGCCGCCATAACTCCGCAGTACGTGTAGTGACAACAAAGCCGATGAGTGCGTTGAATACAGCTCGTCGAACTCTATCTTGAGTATAAAGGACAACTCTCGATCCCCGTTCGTTTGGACGGGAGAGGCCGGCAAAATTTCAAAAAATGGTCATTTTGACCTTCCAAAACGGAATTTTTCTGCACAAGGAGAACGAGGCGACTCAGAGGCCTGCCCTTTTAACTGTAGCATCCCAGCATCTTCAGTAGTAACCACCGGTAAAATCCGGCAAATCCGTCGCACTTTTTTCTAGCCCCAATTTTTGGGTACCTAAAGTATTTGAGTCTGTAATTCCGGAAATAATGGCCATACCGAGGAACGGGATGCGGCCCTGTATTCCACCTTGACTTACTTCTTACACGATAGCATCAAAACGGCAATCGCGAACACTTTCTGATTTTCGAGAAAAAAAGGGGAAGGGTTTAAACCACTATTCCGCCGCCATTCTAGCCGCCATAACTCCGCAGTGCGTGTAGTGACAACAAAGCCGATGAGTGCGTTGAATACAGCTCGTCGAACTCTATCTTGAGTATAAAGGACAACTCTCGATCCCCGTTCGTTTGGACGGGAGAGGCCGGCAAAATTTCAAAAAATGGTCATTTTCACCTTCCAAAACGGAATTTTTTCTACACAAGGAGAACGAGGCGACTCAGAGGCCTGCCCTTTTAACTGTAGCATCCCAGCATCTTCAGTAGTAACCACCGGTAAAATCCGGCAAATCCGTCGCACTTTTTTCTAGCCCCAATTTTTGGGTACCTAAAGTATTTGAGTCTGTAATTCCGGAAATAATGGCCATACCGAGGAACGGGATGCGGCCCTGTATTCCCCCTTGACTTACTTCTTACACGATAGCATCAAAACGGCAATCGCGAACACTTTCTGATTTTCGAGAAAAAAAGGGGAAGGGTTTAAACCACTATTCCGCCGCCATTCTAGCCGCCATAACTCCGCAGTACGTGTAGTGACAACAAAGCCGATGAGTGCGTTGAATACAGCTCGTCGAACTCTATCTTGAGTATAAAGGACAACTCTCGATCCTCGTTCGTTTGGACGGGAGAGGCCGGCAAAATTTCAAAAAATGGTCATTTTGACCTTCCAAAACGGAATTTTTTCTACACAAGGAGAACGAGGCGACTCAGAGGCCTGCCCTTTTAACTGTAGCATCCCAGCATCTTCAGTAGTAACCACCGGTAAAATCCGGCAAATCCGTCGCACTTTTTTCTAGCCCCAATTTTTGGGCAATCGCGAACACTTTCTGATTTTCGAGAAAAAAAGGGGAAGGGTTTAAACCACTATTCCGCCGCCATTCTAGCCGCCATAACTCCGCAGTACGTGTAGTGACAACAAAGCCGATGAGTGCGTTGAATACAGCTCGTCGAACTCTATCTTGAGTATAAAGGACAACTCTCGATCCCCGTTCGTTTGGACGGGAGAGGCCGGCAAAATTTCAAAAAATGGTCATTTTGACCTTCCAAAACGGAATTTTTTCTACACAACGAGAACGAGGCGACTCAGAGGCCTGCCCTTTTAACTGTAGCATCCCAGCATCTTCAGTAGTAACCACCGGTAAAATCCGGCAAATCCGTCGCACTTTTTTCTAGACCCAATTTTTGGGTACCTAAAGTATTTGAGTCTGTAATTCCGGAAATAATGGCCATACCGAGGAACGGGATGCGGCCCTGTATTCCCCCTTGACTTACTTCTTACACGGTAGCATCAAAACGGCAATCGCGAACACTTTCTGATTTTCGAGAAAAAAAGGGGAAGGGTTTAAACCACTATTCCGCCGCCATTCTAGCCGCCATAACTCCGCAGTACGTGTAGTGACAACAAAGCCGATGAGTGCGTTGAATACAGCTCGTCGAACTCTATCTTGAGTATAAAGGACAACTCTCGATCCCAGTTCGTTTGGACGGGAGAGGCCGGCAAAATTTCAAAAAATGGTCATTTTGACCATCCAAAACGGAATTTTTTCTACACAAGGAGAACGAGGCGACTCAGAGGCCTGCCCCTTTAACTGTAGCATCCCAGCATCTTCAGTAGTAACCACCGGTAAAATCCGGCAAATCCGTCGCACTTTTTTCTAGCCCCAATTTTTGGGTACCTAAAGTATTTGAGTCTGTAATTCCGGAAATAATGGCAATACCGAGGAACGGGATGCGGCCCTGTATTCCCCCTTGACTTACTTCTTACACGATAGCATCAAAACGGCAATCGCGAACACTTTCTGATTTTCGAGAAAAAAAGGGGAAGGGTTTAAACCACTATTCCGCCGCCATTCTAGCCGCCATAACTCCGCAGTACGTGTAGTGACAACAAAGCCGATGAGTGCGTTGAATACAGCTCGTCGAACTCTATCTTGAGTATAAAGGACAACTCTCGATCCCCGTTCGTTTGGACGGGAGAGGCCGGCAAAATTTCAAAAAATGGTTATTTTGACCTTCCAAAACGGAATTTTTTCTACACAAGGAGAACGAGGCGACTCAGAGGCCTGCCCTTTTAACTGTAGCATCCCAGCATCTTCAGTAGTAACCACCGGTAAAATCCGGCAAATCCGTCGCACTTTTTTCTAGCCCCAATTTTTGGGTACCTAAAGTATTTGAGTCTGTAACTCCGGAAATAATGGCCATACCGAGGAACGGGATGCGGCCCTGTATTCCCCCTTGACTTACTTCTTACACGATAGCATCAAAACGGCAATCGGGAACACTTTCTGATTTTCGAGAAAAAAAGGGGAAGGGTTTTAAACCACTATTCCGCCGCCATTCTAGCCGCCATAACTCCGCAGTACGTGTAGTGACAACAAAGCCGATGAGTGCGTTGAATACAGCTCGTCGAACTCTATCTTGAGTATAAAGGACAACTCTCGATCCCCGTTCGTTTGGACGGGAGAGGCCGGCAAAATTTCAAAAAATGGTCATTTTGACCTTCCAAAACGGAATTTTTTCTACACAAGGAGAACGAGGCGACTCAGAGGCCTGCCCTTTTAACTGTAGCATCCCAGCATCTTCAGTAGTAACCACCGGTAAAATCCGGCAAATCCGTCGCACTTTTTTCTAGCCCCAATTTTTGGGTACCTAAAGTATTTGAGTCTGTAATTCCGGAAATAATGGCCATAACGAGGAACGGGTTGCGGCCCTGTATTCCCCCTTGACTTACTTCTTACACGATAGCATCAAAACGGCAATCGCGAACACTTTCTGATTTTCGAGAAAAAAAGGGGAAGGGTTTAAAACCACTATTCCGCCGCCATTCTAGCCGCCATAACTCCGCAGTACGTGTAGTGACAACAAAGCCGATGAGTGCGTTGAATACAGCTCGTCGAACTCTATCTTGAGTATAAAGGACAACTCTCGATCCCAGTTCGTTTGGACGGGAGAGGCCGGCAAAATTTCAAAAAGTGGTCATTTTGACCATCCAAAACGGAATTTTTTCTACACAAGGAGAACGAGGCGACTCAGAGGCCTGCCCTTTTAACTGTAGCATCCCAGCATCTTCAGTAGTAACCACCGGTAAAATCCGGCAAATCCGTCGCACTTTTTTCTAGCCCCAATTTTTGGGTACCTAAAGTATTTGAGTCTGTAATTCCGGAAATAATGGCCATACCGAGGAACGGGATGAGGCCCTGTATTCCCCCTTGACTTACTTCTTACACGATAGCATCAAAACGGCAATCGCGAACACTTTCTGATTTTCGCCGCCATTCTAGCCGCCATAACTCCGCAGTACGTGTAGTGACAACAAAGCCGATGAGTGCGTTGAATACAGCTCGTCGAACTCTATCTTGAGTATAAAGGACAACTCTCGATCCCCGTTCGTTTGGACGGGAGAGGCCGGCAAAATTTCAAAAAATGGTCATTTTGACCTTCCAAAACGGAATTTTTTCTACACAAGGAGAACGAGGCGACTCAGAGGCCTGCCCTTTTAACTGTAGCATCCCAGCATCTTCAGTAGTAACCACCGGTAAAATCCGGCAAATCCGTCGCACTTTTTTCTAGCCCCAATTTTTGGGTACCTAAAGTATTTGAGTCTGTAATTCCGGAAATAATGGCCATACCGAGGAACGGGATGCGGCCCTGTATTCCCCCTTGACTCACTTCTTACACGATAGCATCAAAACGGCAATCGCGAACACTTTCTGATTTTCGAGAAAAAAAGGGGAAGGGTTTAAACCACAATTCCGCCGCCATTCTAGCCGCCATAACTCCGCAGTACGTGTAGTGACAACAAAGCCGATGAGTGCGTTGAATACAGCTCGTCGAACTCTATCTTGAGTATAAAGGACAACTCTCGATCCCCGTTCGTTTGGACGGGAGAGGCCGGCAAAATTTCAAAAAATGGTCATTTTGACCTTCCAAAACGGAATTTTTTCTACACAAGGAGAACGAGGCGACTCAGAGGCCTGCCCTTTTAACTGTAGCATCCCAGCATCTTCAGTAGTAACCACCGGTAAAATCCGGCAAATCCGTCGCACTTTTTTCTAGCCCCAATTTTTGGGTACCTAACGTATTTGAGTCTGTAATTCCGGAAATAATGGCCATACCGAGGAACGGGATGCGGCCCTGTATTCCCCCTTGACTTACTTCTTACACGATAGCATCAAAACGGCAATCGCGAACACTTTCTGATTTTCGAGAAAAAAAGGGGAAGGGTTTAAACCACTATTCCGCCGCCATTCTAGCCGCCATAACTCCGCAGTACGTGTAGTGACAACAAAGCCGATGAGTGCGTTGAATACAGCTCGTCGAACTCTATCTTGAGTATAAAGGACAACTCTCGATCCCAGTTCGTTTGGACGGGAGAGGCCGGCAAAATTTCAAAAAATGGTCATTTTGACCATCCAAAACGGAATTTTTTCTACACAAGGAGAACGAGGCGACTCAGAGGCCTGCCCTTTTAACTGTAGCATCCCAGCATCTTCAGTAGTAACCACCGGTAAAATCCGGCAAATCCGTCGCACTTTTTTCTAGCCCCAATTTTTGGGTACCTAAAGTATTTGAGTCTGTAATTCCGGAAATAATGGCCATACCGAGGAACGGGATGCGGCCCTGTATTCCCCCTTGACTTACTTCTTACACGATAGCATCAAAACGGCAATCGCGAACACTTTCTGATTTTCGAGAAAAAAAGGGGAAGGGTTTAAACCACTATTCCGCCGCCATTCTAGCCGCCATAACTCCGCAGTACGTGTAGTGACAACAAAGCCGATGAGTGCGTTGAATACAGCTCGTCGAACTCTATCTTGAGTATAAAGGACAACTCTCGATCCCCGTTCGTTTGGACGGGAGAGGCCGGCAAAATTTCAAAAAATGGTCATTTTGACCTTCCAAAACGGAATTTTTTCTACACAAGGAGAACGAGGCGACTCAGAGGCCTGCCCTTTTAACTGTAGCATCCCAGCATCTTCAGTAGTAACCACCGGTAAAATCCGGCAAATCCGTCGCACTTTTTTCTAGCCCCAATTTTTGGGTACCTAAAGTATTTGAGTCTGTAATTCCGGAAATAATGGCCATACCGAGGAACGGGATGCGGCCCTGTATTCCACCTTGACTTACTTCTTACACGATAGCATCAAAACGGCAATCGCGAACACTTTCTGATTTTCGAGAAAAAAAAGGGGAAGCGTTTAAACCACTATTCCGCCGCCATTCTAGCCGCCATAACTCCGCAGTACGTGTAGTGACAACAAAGCCGATGAGTGCGTTGAATACAGCTCGTCGAACTCTATCTTGAGTATAAAGGACAACTCTCGATCCCCGTTCGTTTGGACGGGAGAGGCCGGCAAAATTTCAAAAAATGTTCATTTTGACCTTCCAAAACGGAATTTTTTCTACACAAGGAGAACGAGGCGACTCAGAGGCCTGCCCTTTTAACTGTAGCATCCCAGCATCTTCAGTAGTAACCACCGGTAAAATCCGGCAAATCCGTCGCACTTTTTTCTAGCCCCAATTTTTGGGTACCTAAAGTATTTGAGTCTGTAATTCCGGAAATAATGGCCATACCGAGGAACGGGATGCGGCCCTGTATTCCACCTTGACTTACTCCTTACACGATAGCATCAAAACGGCAATCGCGAACACTTTCTGATTTTCGAGAAAAAAAGGGGAAGGGTTTAAACCACTATTCCGCCGCCATTCTAGCCGCCATAACTCCGCAGTACGTGTAGTGAAAACAAAGCCGATGAGTGCGTTGAATACAGCTCGTCGAACTCTATCTTGAGTATAAAGGACAACTCTCGATCCCCGTTCGTTTGGACGGGAGAGGCCGGCAAAATTTCAAAAAATGGTCATTTTGACCTTCCAAAACGGAATTTTTTCTACACAAGGAGAACGAGGCGACTAAGAGGCCTGCCCTTTTAACTGTAGCATCCCAGCATCTTCAGTAGTAACCACCGGTAAAATCCGGCAAATCCGTCGCACTTTTTTCTAGCCTCAATTTTTGGGTACCTAAAGTATTTGAGTCTGTAATTCCGGAAATAATGGCCATACCGAGGAACGGGATGCGGCCCTGTATTCCCCCTTGACTTACTTCTTACACGATAGCATCAAAACGGCAATCGCGAACACTTTCTGATTTTCGAGAAAAAAAGGGGAAGGTAAACCCTTCCCACTATTCCGCCGCCATTCTAGCCGCCATAACTCCGCAGTACGTGTAGTGACAACAAAGCCGATGAGTGCGTTGAATACAGCTCGTCGAACTCTATCTTGAGTATAAAGGACAACTCTCGATCCCCGTTCCTTTGGACGGGAGAGGCCGGCAAAATTTCAAAAAATGGTCATTTTGACCTTCCAAAACGGAATTTTTTCTACACAAGGAGAACGAGGCGACTCAGAGGCCTGCCCTTTTAACTGTAGCATCCCAGCATCTTCAGTAGTAACCACCGGTAAAATCCGGCAAATCCGTCGCACTTTTTTCTAGCCCCAATTTTTGGGTACCTAAAGTATTTGAGTCTGTAATTCCGGAAATAATGGCCATACCGAGGAACGGGATGCGGCCCTGTATTCCCCCTTGACTTACTTCTTACACGATAGCATCAAAACGGCAATCGCGAACACTTTCTGATTTTCGAGAAAAAAAGGGGAAGGGTTTAAACCACTATTCCGCCGCCATTCTAGCCGCCATAACTCCGCAGTACGTGTAGTGACAACAAAGCCGATGAGTGCGTTGAATACAGCTCGTCGAACTCTATCTTGAGTATAAAGGACAACTCTCGATCCCCGTTCGTTTGGACGGGAGAGGCCGGCAAAATTTTAAAAAATGTTCATTTTGACCTTCCAAAACGGAATATTTTCTACACAAGGAGAACGAGGCGACTCAGAGGCCTGCCCTTTTAACTGTAGCATCCCAGCATCTTCAGTAGTAACCACCGGTAAAATCCGGCAAATCCGTCGCACTTTTTTCTAGCCCCAATTTTTGGGTACCTAAAGTATTTGAGTCTGTAATTCCGGAAATAATGGCCATACCGAGGAACGGGATGCGGCCCTGTATTCCACCTTGACTTACTTCTTACACGATAGCATCAAAACGGCAATCGCGAACACTTTCTGATTTTCGAGAAAAAAAGGGGAAGGGTTTAAACCACTATTCCGCCGCCATTCTAGCCGCCATAACTCCGCAGTACGTGTAGTGACAACAAAGCCGATGAGTGCGTTGAATACAGCTCGTCGAACTCTATCTTGAGTATAAAGGACAACTCTCGATCCCCGTTCGTTTGGACGGGAGAGGCCGGCAAAATTTCAAAAAATGGTCATTTTGACCTTCCAAAACGGAATTTTTTCTACACAAGGAGAACGAGGCGACTCAGAGGCCTGCCCTTTTAACTGTAGCATCCCAGCATCTTCAGTAGTAACCACCGGTAAAATCCGGCAAATCCGTCGCACTTTTTTCTAGCCCCAATTTTTGGGTACCTAAAGTATTTGAGTCTGTAATTCCGGAAATAATGGCCATACCGAGGAACGGGATGCGGCCCTGTATTCCCCCTTGACTTACTTCTTACACGATAGCATCAAAACGGCAATCGCGAACACTTTCTGATTTTCGAGAAAAAAAGGGGAAGGGTTTAAACCACTATTCCGCCGCCATTCTAGCCGCCATAACTCCGCAGTACGTGTAGTGACAACAAAGCCCATCAGTGCGTTGAATACAGCTCGTCGAACTCTATCTTGAGTATAAAGGACAACTCTCGATCCCCGTTCGTTTGGACGGGAGAGGCCGGCAAAATTTCAAAAAATGGTCATTTTGACCTTCCAAAACTGAATTTTTTCTACACAAGGAGAACGAGGCGACTCAGAGGCCTGCCCTTTTAACTGTAGCATCCCAGCATCTTCAGTAGTAACCACCGGTAAAATCCGGCAAATCCGTCGCACTTTTTTCTAGCCCCAATTTTTGGGTACCTAAAGTATTTGAGTCTGTAATTCCGGAAATAATGGCCATACCGAGGAACGGGATGCGGCCCTGTATTCCCCCTTGACTTACTTCTTACACGATAGCATCAAAACGGCAATCGCGAACACTTTCTGATTTTCGAGAAAAAAAGGGGAAGGGTTTAAACCACTATTCCGCCGCCATTCTAGCCGCCATAACTCCGCAGTACGTGTAGTGACAACAAAGCCGATGAGTGCGTTGAATACAGCTCGTCGAACTCTATCTTGAATATAAAGGACAACTCTCGATCCCCGTTCGTTTGGACGGGAGAGGCCGGCAAAATTTCAAAAAATGGTCATTTTGACCTTCCAAAACGGAATTTTTTCTACACAAGGAGAACGAGGCGACTCAGAGGCCTGCCCTTTTAACTGTAGCATCCCAGCATCTTCAGTAGTAACCACCGGTAAAATCCGGCAAATCCGTCGCACTTTTTTCTAGCCCCAATTTTTGGGTACCTAAAGTATTTGAGTCTGTAATTCCGGAAATAATGGCCATACCGAGGAACGGGATGCGGCCCTGTATTCCCCCTTGACTCACTTCTTACACGATAGCATCAAAACGGCAATCGCGAACACTTTCTGATTTTCGAGAAAAAAAGGGGAAGGGTTTAAACCACTATTCCGCCGCCATTCTAGCCGCCATAACTCCGCAGTACGTGTAGTGACAACAAAGCCGATGAGTGCGTTGAATACAGCTCGTCGAACTCTATCTTGAGTATAAAGGACAACTCTCGATCCCCGTTCGTTTGGACGGGAGAGGCCGGCAAAATTTCAAAAAATGGTCATTTTGACCTTCCAAAACGGAATTTTTTCTACACAAGGAGAACGAGGCGACTCAGAGGCCTGCCCTTTTAACTGTAGCATCCCAGCATCTTCAGTAGTAACCACCGGTAAAATCCGGCAAATCCGTCGCACTTTTTTCTAGCCCCAATTTTTGGGTACCTAACGTATTTGAGTCTGTAATTCCGGAAATAATGGCCATACCGAGGAACGGGATGCGGCCCTGTATTCCCCCTTGACTTACTTCTTACACGATAGCATCAAAACGGCAATCGCGAACACTTTCTGATTTTCGAGAAAAAAAGGGGAAGGGTTTAAACCACTATTCCGCCGCCATTCTAGCCGCCATAACTCCGCAGTACGTGTAGTGACAACAAAGCCGATGAGTGCGTTGAATACAGCTCGTCGAACTCTATCTTGAGTATAAAGGACAACTCTCGATCCCAGTTCGTTTGGACGGGAGAGGCCGGCAAAATTTCAAAAAATGGTCATTTTGACCATCCAAAACGGAATTTTTTCTACACAAGGAGAACGAGGCGACTCAGAGGCCTGCCCTTTTAACTGTAGCATCCCAGCATCTTCAGTAGTAACCACCGGTAAAATCCGGCAAATCCGTCGCACTTTTTTCTAGCCCCAATTTTTGGGTACCTAAAGTATTTGAGTCTGTAATTCCGGAAATAATGGCCATACCGAGGAACGGGATGCGGCCCTGTATTCCCCCTTGACTTACTTCTTACACGATAGCATCAAAACGGCAATCGCGAACACTTTCTGATTTTCGACAAAAAAAGGGGAAGGGTTTAAACCACTATTCCGCCGCCATTCTAGCCGCCATAACTCCGCAGTACGTGTAGTGACAACAAAGCCGATGAGTGCGTTGAATACAGCTCGTCGAACTCTATCTTGAGTATAAAGGACAACTCTCGATCCCCGTTCGTTTGGACGGGAGAGGCCGGCAAAATTTCAAAAAATGGTCATTTTGACCTTCCAAAACGGAATTTTTTCTACACAAGGAGAACGAGGCGACTCAGAGGCCTGCCCTTTTAACTGTAGCATCCCAGCATCTTCAGTAGTAACCACCGGTAAAATCCGGCAAATCCGTCGCACTTTTTTCTAGCCCCAATTTTTGGGTACCTAAAGTATTTGAGTCTGTAATTCCGGAAATAATGGCCATACCGAGGAACGGGATGCGGCCCTGTATTCCCCCTTGACTTACTTCTTACACGATAGCATCAAAACGGCAATCGCGAACACTTTCTGATTTTCGAGAAAAAAAGGGGAAGGGTTTAAACCACTATTCCGCCGCCATTCTAGCCGCCATAACTCCGCAGTACGTGTAGTGACAACAAAGCCGATGAGTGCGTTGAATACAGCTCGTCGAACTCTATCTTGAGTATAAAGGACAACTCTCGATCCCCGTTCGTTTGGACGGGAGAGGCCGGCAATTTTTAAAAAATGTTCATTTTGACCTTCCAAAAGGGAATTTTTTCTACACAAGGAGAACGAAGCGACTCAGAGGCCTGCCCTTTTAACTGTAGCATCCCAGCATCTTCAGTAGTAACCACCGGTAAAATCCGGCAAATCCGTCGCACTTTTTTCTAGCCCCAATTTTTGGGTACCTAAAGTATTTGAGTCTGTAATTCCGGAAATAATGGCCATACCGAGGAACGGGATGCGGCCCTGTATTCCACCTTGACTTACTTCTTACACGATAGCATCAAAACGGCAATCGCGAACACTTTCTGATTTTCGATAAAAATAGGGGAAGCGTTTAAACCACTATTCCGCCGCCATTCTAGCCGCCATAACTCCGCAGTACGTGTAGTGACAACAAAGCCGATGAGTGTGTTGAATACAGCTCGTCGAACTCTATCTTGAGTATAAAGGACAACTCTCGATCCCCGTTCGTTTGGACGGGAGAGGCCGGCAATTTTTAAAAAATGTTCATTTTGACCTTCCAAAAGGGAATTTTTTCTACACAAGGAGAACGAAGCGACTCAGAGGCCTGCCCTTTTAACTGTAGCATCCCAGCATCTTCAGTAGTAACCACCGGTAAAATCCGGCAAATCCGTCGCACTTTTTTCTAGCCCCAATTTTTGGGTACCTAAAGTATTTGAGTCTGTAATTCCGGAAATAATGGCCATACCGAGGAACGGGATGCGGCCCTGTATTCCACCTTGACTTACTTCTTACACGATAGCATCAAAACGGCAATCGCGAACACTTTCTGATTTTCGATAAAAATAGGGGAAGCGTTTAAACCACTATTCCGCCGCCATTCTAGCCGCCATAACTCCGCAGTACGTGTAGTGACAACAAAGCCGATGAGTGCGTTGAATACAGCTCGTCGAACTCTATCTTGAGTATAAAGGACAACTCTCGATCCCCGTTCGTTTGGACGGGAGAGGCCGGCAAAATTTAAAAAAATGTTCATTTTGACCTTCCAAAACGGAATTTTTTCTACACAAGGAGAACGAGGCGACTCAGAGGCCTGCCCTTTTAACTGTAGCATCCCAGCATCTTCAGTAGTAACCACCGGTAAAATCCGGCAAATCCGTCGCACTTTTTTCTAGCCCCAATTTTTGGGTACCTAAAGTATTTGAGTCTGTAATTCCGGAAATAATGGCCATACCGAGGAACGGGATGCGGCCCTGTATTCCACCTTGACTTACTCCTTACACGATAGCATCAAAACGGCAATCGCGAACACTTTCTGATTTTCGAGAAAAAAAGGGGAAGGGTTTAAACCACTATTCCGCCGCCATTCTAGCCGCCATAACTCCGCAGTACGTGTAGTGACAACAAAGCCGATGAGTGCGTTGAATACAGCTCGTCGAACTCTATCTTGAGTATAAAGGACAACTCTCGATCCCCGTTCGTTTGGACGGGAGAGGCCGGCAAAATTTCAAAAAATGGTCATTTTGACCTTCCAAAACGGAATTTTTTCTACACAAGGAGAACGAGGCGACTCAGAGGCCTGCCCTTTTAACTGTAGCATCCCAGCATCTTCAGTAGTAACCACCGGTAAAATCCGGCAAATCCGTCGCACTTTATTCTAGCCCAAATTTTTGGGTACCTAAAGTATTTGAGTCTGTAATTCCGGAAATAATGGCCATACCGAGGAACGGGATGCGGCCCTGTATTCCCCCTTGACTTACTTCTTACACGATAGCATCAAAACGGCAATCGCGAACACTTTCTGATTTTCGAGAAAAAAAGGGGAAGGGTTTAAACCACTATTCCGCCGCCATTCTAGCCGCCATAACTCCGCAGTACGTGTAATGACAACAAAGCCGATGAGTGCGTTGAATACAGCTCGTCGAACTCTATCTTGAGTATAAAGGACAACTCTCGATCCCCGTTCGTTTGGACGGGAGAGGCCGGCAAAATTTTAAAAAATGTTCATTTTGACCTTCCAAAACGGAATTTTTTCTACACAAGGAGAACGAGGCGACTCAGAGGCCTGCCCTTTTAACTGTAGCATCCCAGCATCTTCAGTAGTAACCACCGGTAAAATCCGGCAAATCCGTCGCACTTTTTTCTAGCCCCAATTTTTGGGTACCTAAAGTATTTGAGTCTGTAATTCCGGAAATAATGGCCATACCGAGGAACGGGATGCGGCCCTGTATTCCACCTTGACTTACTTCTTACACGATAGCATCAAAATGGCAATCGCGAACACTTTCTGATTTTCGAGAAAAAAAGGGGAAGGGTTTAAACCACTATTCCGCCGCCATTCTAGCCGCCATAACTCCGCAGTACGTGTAGTGACAACAAAGCCGATGAGTGCGTTGAATACAGCTCGTCGAACTCTATCTTGAGTATAAAGGACAACTCTTGATCCCCGTTCGTTTGGACGGGAGAGGCCGGCAAAATTTCAAAAAATGGTCATTTTGACCTTCCAAAACGGAATTTTTTCTACACAAGGAGAACGAGGCGACTCAGAGGCCTGCCCTTTTAACTGTAGCATCCCAGCATCTTCAGTAGTAACCACCGGTAAAATCCGGCAAATCCGTCGCACTTTTTTCTAGCCCCAATTTTTGGGTACCTAAAGTATTTGAGTCTGTAATTCCGGAAATAATGGCCATACCGAGGAACGGGATGCGGCCCTGTATTCCCCCTTGACTTACTTCTTACACGATAGCATCAAAACGGCAATCGCGAACACTTTCTGATTTTCGAGAAAAAAAGGGGAAGGGTTTAAACCACTATTCCGCCGCCATTCTAGCCGCCATAACTCCGCAGTACGTGTAGTGACAACAAAGCCCATCAGTGCGTTGAATACAGCTCGTCGAACTCTATCTTGAGTATAAAGGACAACTCTCGATCCCCGTTCGTTTGGACGGGAGAGGCCGGCAAAATTTCAAAAAATGGTCATTTTG
Organism: Periplaneta americana; assembly: GCF_040183065.1. Taxonomy (NCBI): domain Eukaryota; kingdom Metazoa; phylum Arthropoda; class Insecta; order Blattodea; family Blattidae; genus Periplaneta; species Periplaneta americana. The sequence goes on along the minus strand of NC_091119.1, from coordinate 202,474,662 downwards.
ACCTTCCAAAACGGAATTTTTTCTACACAAGGAGAACGAGGCGACTCAGAGGCCTGCCCTTTTAACTGTAGCATCCCAGCATCTTCAGTAGTAACCACCGGTAAAATCCGGCAAATCCGTGGCACTTTTTTCTAGCCCCAATTTTTGGGTACCTAAAGTATTTGAGTCTGTAATTCCGGAAATAATGGCCATACCGAGGAACGGGATGCGGCCCTGTATTCCCCCTTGACTTACTTCTTACACGATAGCATCAAAACGGCAATCGCGAACACTTTCTGATTTTCGAGAAAAAAAGGGGAAGGGTTTAAACCACTATTCCGCCGCCATTCTAGCCGCCATAACTCCGCAGTACGTGTAGTGACAACAAAGCCGATGAGTGCGTTGAATACAGCTCGTCGAACTCTATCTTGAATATAAAGGACAACTCTCGATCCCCGTTCGTTTGGACGGGAGAGGCCGGCAAAATTTCAAAAAATGGTCATTTTGACCTTCCAAAACGGAATTTTTTCTACACAAGGAGAACGAGGCGACTCAGAGGCCTGCCCTTTTAACTGTAGCATCCCAGCATCTTCAGTAGTAACCACCGGTAAAATCCGGCAAATCCGTCGCACTTTTTTCTAGCCCCAATTTTTGGGTACCTAAAGTATTTGAGTCTGTAATTCCGGAAATAATGGCCATACCGAGGAACGGGATGCGGCCCTGTATTCCCCCTTGACTTACTTCTTACACGATAGCATCAAAACGGCAATCGCGAACACTTTCTGATTTTCGAGAAAAAAAAGGGGAAGGGTTTAAAACCACTATTCCGCCGCCATTCTAGCCGCCATAACTCCGCAGTACGTGTAGTGACAACTAAGCCGATGAGTGCGTTGAATACAGCTCGTCGAACTCTATCTTGAGTATAAAGGACAACTCTCGATCCCCGTTCCTTTGGACGGGAGAGGCCGGCAAAATTTCAAAAAATGGTCATTTTGACCTTCCAAAACGGAATTTTTTCTACACAAGGAGAACGAGGCGACTCAGAGGCCTGCCCTTTTAACTGTAGCATCCCAGCATCTTCAGTAGTAACCACCGGTAAAATCCGGCAAATCCGTCGCACTTTTTTCTAGCCCCAATTTTTGGGTACCTAAAGTATTTGAGTCTGTAATTCCGAAAATAATGGCCATACCGAGGAACGGGATGCGGCCCTGTATTCCCCCTTGACTTACTTCTTACACGATAGCATCAAAACGGCAATCGCGAACACTTTCTGATTTTCGAGAAAAAAAGGGGAAGGGTTTAAACCACTATTCCGCCGCCATTCTAGCCGCCATAACTCCGCAGTACGTGTAGTGACAACAAAGCCGATGAGTGCGTTGAATACAGCTCGTCGAACTCTATCTTGAGTATAATGGACAACTCTCGATCCCAGTTCGTTTGGACGGGAGAGGCCGGCAAAATTTCAAAAAATGGTCATTTTGACCATCCAAAACGGAATTTTTTCTACACAAGGAGAACGAGGCGACTCAGAGGCCTGCCCTTTTAACTGTAGCATCCCAGCATCTTCAGTAGTAACCAGCGGTAAAATCCGGCAAATCCGTCGCACATTTTTCTAGCCCCAATTTTTGGGTACCTAAAGTATTTGAGTCAGCATCTTCAGTAGTAACCACCGGTAAAATCCGGCAAATCCGTCGCACTTTTTTCTAGCCCCAATTTTTGGGTACCTAAAGTATTTGAGTCTGTAATTCCGGAAATAATGGCCATACCGAGGAACGGGATGCGGCCCTGTATTCCCCCTTGACTTACTTCTTACACGATAGCATCAAAACGGCAATCGCGAACACTTTCTGATTTTCGAGAAAAAAAGGGGAAGGGTTTAAACCACTATTCCGCCGCCATTCTAGCCGCCATAACTCCGCAGTACGTGTAGTGACAACAAAGCCGATGAGTGCGTTGAATACAGCTCGTCGAACTCTATCTTGAGTATAAAGGACAACTCTTGATCCCCGTTCGTTTGGACGGGAGAGGCCGGCAAAATTTCAAAAAATGGTCATTTTGACCTTCCAAAACGGAATTTTTTCTACACAAGGAGGACGAGGCGACTCAGAGGCCTGCCCTTTTAACTGTAGCATCCCAGCATCTTCAGTAGTAACCACCGGTAAAATCCAGCAAATCCGTCGCACTTTTTTCTAGCCCCAATTTTTGGGTACCTAAAGTATTTGAGTCTGTAATTCCGGAAATAATGGCCATACCGAGGAACGGGATGCGGCCCTGTATTCCCCCTTGACTTACTTCTTACACGATAGCATCAAAACGGCAATCGCGAACACTTTCTGATTTTCGAGAAAAAAAAGGGGAAGGGTTTAAAACCACTATTCCGCCGCCATTCTAGCCGCCATAACTCCGCAGTACGTGTAGTGACAACAAAGCCGATGAGTGCGTTGAATACAGCTCGTCGAACTCTATCTTGAGTATAAAGGACAACTCTCGATCCCCGTTCGTTTGGACGCGAGAGGCCGGCAAAAATTTCAAAAAATGGTCATTTTGACCTTCCAAAACGGAATTTTTTCTACACAAGGAGAACGAGGCGACTCAGAGGCCTGCCCTTTTAACTGTAGCATCCCAGCATCTTCAGTAGTAACCACCGGTAAAATCCGGCAAATCCGTCGCACTTTTTTCTAGCCCCAATTTTTGGGTACCTAAAGTATTTGAGTCTGTAATTCCGAAAATAATGGCCATACCGAGGAACGGGATGCGGCCCTGTATTCCCCCTTGACTTTCTTCTTACACGATAGCATCAAAACGGCAATCGCGAACACTTTCTGATTTTCGAGAAAAAAAGGGGAAGGGTTTAAACCACTATTCCGCCGCCATTCTAGCCGCCATAACTCCGCAGTACGTGTAGTGACAACAAAGCCGATGAGTGCGTTGAATACAGCTCGTCGAACTCTATCTTGAGTATAAAGGACAACTCTCGATCCCCGTTCGTTTGGACGGGAGAGGCCGGCAAAATTTTAAAAAATGTTCATTTTGACCTTCCAAAACGGAATTTTTTCTACACAAGGAGAACGAGGCGACTCAGAGGCCTGCCCTTTTAACTGTAGCATCCCAGCATCTTCAGTAGTAACCACCGGTAAAATCCGGCAAATCCGTCGCACTTTTTTCTAGCCCCAATTTTTGGGTACCTAAAGTATTTGAGTCTGTAATTCCGGAAATAATGGCCATACCGAGGAACGGGATGCGGCCCTGTATTCCACCTTGACTTACTTCTTACACGATAGCATCAAAACGGCAATCGCGAACACTTTCTGATTTTCGAGAAAAAAAGGGGAAGGGTTTAAACCACTATTCCGCCGCCATTCTAGCCGCCATAACTCCGCAGTACGTGTAGTGACAACAAAGCCGATGAGTGCGTTGAATACAGCTCGTCGAACTCTATCTTGAGTATAAAGGACAACTCTCGATCCCCGTTCGTTTGGACGGGAGAGGCCGGCAAAATTTCAAAAAATGGTCATTTTGACCTTCCAAAACGGAATTTTTTCTACACAAGGAGAACGAGGCGACTCAGAGGCCTGCCCTTTTAACTGTAGCATCCCAGCATCTTCAGTAGTAACCACCGGTAAAATCCGGCAAATCCGTCGCACTTTTTTCTAGCCCCAATTTTTGGGTACCTAAAGTATTTGAGTCTGTAATTCCGGAAATAATGGCCATACCGAGGAACGGGATGCGGCCCTGTATTCCCCCTTGACTTACTTCTTACACGATAGCATCAAAACGGCAATCGCGAACACTTTCTGATTTTCGAGAAAAAAAGGGGAAGGGTTTAAACCACTATTCCGCCGCCATTCTAGCCGCCATAACTCCGCAGTACGTGTAGTGACAACAAAGCCCATCAGTGCGTTGAATACAGCTCGTCGAACTCTATCTTGAGTATAAAGGACAACTCTCGATCCCCGTTCGTTTGGACGGGAGAGGCCGGCAAAATTTCAAAAAATGGTCATTTTGACCTTCCAAAACGGAATTTTTTCTACACAAGGAGAACGAGGCGACTCAGAGGCCTGCCCTTTTAACTGTAGCATCCCAGCATCTTCAGTAGTAACCACCGGTAAAATCCGGCAAATCCGTCGCACTTTTTTCTAGCCCCAATTTTTGGGTACCTAAAGTATTTGAGTCTGTAATTCCGGAAATAATGGCCATACCGAGGAACGGGATGCGGCCCTGTATTCCCCCTTGACTTACTTCTTACACGATAGCATCAAAACGGCAATCGCGAACACTTTCTGATTTTCGAGAAAAAAAGGGGAAGGGTTTAAACCACTATTCCGCCGCCATTCTAGCCGCCATAACTCCGCAGTACGTGTAGTGACAACAAAGCCGATGAGTGCGTTGAATACAGCTCGTCGAACTCTATCTTGAATATAAAGGACAACTCTCGATCCCCGTTCGTTTGGACGGGAGATGCCGGCAAAATTTCAAAAAATGGTCATTTTGACCTTCCAAAACGGAATTTTTTCTACACAAGGAGAACGAGGCGACTCAGAGGCCTGCCCTTTTAACTGTAGCATCCCAGCATCTTCAGTAGTAACCACCGGTAAAATCCGGCAAATCCGTCGCACTTTTTTCTAGCCCCAATTTTTGGGTACCTAAAGTATTTGAGTCTGCAATTCCGGAAATAATGGCCATACCGAGGAACGGGATGCGGCCCTGTATTCCCCCTTGACTTACTTCTTACACGATAGCATCAAAACGGCAATCGCGAACACTTTCTGATTTTCGAGAAAAAAAGGGGAAGGGTTTAAACCACTATTCCGCCGCCATTCTAGCCGCCATAACTCCGCAGTACGTGTAGTGACAACAAAGCCGATGAGTGCGTTGAATACAGCTCGTCGAACTCTATCTTGAGTATAAAGGACAACTCTTGATCCCCGTTCGTTTGGACGGGAGAGGCCGGCAAAATTTCAAAAAATGGTCATTTTGAACTTCCAAAACGGAATTTTTTCTACACAAGGAGGACGAGGCGACTCAGAGGCCTGCCCTTTTAACTGTAGCATCCCAGCATCTTCAGTAGCAACCACCGGTAAAATCCAGCAAATCCGTCGCACTTTTTTCTAGCCCCAATTTTTGGGTACCTAAAGTATTTGAGTCTGTAATTCCGGAAATAATGGCCATACCGAGGAACGGGATGCGGCCCTGTATTCCCCCTTGACTTACTTCTTACACGATAGCATCAAAACGGCAATCGCGAACACTTTCTGATTTTCGAGAAAAAAAAGGGGAAGGGTTTAAAACCACTATTCCGCCGCCATTCTAGCCGCCATAACTCCGCAGTACGTGTAGTGACAACAAAGCCGATGAGTGCGTTGAATACAGCTCGTCGAACTCTATCTTGAGTATAAAGGACAACTCTCGATCCCCGTTCGTTTGGACGGGAGAGGCCGGCAAAATTTCAAAAAATGGTCATTTTGACCTTCCAAAACGGAATTTTTTCTACACAAGGAGAACGAGGCGACTCAGAGGCCTGCCCTTTTAACTGTAGCATCCCAGCATCTTCAGTAGTAACCACCGGTAAAATCCGGCAAATCCGTCGCACTTTTTTCTAGCCCCAATTTTTGGGTACCTAAAGTATTTGAGTCTGTAATTCCGAAAATAATGGCCATACCGAGGAACGGGATGCGGCCCTGTATTCCCCCTTGACTTACTTCTTACACGATAGCATCAAAACGGCAATCGCGAACACTTTCTGATTTTCGAGAAAAAAAGGGGAAGGGTTTAAACCACTATTCCGCCGCCATTCTAGCCGCCATAACTCCGCAGTACGTGTAGTGACAACAAAGCCGATGAGTGCGTTGAATACAGCTCGTCGAACTCTATCTTGAGTATAATGGACAACTCTCGATCCCAGTTCGTTTGGACGGGAGTGGCCGGCAAAATTTCAAAAAATGGTCATTTTGACCATCCAAAACGGAATTTTTTCTACACAAGGAGAACGAGGCGACTCAGAGGCCTGCCCTTTTAACTGTAGCATCCCAGCATCTTCAGTAGTAACCAGCGGTAAAATCCGGCAAATCCGTCGCACATTTTTCTAGCCCCAATTTTTGGGTACCTAAAGTATTTGAGTCAGCATCTTCAGTAGTAACCACCGGTAAAATCCGGCAAATCCGTCGCACTTTTTTCTAGCCCCAATTTTTGGGTACCTAAAGTATTTGAGTCTGTAATTCCGGAAATAATGGCCATACCGAGGAACGGGATGCGGCCCTGTATTCCCCCTTGACTTACTTCTTACACGATAGCATCAAAACGGCAATCGCGAACACTTTCTGATTTTCGAGAAAAAAAGGGGAAGGTAAACCCTTCCCACTATTCCGCCGCCATTCTAGCCGCCATAACTCCGCAGTACGTGTAGTGACAACAAAGCTGATGAGTGCGTTGAATACAGCTCGTCGAACTCTATCTTGAGTATAAAGGACAACTCTCGATCCCCGTTCGTTTGGACGGGAGAGGCCGGCAAAATTTCAAAAAATGGTCATTTTGACCTTCCAAAACGGAATTTTTTCTACACAAGGAGAACGAGGCGACTCAGAGGCCTGCCCTTTTAACTGTAGCATCCCAGCATCTTCAGTAGTAACCACCGGTAAAATCCGGCAAATCCGTCGCACTTTATTCTAGCCCAAATTTTTGGGTACCTAAAGTATTTGAGTCTGTAATTCCGGAAATAATGGCCATACCGAGGAACGGGATGCGGCCCTGTATTCCCCCTTGACTTACTTCTTACACGATAGCATCAAAACGGCAATCGCGAACACTTTCTGATTTTCGAGAAAAAAAGGGGAAGGGTTTAAACCACTATTCCGCCGCCATTCTAGCCGCCATAACTCCGCAGTACGTGTAGTGACAACAAAGCCGATGAGTGCGTTGAATACAGCTCGTCGAACTCTATCTTGAGTATAAAGGACAACTCTCGATCCCCGTTCGTTTGGACGGGAGAGGCCGGCAAAATTTTAAAAAATGTTCATTTTGACCTTCCAAAACGGAATTTTTTCTACACAAGGAGAACGAGGCGACTCAGAGGCCTGCCCTTTTAACTGTAGCATCCCAGCATCTTCAGTAGTAACCACCGGTAAAATCCGGCAAATCCGTCGCACTTTTTTCTAGCCCCAATTTTTGGGTACCTAAAGTATTTGAGTCTGTAATTCCGGAAATAATGGCCATACCGAGGAACGGGATGCGGCCCTGTATTCCACCTTGACTTACTTCTTACACGATAGCATCAAAACGGCAATCGCGAACACTTTCTGATTTTCGAGAAAAAAAGGGGAAGGGTTTAAACCACTATTCCGCCGCCATTCTAGCCGCCATAACTCCGCAGTACGTGTAGTGACAACAAAGCCGATGAGTGCGTTGAATACAGCTCGTCGAACTCTATCTTGAGTATAAAGGACAACTCTCGATCCCCGTTCGTTTGGACGGGAGAGGCCGGCAAAATTTCAAAAAATGGTCATTTTGACCTTCCAAAACGGAATTTTTTCTACACAAGGAGAACGAGGCGACTCAGAGGCCTGCCCTTTTAACTGTAGCATCCCAGCATCTTCAGTAGTAACCACCGGTAAAATCCGGCAAATCCGTCGCACTTTTTTCTAGCCCCAATTTTTGGGTACCTAAAGTATTTGAGTCTGTAATTCCGGAAATAATGGCCATACCGAGGAACGGGATGCGGCCCTGTATTCCCCCTTGACTTACTTCTTACACGATAGCATCAAAACGGCAATCGCGAACACTTTCTGATTTTCGAGAAAAAAAGGGGAAGGGTTTAAACCACTATTCCGCCGCCATTCTAGCCGCCATAACTCCGCAGTACGTGTAGTGACAACAAAGCCGATGAGTGCGTTGAATACAGCTCGTCGAACTCTATCTTGAGTATAAAGGACAACTCTCGATCCCCGTTCGTTTGGACGGGAGAGGCCGGCAAAATTTCAAAAAATGGTCATTTTGACCTTCCAAAACGGAATTTTTTCTACACAAGGAGAACGAGGCGACTCAGAGGCCTGCCCTTTTAACTGTAGCATCCCAGCATCTTCAGTAGTAACCACCGGTAAAATCCGGCAAATCCGTGGCACTTTTTTCTAGCCCCAATTTTTGGGTACCTAAAGTATTTGAGTCTGTAATTCCGGAAATAATGGCCATACCGAGGAACGGGATGCGGCCCTGTATTCCCCCTTGACTTACTTCTTACACGATAGCATCAAAACGGCAATCGCGAACACTTTCTGATTTTCGAGAAAAAAAGGGGAAGGGTTTAAACCACTATTCCGCCGCCATTCTAGCCGCCATAACTCCGCAGTACGTGTAGTGACAACAAAGCCGATGAGTGCGTTGAATACAGCTCGTCGAACTCTATCTTGAATATAAAGGACAACTCTCGATCCCCGTTCGTTTGGACGGGAGAGGCCGGCAAAATTTCAAAAAATGGTCATTTTGACCTTCCAAAACGGAATTTTTTCTACACAAGGAGAACGAGGCGACTCAGAGGCCTGCCCTTTTAACTGTAGCATCCCAGCATCTTCAGTAGTAACCACCGGTAAAATCCGGCAAATCCGTCGCACTTTTTTCTAGCCCCAATTTTTGGGTACCTAAAGTATTTGAGTCTGCAATTCCGGAAATAATGGCCATACCGAGGAACGGGATGCGGCCCTGTATTCCCCCTTGACTTACTTCTTACACGATAGCATCAAAACGGCAATCGCGAACACTTTCTGATTTTCGAGAAAAAAAGGGGAAGGGTTTAAACCACTATTCCGCCGCCATTCTAGCCGCCATAACTCCGCAGTACGTGTAGTGACAACAAAGCCGATGAGTGCGTTGAATACAGCTCGTCGAACTCTATCTTGAGTATAAAGGACAACTCTTGATCCCCGTTCGTTTGGACGGGAGAGGCCGGCAAAATTTCAAAAAATGGTCATTTTGAACTTCCAAAACGGAATTTTTTCTACACAAGGAGGACGAGGCGACTCAGAGGCCTGCCCTTTTAACTGTAGCATCCCAGCATCTTCAGTAGTAACCACCGGTAAAATCCAGCAAATCCGTCGCACTTTTTTCTAGCCCCAATTTTTGGGTACCTAAAGTATTTGAGTCTGTAATTCCGGAAATAATGGCCATACCGAGGAACGGGATGCGGCCCTGTATTCCCCCTTGACTTACTTCTTACACGATAGCATCACAACGGCAATCGCGAACACTTTCTGATTTTCGAGAAAAAAAAGGGGAAGGGTTTAAAACCACTATTCCGCCGCCATTCTAGCCGCCATAACTCCGCAGTACGTGTAGTGACAACAAAGCCGATGAGTGCGTTGAATACAGCTCGTCGAACTCTATCTTGAGTATAAAGGACAACTCTCGATCCCCGTTCGTTTGGACGGGAGAGGCCGGCAAAATTTCAAAAAATGGTCATTTTGACCTTCCAAAACGGAATTTTTTCTACACAAGGAGAACGAGGCGACTCAGAGGCCTGCCCTTTTAACTGTAGCATCCCAGCATCTTCAGTAGTAACCACCGGTAAAATCCGGCAAATCCGTCGCACTTTTTTCTAGCCCCAATTTTTGGGTACCTAAAGTATTTGAGTCTGTAATTCCGAAAATAATGGCCATACCGAGGAACGGGATGCGGCCCTGTATTCCCCCTTGACTTACTTCTTACACGATAGCATCAAAACGGCAATCGCGAACACTTTCTGATTTTCGAGAAAAAAAGGGGAAGGGTTTAAACCACTATTCCGCCGCCATTCTAGCCGCCATAACTCCGCAGTACGTGTAGTGACAACAAAGCCGATGAGTGCGTTGAATACAGCTCGTCGAACTCTATCTTGAGTATAATGGACAACTCTCGATCCCAGTTCGTTTGGACGGGAGAGGCCGGCAAAATTTCAAAAAATGGTCATTTTGACCTTCCAAAACGGAATTTTTTCTACACAAGGAGAACGAGGCGACTCAGAGGCCTGCCCTTTTAACTGTAGCATCCCAGCATCTTCAGTAGTAACCACCGGTAAAATCCGGCAAATCCGTCGCACATTTTTCTAGCCCCAATTTTTGGGTACCTAAAGTATTTGAGTCAGCATCTTCAGTAGTAACCACCGGTAAAATCCGGCAAATCCGTCGCACTTTTTTCTAGCCCCAATTTTTGGGTACCTAAAGTATTTGAGTCTGTAATTCCGGAAATAATGGCCATACCGAGGAACGGGATGCGGCCCTGTATTCCCCCTTGACTTACTTCTTACACGATAGCATCAAAACGGCAATCGCGAACACTTTCTGATTTTCGAGAAAAAAAGGGGAAGGGTTTAAACCACTATTCCGCCGCCATTCTAGCCGCCATAACTCCGCAGTACGTGTAGTGACAACAAAGCCGATGAGTGCGTTGAATACAGCTCGTCGAACTCTATCTTGAGTATAAAGGACAACTCTCGATCCCCGTTCGTTTGGACGGGAGAGGCCGGCAAAATTTCAAAAAATGGTCATTTTGACCTTCCAAAACGGAATTTTTTCTACACAAGGAGAACGAGGCGACTCAGAGGCCTGCCCTTTTAACTGTAGCATCCCAGCATCTTCAGTAGTAACCACCGGTAAAATCCGGCAAATCCGTCGCACTTTTTTCTAGCCCCAATTTTTGGGTACCTAAAGTATTTGAGTCTGTAATTCCGGAAATAATGGCCATACCGAGGAACGGGATGCGGCCCTGTATTCCCCCTTGACTTACTTCTTACACGATAGCATCAAAACGGCAATCGCGAACACTTTCTGATTTTCGAGAAAAAAAGGGGAAGGGTTTAAACCACTATTCCGCCGCCATTCTAGCCGCCATAACTCCGCAGTACGTGTAGTGACAACAAAGCCGATGAGTGCGTTGAATACAGCTCGTCGAACTCTATCTTGAGTATAAAGGACAACTCTCGATCCCCGTTCGTTTGGACGGGAGAGGCCGGCAAAATTTCAAAAAATGGTCATTTTGACCTTCCAAAACGGAATTTTTTCTACACAAGGAGAACGAGGCGACTCAGAGGCCTGCCCTTTTAACTGTAGCATCCCAGCATCTTCAGTAGTAACCACCGGTAAAATCCGGCAAATCCGTCGCACTTTTTTCTAGCCCCAATTTTTGGGTACCTAAAGTATTTGAGTCTGTAATTCCGGAAATAATGGCCATACCGAGGAACGGGATGCGGCCCTGTATTCCCCCTTGACTTACTTCTTACACGATAGCATCAAAACGGCAATCGCGAACACTTTCTGATTTTCGAGAAAAAAAGGGGAAGGGTTTAAACCACTATTCCGCCGCCATTCTAGCCGCCATAACTCCGCAGTACGTGTAGTGACAACAAAGCCGATGAGTGCGTTGAATACAGCTCGTCGAACTCTATCTTGAATATAAAGGACAACTCTCGATCCCCGTTCGTTTGGACGGGAGAGGCCGGCAAAATTTCAAAAAATGGTCATTTTGACCTTCCAAAACGGAATTTTTTCTACACAAGGAGAACGAGGCGACTCAGAGGCCTGCCCTTTTAACTGTAGCATCCCAGCATCTTCAGTAGTAACCACCGGTAAAATCCGGCAAATCCGTCGCACTTTTTTCTAGCCCCAATTTTTGGGTACCTAAAGTATTTGAGTCTGTAATTCCGGAAATAATGGCCATACCGAGGAACGGGATGCGGCCCTGTATTCCCCCTTGACTTACTTCTTACACGATAGCATCAAAACGGCAATCGCGAACGCTTTCTGATTTTCGAGAAAAAAAGGGGAAGGGTTTAAACCACTATTCCGCCGCCATTCTAGCCGCCATAACTCCGCAGTACGTGTAGTGACAACAAAGCCGATGAGTGCGTTGAATACAGCTCGTCGAACTCTATCTTGAGTATAAAGGACAACTCTTGATCCCCGTTCGTTTGGACGGGAGAGGCCGGCAAAATTTCAAAAAATGGTCATTTTGACCTTCCAAAACGGAATTTTTTCTACACAAGGAGGACGAGGCGACTCAGAGGCCTGCCCTTTTAACTGTAGCATCCCAGCATCTTCAGTAGTAACCACCGGTAAAATCCGGCAAATCCGTCGCACTTTTTTCTAGCCCCAATTTTTGGGTACCTAAAGTATTTGAGTCTGTAATTCCGGAAATAATGGCCATACCGAGGAACGGGATGCGGCCCTGTATTCCCCCTTGACTTACTTCTTACACGATAGCATCAAAACGGCAATCGCGAACACTTTCTGATTTTCGAGAAAAAAAAGGGGAAGGGTTTAAAACCACTATTCCGCCGCCATTCTAGCCGCCATAACTCCGCAGTACGTGTAGTGACAACAAAGCCGATGAGTGCGTTGAATACAGCTCGTCGAACTCTATCTTGAGTATAAAGGACAACTCTCGATCCCCGTTCGTTTGGACGGGAGAGGCCGGCAAAATTTCAAAAAATGGTCATTTTGACCTTCCAAAACGGAATTTTTTCTACACAAGGAGAACGAGGCGACTCAGAGGCCTGCCCTTTTAACTGTAGCATCCCAGCATCTTCAGTAGTAACCACCGGTAAAATCCGGCAAATCCGTCGCACTTTTTTCTAGCCCCAATTTTTGGGTACCTAAAGTATTTGAGTCTGTAATTCCGAAAATAATGGCCATACCGAGGAACGGGATGCGGCCCTGTATTCCCCCTTGACTTACTTCTTACACGATAGCATCAAAACGGCAATCGCGAACACTTTCTGATTTTCGAGAAAAAAAGGGGAAGGGTTTAAACCACTATTCCGCCGCCATTCTAGCCGCCATAACTCCGCAGTACGTGTAGTGACATCAAAGCCGATGAGTGCGTTGAATACAGCTCGTCGAACTCTATCTTGAGTGTAATGGACAACTCTCGATCCCAGTTCGTTTGGACGGGAGAGGCCGGCAAATTTTCAAAAAATGGTCATTTTGACCATCCAAAACGGAATTTTTTCTACACAAGGAGAACGAGGCGACTCAGAGGCCTGCCCTTTTAACTGTAGCATCCCAGCATCTTCAGTAGTAACCACCGGTAAAATCCGGCAAATCCGTCGCACATTTTTCTAGCCCCAATTTTTGGGTACCTAAAGTATTTGAGTCAGCATCTTCAGTAGTAACCACCGGTAAAATCCGGCAAATCCGTCGCACTTTTTTCTAGCCCCAATTTTTGGGTACCTAAAGTATTTGAGTCTGTAATTCCGGAAATAATGGCCATACCGAGGAACGGGATGCGGCCCTGTGTTCCTCCTTGACTTACTTCTTACACGATAGCATCAAAACGGCAATCGCGAACACTTTCTGATTTTCAAGAAAAAAAGGGGAAGGGTTTCTACCACTATTCCGCCGCCATTCTAGCCGCCATAACTCCGCAGTACGTGTAGTGACAACAAAGCCGATGAGTGCGTTGAATACAGCTCGTCGAACTCTATCTTGAGTATAAAGGACAACTCTCGATCCCCGTTCGTTTGGACGGGAGAGGCCGGCAAAATTTCAAAAAATGGTCATTTTGACCTTCCAAAACGGAATTTTTTCTACACAAGGAGAACGAGGCGAATCAGAGGCCTGCCCTTTTAACTGTAGCATCCCAGCATCTTCAGTAGTAACCACCGGTAAAATCCGGCAAATCCGTCGCACTTTTTTCTAGCCCCAATTTTTGGGTACCTAAAGTATTTGAGTCTGTAATTCCGGAAATAATGGCCATACCGAGGAACGGGATGCGGCCCTGTATTCCCCCTTGACTTACTTCTTACACGATAGCATCAAAACGGCAATCGCGAACACTTTCTGATTTTCGAGAAAAATCGCCGCCATTCTAGCCGCCATAACTCCGCAGTACGTGTAGTGACAACAAAGCCCATCAGTGCGTTGAATACAGCTCGTCGAACTCTATCTTGAGTATAAAGGACAACTCTCGATCCCCGTTCGTTTGGACGGGAGAGGCCGGCAAAATTTCAAAAAATGGTCATTTTGACCTTCCAAAACGGAATTTTTTCTACACAAGGAGAACGAGGCGACTCAGAGGCCTGCCCTTTTAACAGTAGCATCCCAGCATCTTCAGTAGTAACCACCGGTAAAATCCGGCAAATCCGTCGCACTTTTTTCTAGCCCCAATTTTTGGGTACCTAAAGTATTTGAGTCTGTAATTCCGGAAATAATGGCCATACCGAGGAACGGGATGCGGCCCTGTATTCCCCCTTGACTTACTTCTTACACGATAGCATCAAAACGGCAATCGCGAACACTTTCTGATTTTCGAGAAAAAAAGGGGAAGGGTTTAAACCACTATTCCGCCGCCATTCTAGCCGCCATAACTCCGCAGTACGTGTAGTGACAACAAAGCCGATGAGTGCGTTGAATACAGCTCGTCGAACTCTATCTTGAGTATAAAGGACAACTCTCGATCCCCGTTCGTTTGGACGGGAGAGGCCGGCAAAATTTCAAAAAATGGTCATTTTGACCTTCCAAAACGGAATTTTTTCTACACAAGGAGAACGAGGCGACTCAGAGGCCTGCCCTTTTAACTGTAGCATCCCAGCATCTTCAGTAGTAACCACCGGTAAAATCCGGCAAATCCGTCGCACTTTTTTCTAGCCCCAATTTTTGGGTACCTAAAGTATTTGAGTCTGTAATTCCGGAAATAATGGCCATACCGAGGAACGGGATGCGGCCCTGTATTCCCCCTTGACTTACTTCTTACACGATAGCATCAAAACGGCAATCGCGAACGCTTTCTGATTTTCGAGAAAAAAAGGGGAAGGGTTTAAACCACTATTCCGCCGCCATTCTAGCCGCCATAACTCCGCAGTACGTGTAGTGACAACAAAGCCGATGAGTGCGTTGAATACAGCTCGTCGAACTCTATCTTGAGTATAAAGGACAACTCTTGATCCCCGTTCGTTTGGACGGGAGAGGCCGGCAAAATTTCAAAAAATGGTCATTTTGACCTTCCAAAACGGAATTTTTTCTACACAAGGAGGACGAGGCGACTCAGAGGCCTGCCCTTTTAACTGTAGCATCCCAGCATCTTCAGTAGTAACCACCGGTAAAATCCGGCAAATCCGTCGCACTTTTTTCTAGCCCCAATTTTTGGGTACCTAAAGTATTTGAGTCTGTAATTCCGGAAATAATGGCCATACCGAGGAACGGGATGCGGCCCTGTATTCCCCCTTGACTTACTTCTTACACGATAGCATCAAAACGGCAATCGCGAACACTTTCTGATTTTCGAGAAAAAAAAGGGGAAGGGTTTAAAACCACTATTCCGCCGCCATTCTAGCCGCCATAACTCCGCAGTACGTGTAGTGACAACAAAGCCGATGAGTGCGTTGAATACAGCTCGTCGAACTCTATCTTGAGTATAAAGGACAACTCTTGATCCCCGTTCGTTTGGACGGGAGAGGCCGGCAAAATTTCAAAAAATGGTCATTTTGACCTTCCAAAACGGAATTTTTTCTACACAAGGAGGACGAGGCGACTCAGAGGCCTGCCCTTTTAACTGTAGCATCCCAGCATCTTCAGTAGTAACCACCGGTAAAATCCGGCAAATCCGTCGCACTTTTTTCTAGCCCCAATTTTTGGGTACCTAAAGTATTTGAGTCTGTAATTCCGGAAATAATGGCCATACCGAGGAACGGGATGCGGCCCTGTATTCCCCCTTGACTTACTTCTTACACGATAGCATCAAAACGGCAATCGCGAACACTTTCTGATTTTCGAGAAAAAAAAGGGGAAGGGTTTAAAACCACTATTCCGCCGCCATTCTAGCCGCCATAACTCCGCAGTACGTGTAGTGACAACAAAGCCGATGAGTGCGTTGAATACAGCTCGTCGAACTCTATCTTGAGTATAAAGGACAACTCTCGATCCCCGTTCGTTTGGACGGGAGAGGCCGGCAAAATTTCAAAAAATGGTCATTTTGACCTTCCAAAACGGAATTTTTTCTACACAAGGAGAACGAGGCGACTCAGAGGCCTGCCCTTTTAACTGTAGCATCCCAGCATCTTCAGTAGTAACCACCGGTAAAATCCGGCAAATCCGTCGCACTTTTTTCTAGCCCCAATTTTTGGGTACCTAAAGTATTTGAGTCTGTAATTCCGAAAATAATGGCCATACCGAGGAACGGGATGCGGCCCTGTATTCCCCCTTGACTTACTTCTTACACGATAGCATCAAAACGGCAATCGCGAACACTTTCTGATTTTCGAGAAAAAAAGGGGAAGGGTTTAAACCACTATTCCGCCGCCATTCTAGCCGCCATAACTCCGCAGTACGTGTAGTGACAACAAAGCCGATGAGTGCGTTGAATACAGCTCGTCGAACTCTATCTTGAGTATAAAGGACAACTCTCGATCCCAGTTCGTTTGGACGGGAGAAGCCGGCAAAATTTCAAAAAATGGTCATTTTGACCATCCAAAACGGAATTTTTTCTACACAAGGAGAACGAGGCGACTCAGAGGCCTGCCCTTTTAACTGTAGCATCCCAGCATCTTCAGTAGTGACCACCGGTAAAATCCGGCAAATCCGTCGCACATTTTTCTAGCCCCAATTTTTGGGTACCTAAAGTATTTGAGTCAGCATCTTCAGTAGTAACCACCGGTAAAATCCGGCAAATCCGTCGCACTTTTTTCTAGCCCCAATTTTTGGGTACCTAAAGTATTTGAGTCTGTAATTCCGGAAATAATGGCCATACCGAGGAACGGGATGCGGCCCTGTATTCCCCCTTGACTTACTTCTTACACGATAGCATCAAAACGGCAATCGCGAACACTTTCTGATTTTCGAGAAAAAAAGGGGAAGGGTTTAAACCACTATTCCGCCGCCATTCTAGCCGCCATAACTCCGCAGTACGTGTAGTGACAACAAAGCCGATGAGTGCGTTGAATACAGCTCGTCGAACTCTATCTTGAGTATAAAGGACAACTCTCGATCCCCGTTCGTTTGGACGGGAGAGGCCGGCAAAATTTCAAAAAATGGTCATTTTGACCTTCCAAAACGGAATTTTTTCTACACAAGGAGAACGAGGCGACTCAGAGGCCTGCCCTTTTAACTGTAGCATCCCAGCATCTTCAGTAGTAACCACCGGTAAAATCCGGCAAATCCGTCGCACTTTTTTCTAGCCCCAATTTTTGGGTACCTAAAGTATTTGAGTCTGTAATTCCGGAAATAATGGCCATACCGAGGAACGGGATGCGGCCCTGTATTCCCCCTTGACTTACTTCTTACACGATAGCATCAAAACGGCAATCGCGAACACTTTCTGATTTTCGAGAAAAAAAGGGGAAGGGTTTAAACCACTATTCCGCCGCCATTCTAGCCGCCATAACTCCGCAGTACTTGTAGTGACAACAAAGCCGATGAGTGCGTTGAATACAGCTCGTCGAACTCTATCTTGAGTATAAAGGACAACTCTCGATCCCCGTTCGTTTGGACGGGAGAGGCCGGCAAATTTTCAAAAAATGGTCATTTTGACCTTCCAAAACGGAATTTTTTCTACACAAGGAGAACGAGGCGACTCAGAGGCCTGCCCTTTTAACTGTAGCATCCCAGCATCTTCAGTAGTAACCACCGGTAAAATCCGGCAAATCCGTCGCACTTTTTTCTAGCCCCAATTTTTGGGTACCTAAAGTATTTGAGTCTGTAATTCCGGAAATAATGGCCATACCGAGGAACGAGATGCGGCCCTGTATTCCCCCTTGACTTACTTCTTACACGATAGCATCAAAACGGCAATCGCGAACACTTTCTGATTTTCGAGAAAAAAAGGGGAAGGGTTTAAACCACTATTCCGCCGACATTCTAGCCGCCATAACTCCGCAGTACGTGTAGTGACAACAAAGCCGATGAGTGCGTTGAATACAGCTCGTCGAACTCTATCTTGAGTATAAAGGACAACTCTCGATCCCAGTTCGTTTGGACGGGAGAGGCCGGCAAAATTTCAAAAAATGGTCATTTTGACCATCCAAAACGGAATTTTTTCTACACAAGGAGAACGAGGCGACTCAGAGGCCTGCCCTTTTAACTGTAGCATCCCAGCATCTTCAGTAGTAACCACCGGTAAAATCCGGCAAATCCGTCGCACTTTTTTCTAGCCCCAATTTTTGGGTACCTAAAGTATTTGAGTCAGCATCTTCAGTAGTAACCACCGGTAAAATCCGGCAAATCCGTCGCACTTTTTTCTAGCCCCTATTTTTGGGTACCTAAAGTATTTGAGTCTGTAATTCCGGAAATAATGGCCATACCGAGGAACGGGATGCGGCCCTGTATTCCACCTTGACTTACTTCTTACACGATAGCATCAAAACGGCAATCGCGAACACTTTCTGATTTTCGAGAAAAAAAGGCGAAGGGATTCGGCCAACTATTCCGCCGCCATTCTAGCCGCCATAACTCCGCAGTACGTGTAGTGACAACAAAGCCGATGAGTGCGTTGAATACAGCTCGTCGAACTCTATCTTGAGTATAAAGGACAACTCTCGATCCCCGTTCGTTTGGACGGGAGAGGCCGGCAAAATTTCAAAAAATGGTCATTTTGATCTTCCAAAACGGAATTTTTTCTACACAAGGAGAACGAGGCGACTCAGAGGCCTGCCCTTTTAACTGTAGCATCCCAGCATCTTCAGTAGTAACCACCGGTAAAATCCGGCAAATCCGTCGCACTTTTTTCTAGCCCCAATTTTTGGGTACCTAAAGTATTTGAGTCTGTAATTCCGGAAATAATGGCCATACCGAGGAACGGGATGCGGCCCTGTATTCCACCTTGACTTACTTCTTACACGATAGCATCAAAACGGCAATCGCGAACACTTTCTGATTTTCGAGAAAAAAAGGGGAAGGTAAACCACTATTCCGCCGCCATTCTAGCCGCCATAACTCCGCAGTACTTGTAGTGACAACAAAGCCGATGAGTGCGTTGAATACAGCTCGTCGAACTCTATCTTGAGTATAAAGGACAACTCTCGATCCCAGTTCGTTTGGACGGGAGAGGCCGGCAAAATTTCAAAAAATGGTCATTTTGACCATCCAAAACGGAATTTTTTCTACACAAGGAGAACGAGGCGACTCAGAGGCCTGCCCTTTTAACTGTAGCATCCCAGCATCTTCAGTAGTAACCACCGGTAAAATCCGGCAAATCCGTCGCACTTTTTTCTAGCCCCAATTTTTGGGTACCTAAAGTATTTGAGTCAGCATCTTCAGTAGTAACCACCGGTAAAATCCGGCAAATCCGTCGCACTTTTTTCTAGCCCCTATTTTTGGGTACCTAAAGTATTTGAGTCCGTAATTCCGGAAATAATGGCCATACCGAGGAACGGGATGCGGCCCTGTATTCCACCTTGACTTACTTCTTACACGATAGCATCAAAACGGCAATCGCGAACACTTTCTGATTTTCGAGAAAAAAAGGCGAAGGGATTCGGCCAACTATTCCGCCGCCATTCTAGCCGCCATAACTCCGCAGTACGTGTAGTGACAACAAAGCCGATGAGTGCGTTGAATACAGCTCGTCGAACTCTATCTTGAGTATAAAGGACAACTCTCGATCCCCGTTCGTTTGGACGGGAGAGGCCGGCAAAATTTCAAAAAATGGTCATTTTGATCTTCCAAAACGGAATTTTTTCTACACAAGGAGAACGAGGCGACTCAGAGGCCTGCCCTTTTAACTGTAGCATCCCAGCATCTTCAGTAGTAACCACCGGTAAAATCCGGCAAATCCGTCGCACTTTTTTCTAGCCCCAATTTTTGGGTACCTAAAGTATTTGAGTCTGTAATTCCGGAAATAATGGCCATACCGAGGAACGGGATGCGGCCCTGTATTCCACCTTGACTTACTTCTTACACGATAGCATCAAAACGGCAATCGCGAACACTTTCTGATTTTCGAGAAAAAAAGGGGAAGGTAAACCACTATTCCGCCGCCATTCTAGCCGCCATAAATCTGCAGTACGTGTAGTGACAACAAAGCCGATGAGTGCGTTGAATACAGCTTGTCGAACTCTATCTTGAGTATAAAGGACAACTCTCTATCCCCGTTCGTTTGGACGGGAGAGGCCGGCAAAATTTCAAAAAATGGTCATTTTGACCTTCCAAAACGGAATTTTTTCTACACAAGGAGAACGAGGCGACTCAGAGGCCTGCCCTTTTAACTGTAGCATCCCAGCATCTTCAGTAGTAACCACCGGTAAAATCCGGCAAATCCGTCGCACTTTTTTCTAGCCCCAATTTTTGGGTACCTAAAGTATTTGAGTCTGTAATTCCGGAAATAATGGCCATACCGAGGAACGGGATGCGGCCCTGTATTCCACCTTGACTTACTTCTTACACGATAGCATCAAAACGGCAATCGCGAACACTTTCTGATTTTCGAGAAAAAAAGGGGAAGGGTTTAAACCACTATTCCGCCGCCATTCTAGCCGCCATAACTCCGCAGTACGTGTAGTGACAACAAAGCCGATGAGTGCGTTGAATACAGCTCGTCGAACTCTATCTTGAGTATAAAGGACAACTCTCGATCCCCGTTCGTTTGGACGGGAGAGGCCGGCAAAATTTCAAAAAATGGTCATTTTGACCTTCCAAAACGGAATTTTTTCTACACAAGGAGAACGAGGCGACTCAGAGGCCTGCCCTTTTAACTGTAGCATCCCAGCATCTTCAGTAGTAACCACCGGTAAAATCCGGCAAATCCGTCGCACTTTTTTCTAGCCCCAATTTTTGGGTACCTAAAGTATTTGAGTCTGTAATTCCGGAAATAATGGCCATACCGAGGAACGAGATGCGGCCCTGTATTCCCCCTTGACTTACTTCTTACACGATAGCATCAAAACGGCAATCGCGAACACTTTCTGATTTTCGAGAAAAAAAGGGGAAGGGTTTAAACCACTATTCCGCCGACATTCTAGCCGCCATAACTCCGCAGTACGTGTAGTGACAACAAAGCCGATGAGTGCGTTGAATACAGCTCGTCGAACTCTATCTTGAGTATAAAGGACAACTCTCGATCCCAGTTCGTTTGGACGGGAGAGGCCGGCAAAATTTCAAAAAATGGTCATTTTGACCATCCAAAACGGAATTTTTTCTACACAAGGAGAACGAGGCGACTCAGAGGCCTGCCCTTTTAACTGTAGCATCCCAGCATCTTCAGTAGTAACCACCGGTAAAATCCGGCAAATCCGTCGCACTTTTTTCTAGCCCCAATTTTTGGGTACCTAAAGTATTTGAGTCAGCATCTTCAGTAGTAACCACCGGTAAAATCCGGCAAATCCGTCGCACTTTTTTCTAGCCCCTATTTTTGGGTACCTAAAGTATTTGAGTCTGTAATTCCGGAAATAATGGCCATACCGAGGAACGGGATGCGGCCCTGTATTCCACCTTGACTTACTTCTTACACGATAGCATCAAAACGGCAATCGCGAACACTTTCTGATTTTCGAGAAAAAAAGGCGAAGGGATTCGGCCAACTATTCCGCCGCCATTCTAGCCGCCATAACTCCGCAGTACGTGTAGTGACAACAAAGCCGATGAGTGCGTTGAATACAGCTCGTCGAACTCTATCTTGAGTATAAAGGACAACTCTCGATCCCCGTTCGTTTGGACGGGAGAGGCCGGCAAAATTTCAAAAAATGGTCATTTTGATCTTCCAAAACGGAATTTTTTCTACACAAGGAGAACGAGGCGACTCAGAGGCCTGCCCTTTTAACTGTAGCATCCCAGCATCTTCAGTAGTAACCACCGGTAAAATCCGGCAAATCCGTCGCACTTTTTTCTAGCCCCAATTTTTGGGTACCTAAAGTATTTGAGTCTGTAATTCCGGAAATAATGGCCATACCGAGGAACGGGATGCGGCCCTGTATTCCACCTTGACTTACTTCTTACACGATAGCATCAAAACGGCAATCGCGAACACTTTCTGATTTTCGAGAAAAAAAGGGGAAGGTAAACCACTATTCCGCCGCCATTCTAGCCGCCATAACTCCGCAGTACTTGTAGTGACAACAAAGCCGATGAGTGCGTTGAATACAGCTCGTCGAACTCTATCTTGAGTATAAAGGACAACTCTCGATCCCAGTTCGTTTGGACGGGAGAGGCCGGCAAAATTTCAAAAAATGGTCATTTTGACCATCCAAAACGGAATTTTTTCTACACAAGGAGAACGAGGCGACTCAGAGGCCTGCCCTTTTAACTGTAGCATCCCAGCATCTTCAGTAGTAACCACCGGTAAAATCCGGCAAATCCGTCGCACTTTTTTCTAGCCCCAATTTTTGGGTACCTAAAGTATTTGAGTCAGCATCTTCAGTAGTAACCACCGGTAAAATCCGGCAAATCCGTCGCACTTTTTTCTAGCCCCTATTTTTGGGTACCTAAAGTATTTGAGTCCGTAATTCCGGAAATAATGGCCATACCGAGGAACGGGATGCGGCCCTGTATTCCACCTTGACTTACTTCTTACACGATAGCATCAAAACGGCAATCGCGAACACTTTCTGATTTTCGAGAAAAAAAGGCGAAGGGATTCGGCCAACTATTCCGCCGCCATTCTAGCCGCCATAACTCCGCAGTACGTGTAGTGACAACAAAGCCGATGAGTGCGTTGAATACAGCTCGTCGAACTCTATCTTGAGTATAAAGGACAACTCTCGATCCCCGTTCGTTTGGACGGGAGAGGCCGGCAAAATTTCAAAAAATGGTCATTTTGATCTTCCAAAACGGAATTTTTTCTACACAAGGAGAACGAGGCGACTCAGAGGCCTGCCCTTTTAACTGTAGCATCCCAGCATCTTCAGTAGTAACCACCGGTAAAATCCGGCAAATCCGTCGCACTTTTTTCTAGCCCCAATTTTTGGGTACCTAAAGTATTTGAGTCTGTAATTCCGGAAATAATGGCCATACCGAGGAACGGGATGCGGCCCTGTATTCCACCTTGACTTACTTCTTACACGATAGCATCAAAACGGCAATCGCGAACACTTTCTGATTTTCGAGAAAAAAAGGGGAAGGTAAACCACTATTCCGCCGCCATTCTAGCCGCCATAAATCTGCAGTACGTGTAGTGACAACAAAGCCGATGAGTGCGTTGAATACAGCTTGTCGAACTCTATCTTGAGTATAAAGGACAACTCTCTATCCCCGTTCGTTTGGACGGGAGAGGCCGGCAAAATTTCAAAAAATGGTCATTTTGACCTTCCAAAACGGAATTTTTTCTACACAAGGAGAACGAGGCGACTCAGAGGCCTGCCCTTTTAACTGTAGCATCCCAGCATCTTCAGTAGTAACCACCGGTAAAATCCGGCAAATCCGTCGCACTTTTTTCTAGCCCCAATTTTTGGGTACCTAAAGTATTTGAGTCTGTAATTCCGGAAATAATGGCCATACCGAGGAACGGGATGCGGCCCTGTATTCCACCTTGACTTACTTCTTACACGATAGCATCAAAACGGCAATCGCGAACACTTTCTGATTTTCGAGAAAAAAAGGGGAAGGGTTTAAACCACTATTCCGCCGCCATTCTAGCCGCCATAACTCCGCAGTACGTGTAGTGACAACAAAGCCGATGAGTGCGTTGAATACAGCTCGTCGAACTCTATCTTGAGTATAAAGGACAACTCTCGATCCCCGTTCGTTTGGACGGGAGAGGCCGGCAAAATTTCAAAAAATGGTCATTTTGACCTTCCAAAACGGAATTTTTTCTACACAAGGAGAACGAGGCGACTCAGAGGCCTGCCCTTTTAACTGTAGCATCCCAGCATCTTCAGTAGTAACCACCGGTAAAATCCGGCAAATCCGTCGCACTTTTTTCTAGCCCCAATTTTTGGGTACCTAAAGTATTTGAGTCTGTAATTCCCGAAATAATGGCCATACCGAGGAACGGGATGCGGCCCTGTATTCCCCCTTGACTTACTTCTTACACGATAGCATCAAAACGGCAATCGCGAACACTTTCTGATTTTCGAGAAAAAAAGGGGAAGGGTTTAAACCACTATTCCGCCGCCATTCTAGCCGCCATAACTCCGCAGTACGTGTAGTGACAACAAAGCCGATGAGTGCGTTGAATACAGCTCGTCGATCTCTATCTTGAGTATAAAGGACAACTCTGGATCCCCGTTCGTTTGGACGGGAGAGGCCGGCAAAATTTCAAAAAATGGTCATTTTGACCTTCCAAAACGGAATTTTTTCTACACAAGGAGGACGAGGCGACTCAGAGGCCTGCCCTTTTAACTGTAGCATCCCAGCATCTTCAGTAGTAACCACCGGTAAAATCCGGCAAATCCGTCGCACTTTTTTCTAGCCAAAATTTTTGGGTACCTAAAGTATTTGAGTCTGTAATTCCGGAAATAATGGCCATACCGAGGAACGGGATGCGGCCCTGTGTTCCTCCTTGACTTACTTCTTACACGATAGCATCAAAACGGCAATCGCGAACACTTTCTGATTTTCAAGAAAAAAAGGGGAAGGGTTTCTACCACTATTCCGCCGCCATTCTAGCCGCCATAACTCCGCAGTACGTGTAGTGACAACAAAGCCGATGAGTGCGTTGAATACAGCTCGTCGAACTCTATCTTGAGTATAAAGGACAGCTCTCGATCCCCGTTCGTTTGGACGGGAGAGGCCGGCAAAATTTCAAAAAAATGGTCATTTTGACCTTCCAAAACGGAATTTTTTCTACACAAGGAGAACGAGGCGACTCAGAGGCCTGCCCTTTTAACTGTAGCATCCCAGCATCTTCAGTAGTAACCACCGGTAAAATCCGGCAAATCCGTCGAACTTTTTTCTAGCCCCAATTTTTGGGTACCTAAAGTATTTGAGTCTGTAATTCCGGAAATAATGGCCATACCGAGGAACGGGATGCGGCCCTGTATTCCCCCTTGACTTACTTCTTACACGATAGCATCAAAACGGCAATCGCGAACACTTTCTCATTTTCGAGAAAAAAAGGGGAAGGGTTTAAACCACTATTCCGCCGCCATTCTAGCCGCCATAACTCCGCAGTACGTGTAGTGACAACAAAGCCGATGAGTGCGTTGAATACAGCTCGTCGAACTCTATCTTGAGTATAAAGGACAACTCTCGATCCCCGTTCGTTTGGACGGGAGAGGCCGGCAAAATTTCAAAAAATGGTCATTTTGACCTTCCAAAACGGAATTTTTTCTACACAAGGAGAACGAGGCGACTCAGAGGCCTGCCCTTTTAACTGTAGCATCCCAGCATCTTCAGTAGTAACCACCGGTAAAATCCGGCAAATCCGTCGCACTTTTTTCTAGCCCCAATTTTTGGGTACCTAAAGTATTTGAGTCTGTAATTCCGGAAATAATGGCCATACCGAGGAACGGGATGCGGCCCTGTATTCCACCTTGACTTACTTCTTACACGATAGCATCAAAACGGCAATCGCGAACACTTTCTGATTTTCGAGAAAAAAAGGGGAAGGGTTTAAACCACTATTCCGCCGCCATTCTAGCCGCCATAACTCCGCAGTACGTGTAGTGACAACAAAGCCGATGAGTGCGTTGAATACAGCTCGTCGAACTCTATCTTGAGTATAAAGGACAACTCTCGATCCCCGTTCGTTTGGACGGGAGAGGCCGGCAAAATTTAAAAAAATGGTCATTTTGACCTTCCAAAACGGAATTTTTTCTACACAAGGAGAACGAGGCGACTCAAAGGCCTGCCCTTTTAACTGTAGCATCCCAGCATCTTCAGTAGTAACCACCGGTAAAATCCGGCAAATCCGTCGCACTTTTTTCTAGCCCCAATTTTTGGGTACCTAAAGTATTTGAGTCTGTAATTCCGGAAATAATGGCCATACCGAGGAACGGGATGCGGCCCTGTATTCCCCCTTGACTTACTTCTTACACGATAGCATCAAAACGGCAATCGCGAACACTTTCTGATTTTCTAGCCGCCATAACTCCGCAGTACGTGTATTGACAACAAAGCCGATGAGTGCGTTGAATACAGCTCGTCGAACTCTATCTTGATTATAAAGGACAACTCTCGATCCCCGTTCGTTTGGACGGGAGAGGCCGGCAAAATTTCAAAAAATGGTCATTTTGACCTTCCAAAACGGAATTTTTTCTACACAAGGAGAACGAGGCGACTCAGAGGCCTGCCCTTTTAACTGTAGCATCCCAGCATCTTCAGTAGTAACCACCGGTAAAATCCGGCAAATCCGTCGCACTTTTTTCTAGCCCCAATTTTTGGGTACCTAAAGTATTTGAGTCTGTAATTCCGGAAATAATGGTCATACCGAGGAACGGGATGCGGCCCTGTATTCCCCCTTGACTTACTTCTTACACGATAGCATCAAAACGGCAATCGCGAACACTTTCTGATTTTCGAGAAAAAAAGGGGAAGGGTTTAAACCACACTTCCGCCGCCATTCTAGCCGCCATAACTCCGCAGTACGTGTAGTGACAACAAAGCCGATGAGTGCGTTGAATACAGCTCGTCGAACTCTATCTTGACTATAAAGGACAACTCTCGATCCCCGTTCGTTTGGACGGGAGAGGCCGGCAAAATTTCAAAAAATGGTCATTTTGACCTTCCAAAACGGAATTTTTTCTACACAAGGAGAACGAGGCGACTCAGAGGCCTGCCCTTTTAACTGTAGCATCCCAGCATCTTCAGTAGTAACCACCGGTAAAATCCGGCAAATCCGTCGCACTTTTTTCTAGCCCCAATTTTTGGGTACCTAAAGTATTTGAGTCTGTAATTCCGGAAATAATGGCCATACCGAGGAACGGGATGCGGCCCTGTATTCCACCTTGACTTACTTCTTACACGATAGCATCAAAACGGCAATCGCGAACACTTTCTGATTTTCGAGAAAAAAAGGGGAAGGGTTTAAACCACTATTCCGCCGCCATTCTAGCCGCCATAACTCCGCAGTACGTGTAGTGACAACAAAGCCGATGAGTGCGTTGAATACAGCTCGTCGAACTCTATCTTGAGTATAAAGGACAACTCTCGATCCCCGTTCGTTTGGACGGGAGAGGCCGGCAAAATTTCAAAAAATGGTCATTTTGACCTTCCAAAACGGAATTTTTTCTACACAAGGAGAACGAGGCGACTCAGAGGCCTGCCCTTTTAACTGTAGCATCCCAGCATCTTCAGTAGTAACCACCGGTAAAATCCGGCAAATCCGTCGCACTTTTTTCTAGCCCCAATTTTTGGGTACCTAAAGTATTTGAGTCTGTAATTCCGGAAATAATGGCCATACCGAGGAACGGGATGCGGCCCTGTATTCCCCCTTGACTTACTTCTTACACGATAGCATCAAAACGGCAATCGCGAACACTTTCTGATTTTCGAGAAAAAAAGGGGAAGGGTTTAAACCACTATTCCGCCGCCATTCTAGCCGCCATAACTCCGCAGTACGTGTAGTGACAACAAAGCCGATGAGTGCGTTGAATACAGCTCGTCGAACTCTATCTTGAGTATAAAGGACAACTCTCGATCCCCGTTCGTTTGGACGGGAGAGGCCGGCAAAATTTCAAAAAATGGTCATTTTGACCTTCCAAAACGGAATTTTTTCTACACAAGGAGAACGAGGCGACTCAGAGGCCTGCCCTTTTAACTGTAGCATCCCAGCATCTTCAGTAGTAACCACCGGTAAAATCCGGCAAATCCGTCGCACTTTTTTCTAGCCCCAATTTTTGGGTACCTAAAGTATTTGAGTCTGTAATTCCGGAAATAATGGCCATACCGAGGAACGGGATGCGGCCCTGTATTCCCCCTTGACTTACTTCTTACACGATAGCATCAAAACGGCAATCGCGAACACTTTCTGATTTTCGAGAAAAAAAGGGGAAGGGTTTAAACCACTATTCCGCCGCCATTCTAGCCGCCATAACTCCGCAGTACGTGTAGTGACAACAAAGCCGATGAGTGCGTTGAATACAGCTCGTCGAACTCTATCTTGAGTATAAAGGACAACTCTCGATCCCCGTTCGTTTGGACGGGAGAGGCCGGCAAAATTTCAAAAAATGGTCATTTTGACCTTCCAAAACGGAATTTTTTCTACACAAGGAGAACGAGGCGACTCAGAGGCCTGCCCTTTTAACTGTAGCATCCCAGCATCTTCAGTAGTAACCACCGGTAAAATCCGGCAAATCCGTCGCACTTTTTTCTAGCCAAAATTTTTGGGTACCTAAAGTATTTGAGTCTGTAATTCCGGAAATAATGGCCATACCGAGGAACGGGATGCGGCCCTGTGTTCCTCCTTGACTTACTTCTTACACGATAGCATCAAAACGGCAATCGCGAACACTTTCTGATTTTCAAGAAAAAAAGGGGAAGGGTTTCTACCACTATTCCGCCGCCATTCTAGCCGCCATAACTCCGCAGTACGTGTAGTGACAACAAAGCCGATGAGTGCGTTGAATACAGCTCGTCGAACTCTATCTTGAGTATAAAGGACAGCTCTCGATCCCCGTTCGTTTGGACGGGAGAGGCCGGCAAAATTTCAAAAAAATGGTCATTTTGACCTTCCAAAACGGAATTTTTTCTACACAAGGAGAACGAGGCGACTCAGAGGCCTGCCCTTTTAACTGTAGCATCCCAGCATCTTCAGTAGTAACCACCGGTAAAATCCGGCAAATCCGTCGAACTTTTTTCTAGCCCCAATTTTTGGGTACCTAAAGTATTTGAGTCTGTAATTCCGGAAATAATGGCCATACCGAGGAACGGGATGCGGCCCTGTATTCCCCCTTGACTTACTTCTTACACGATAGCATCAAAACGGCAATCGCGAACACTTTCTCATTTTCGAGAAAAAAAGGGGAAGGGTTTAAACCACTATTCCGCCGCCATTCTAGCCGCCATAACTCCGCAGTACGTGTAGTGACAACAAAGCCGATGAGTGCGTTGAATACAGCTCGTCGAACTCTATCTTGAGTATAAAGGACAACTCTCGATCCCCGTTCGTTTGGACGGGAGAGGCCGGCAAAATTTCAAAAAATGGTCATTTTGACCTTCCAAAACGGAATTTTTTCTACACAAGGAGAACGAGGCGACTCAGAGGCCTGCCCTTTTAACTGTAGCATCCCAGCATCTTCAGTAGTAACCACCGGTAAAATCCGGCAAATCCGTCGCACTTTTTTCTAGCCCCAATTTTTGGGTACCTAAAGTATTTGAGTCTGTAATTCCGGAAATAATGGCCATACCGAGGAACGGGATGCGGCCCTGTATTCCACCTTGACTTACTTCTTACACGATAGCATCAAAACGGCAATCGCGAACACTTTCTGATTTTCGAGAAAAAAAGGGGAAGGGTTTAAACCACTATTCCGCCGCCATTCTAGCCGCCATAACTCCGCAGTACGTGTAGTGACAACAAAGCCGATGAGTGCGTTGAATACAGCTCGTCGAACTCTATCTTGAGTATAAAGGACAACTCTCGATCCCCGTTCGTTTGGACGGGAGAGGCCGGCAAAATTTAAAAAAATGGTCATTTTGACCTTCCAAAACGGAATTTTTTCTACACAAGGAGAACGAGGCGACTCAAAGGCCTGCCCTTTTAACTGTAGCATCCCAGCATCTTCAGTAGTAACCACCGGTAAAATCCGGCAAATCCGTCGCACTTTTTTCTAGCCCCAATTTTTGGGTACCTAAAGTATTTGAGTCTGTAATTCCGGAAATAATGGCCATACCGAGGAACGGGATGCGGCCCTGTATTCCCCCTTGACTTACTTCTTACACGATAGCATCAAAACGGCAATCGCGAACACTTTCTGATTTTCTAGCCGCCATAACTCCGCAGTACGTGTATTGACAACAAAGCCGATGAGTGCGTTGAATACAGCTCGTCGAACTCTATCTTGAGTATAAAGGACAACTCTCGATCCCCGTTCGTTTGGACGGGAGAGGCCGGCAAAATTTCAAAAAATGGTCATTTTGACCTTCCAAAACGGAATTTTTTCTACACAAGGAGAACGAGGCGACTCAGAGGCCTGCCCTTTTAACTGTAGCATCCCAGCATCTTCAGTAGTAACCACCGGTAAAATCCGGCAAATCCGTCGCACTTTTTTCTAGCCCCAATTTTTGGGTACCTAAAGTATTTGAGTCTGTAATTCCGGAAATAATGGCCATACCGAGGAACGGGATGCGGCCCTGTATTCCCCCTTGACTTACTTCTTACACGATAGCATCAAAACGGCAATCGCGAACACTTTCTGATTTTCGAGAAAAAAAGGGGAAGGGTTTAAACCACTATTCCGCCGCCATTCTAGCCGCCATAACTCCGCAGTACGTGTAGTGACAACAAAGCCGATGAGTGCGTTGAATACAGCTCGTCGAACTCTATCTTGAGTATAAAGGACAACTCTCGATCCCCGTTCGTTTGGACGGGAGAGGCCGGCAAAATTTCAAAAAATGGTCATTTTGATCTTCCAAAACGGAATTTTTTCTACACAAGGAGAACGAGGCGACTCAGAGGCCTGCCCTTTTAACTGTAGCATCCCAGCATCTTCAGTAGTAACCACCGGTAAAATCCGGCAAATCCGTCGCACTTTTTTCTAGCCCCAATTTTTGGGTACCTAAAGTATTTGAGTCTGTAATTCCGGAAATAATGGCCATACCGAGGAACGGGATGCGGCCCTGTATTCCACCTTGACTTACTTCTTACACGATAGCATCAAAACGGCAATCGCGAACACTTTCTGATTTTCGAGAAAAAAAGGGGAAGGTAAACCACTATTCCGCCGCCATTCTAGCCGCCATAACTCTGCAGTACGTATAGTGACAACAAAGCCGATGAGTGCGTTGAATACAGCTTGTCGAACTCTATCTTGAGTATAAAGGACAACTCTCTATCCCCGTTCGTTTGGACGGGAGAGGCCGGCAAAATTTCAAAAAATGGTCATTTTGACCTTCCAAAACGGAATTTTTTCTACACAAGGAGAACGAGGCGACTCAGAGGCCTGCCCTTTTAACTGTAGCATCCCAGCATCTTCAGTAGTAACCACCGGTAAAATCCGGCAAATCCGTCGCACTTTTTTCTAGCCCCAATTTTTGGGTACCTAAAGTATTTGAGTCTGTAATTCCGGAAATAATGGTCATACCGAGGAACGGGATGCGGCCCTGTATTCCCCCTTGACTTACTTCTTACACGATAGCATCAAAACGGCAATCGCGAACACTTTCTGATTTTCGAGAAAAAAAGGGGAAGGGTTTAAACCACACTTCCGCCGCCATTCTAGCCGCCATAACTCCGCAGTACGTGTAGTGACAACAAAGCCGATGAGTGCGTTGAATACAGCTCGTCGAACTCTATCTTGACTATAAAGGACAACTCTCGATCCCCGTTCGTTTGGACGGGAGAGGCCGGCAAAATTTCAAAAAATGGTCATTTTGACCTTCCAAAACGGAATTTTTTCTACACAAGGAGAACGAGGCGACTCAGAGGCCTGCCCTTTTAACTGTAGCATCCCAGCATCTTCAGTAGTAACCACCGGTAAAATCCGGCAAATCCGTCGCACTTTTTTCTAGCCCCAATTTTTGGGTACCTAAAGTATTTGAGTCTGTAATTCCGGAAATAATGGCCATACCGAGGAACGGGATGCGGCCCTGTATTCCACCTTGACTTACTTCTTACACGATAGCATCAAAACGGCAATCGCGAACACTTTCTGATTTTCGAGAAAAAAAGGGGAAGGGTTTAACCACTATTCCGCCGCCATTCTAGCCGCCATAACTCCGCAGTACGTGTAGTGACAACAAAGCCGATGAGTGCGTTGAATACAGCTCGTCGAACTCTATCTTGAGTATAAAGGACAACTCTCGATCCCCGTTCGTTTGGACGGGAGAGGCCGGCAAAATTTCAAAAAATGGTCATTTTGACCTTCCAAAACGGAATTTTTTCTACACAAGGAGAACGAGGCGACTCAGAGGCCTGCCCTTTTAACTGTAGCATCCCAGCATCTTCAGTAGTAACCACCGGTAAAATCCGGCAAATCCGTCGCACTTTTTTCTAGCCCCAATTTTTGGGTACCTAAAGTATTTGAGTCTGTAATTCCGGAAATAATGGCCATACCGAGGAACGGGATGCGGCCCTGTATTCCCCCTTGACTTACTTCTTACACGATAGCATCAAAACGGCAATCGCGAACACTTTCTGATTTTCGAGAAAAAAAGGGGAAAGGTTTAAACCACTATTCCGCCGCCATTCTAGCCGCCATAACTCCGCAGTACGTGTAGTGACAACAAAGCCGATGAGTGCGTTGAATACAGCTCGTCGAACTCTATCTTGAGTATAAAGGACAACTCTCGATCCCCGTTCGTTTGGACGGGAGAGGCCGGCAAATTTTCAAAAAATGGTCATTTTGACCTTCCAAAACGGAATTTTTTCTACACAAGGAGAACGAGGCGACTCAGAGGCCTGCCCTTTTAACTGTAGCATCCCAGCATCTTCAGTAGTAACCACCGGTAAAATCCGGCAAATCCGTCGCACTTTTTTCTAGCCCCAATTTTTGGGTACCTAAAGTATTTGAGTCTGTAATTCCGGAAATAATGGCCATACCGAGGAACGGGATGCGGCCCTGTATTCCCCCTTGACTTACTTCTTACACGATAGCATCAAAACGGCAATCGCGAACACTTTCTGATTTTCGAGAAAAAAAGGGGAAGGGTTTAAACCACTATTCCGCCGCCATTCTAGCCGCCATAACTCCGCAGTACGTGTAGTGACAACAAAGCCGATGAGTGCGTTGAATACAGCTCGTCGAACTCTATCTTGAGTATAAAGGACAACTCTCGATCCCCGTTCGTTTGGACGGGAGAGGCCGGCAAAATTTCAAAAAATGGTCATTTTGACCTTCCAAAACGGAATTTTTTCTACACAAGGAGAACGAGGCGACTCAGAGGCCTGCCCTTTTAACTGTAGCATCCCAGCATCTTCAGTAGTAACCACCGGTAAAATCCGGCAAATCCGTCGCACTTTTTTCTAGCCCCAATTTTTGGGTACCTAAAGTATTTGAGTCTGTAATTCCGGAAATAATGGCCATACCGAGGAACGGGATGCGGCCCTGTATTCCCCCTTGACTTACTTCTTACACGATAGCATCAAAACGGCAATCGCGAACACTTTCTGATTTTCCGCCGCCATTCTAGCCGCCATAACTCCGCAGTACGTGTAGTGACAACAAAGCCGATGAGTGCGTTGAATACAGCTCGTCGAACTCTATCTTGAGTATAAAGGACAACTCTCGATCCCCGTTCGTTTGGACGGGAGAGGCCGGCAAAATTTCAAAAAATGGTCATTTTGACCTTCCAAAACGGAATTTTTTCTACACAAGGAGAACGAGGCGACTCAGAGGCCTGCCCTTTTAACTGTAGCATTCCAGCATCTTCAGTAGTAACCACCGGTAAAATCCGGCAAATCCGTCGCACTTTTTTCTAGCCCCAATTTTTGGGTACCTAAAGTATTTGAGTCTGTAATTCCGGAAATAATGGCCATACCGAGGAACGGGATGCGGCCCTGTATTCCACCTTGACTTACTTCTTACACGATAGCATCAAAACGGCAATCGCGAACACTTTCTGATTTTCGAGAAAAAAAGGGGAAGGGTTTAAACCACTATTCCGCCGCCATTCTAGCCGCCATAACTCCGCAGTACGTGTAGTGACAACAAAGCCGATGAGTGCGTTGAATACAGCTCGTCGAACTCTATCTTGAGTATAAAGGACAACTCTCGATCCCCGTTCGTTTGGACGGGAGAGGCCGGCAAAATTTCAAAAAATGGTCATTTTGACCTTCCAAAACGGAATTTTTTCTACACAAGGAGAACGAGGCGACTCAGAGGCCTGCCCTTTTAACTGTAGCATCCCAGCATCTTCAGTAGTAACCACCGGTAAAATCCGGCAAATCCGTCGCACTTTTTTCTAGCCCCAATTTTTGGGTACCTAAAGTATTTGAGTCTGTAATTCCGGAAATAATGGCCATACCGAGGAACGGGATGCGGCCCTGTATTCCCCCTTGACTTACTTCTTACACGATAGCATCAAAACGGCAATCGCGAACACTTTCTAATTTTCGAGAAAAAAAGGGGAAGGCCGCCGCCATTCTAGCCGCCATAACTCCGCAGTACGTGTAGTGACAACAAAGCCGATGAGTGCGTTGAATACAGCTCGTCGAACTCTATCTTGAGTATAAAGGACAACTCTCGATCCCCGTTCGTTTGGACGGGAGAGGCCGGCAAAATTTCAAAAAATGGTCATTTTGACCTTCCAAAACGGAATTTTTTCTACACAAGGAGAACGAGGCGACTCAGAGGCCTGCCCTTTTAACTGTAGCATCCCAGCATCTTCAGTAGTAACCACCGGTAAAATCCGGCAAATCCGTCGCACTTTTTTCTAGCCCCAATTTTTGGGTACCTAAAGTATTTGAGTCTGTAATTCCGGAAATAATGGCCATACCGAGGAACGGGATGCGGCCCTGTATTCCCCCTTGACTTACTTCTTACACGATAGCATCAAAACGGCAATCGCGAACACTTTCTGATTTTCGAGAAAAAAAACACTATTCCGCCGCCATTCTAGCCGCCATAACTCCGCAGTACGTGTAGTGACAACAAAGCCGATGAGTGCGTTGAATACAGCTCGTCGAACTCTATCTTGAGTATAAAGGACAACTCTCGATCCCCCTTCGTTTGGACGGGAGAGGCCAGCAAAATTTCAAAAAATGGTCATTTTGACCTTCCAAAACGGAATTTTTTCTACACAAGGACAACGAGGCGACTCAGAGGCCTGCCCTTTTAACTGTAGCATCCCAGCATCTTCAGTAGTAACCACCGGTAAAATCCGGCAAATCCGTCGCACTTTTTTCTAGCCCCAATTTTTGGGTACCTAAAGTATTTGAGTCTGTAATTCCGGAAATAATGGCCATACCGAGGAACGGGATGCGACCCTGTATTCCACCTTGACTTACTTCTTACACGATAGCATCAAAACGGCAATCGCGAACACTTTCTGATTTTCGAGAAAAAAACCACTATTCCGCCGCCATTCTAGCCGCCATAACTCCGCAGTACGTGTAGTGACAACAAAGCCGATGAGTGCGTTGAATACAGCTCGTCGAACTCTATCTTGAGTATAAAGGACAACTCTCGATCCCCGTTCGTTTGGACGGGAGAGGCCGGCAAAATTTAAAAAAATGGTCATTTTGACCTTCCAAAACGGAATTTTTTCTACACAAGGAGAACGAGGCGACTCAGAGGCCTGCCCTTTTAACTGTAGCATCCCAGCATCTTCAGTAGTAACCACCGGTAAAATCCGGCAAATCCGTCGCACTTTTTTCTAGCCCCAATTTTTGGGTACCTAAAGTATTTGAGTCTGTAATTCCGGAAATAATGGCCATACCGAGGAACGGGATGCGGCCCTGTATTCCCCCTTGACTTACTTCTTACACGATAGCATCAAAACGGCAATCGCGAACACTTTCTGATTTTCGAGAAAAAAAGGGGAAGGGCTTCAACCACTATTCCGCCGCCATTCTAGCCGCCATAACTCCGCAGTACGTGTAGTGACAACAAAGCCGATGAGTGCGTTGAATACAGCTCGTCGAACTCTATCTTGAGTATAAAGGACAACTCTCGATCCCCGTTCGTTTGGACGGGAGAGGCCGGCAAAATTTCAAAAAATGGTCATTTTGACCTTCCAAAACGGAATTTTTTCTACACAAGGAGAACGAGGCGACTCAGAGGCCTGCCCTTTTAACTGTAGCATCCCAGCATCTTCAGTAGTAACCACCGGTAAAATCCGGCAAATCCGTCGCACTTTTTTCTAGCCCCAATTTTTGGGTACCTAAAGTATTTGAGTCTGTAATTCCGGAAATAATGGCCATACCGAGGAACGGGATGCGGCCCTGTATTCCCCCTTGACTTACTTCTTACAGGATAGCATCAAAACGGCAATCGCGAACACTTTCTGATTTTCGAGAAAAAAAGGGGAAGGGTTTAAACCACTATTCCGCCGCCATTCTAGCCGCCATAACTCCGCAGTACGTGTAGTGACAACAAAGCCGATGAGTGCGTTGAATACAGCTCGTCGAACTCTATCTTGAGTATAAAGGACAACTCTCGATCCCCGTTCGTTTGGACGGGAGAGGCCGGCAAAATTTCAAAAAATTGGTCATTTTGACCCTCCAAAACGGAATTTTTTCTACACAAGGAGAACGAGGCGACTCAGAGGCCTGCCCTTTTAACTGTAGCATCCCAGCATCTTCAGTAGTAACCACCGGTAAAATCCGGCAAATCCGTCGCACTTTTTTCTAGCCCCAATTTTTGGGTACCTAAAGTATTTGAGTCTGTAATTCCGGAAATAATGGCCATACCGAGGAACGGGATGCGGCCCTGTAATCCCCCTTGACTTACTTCTTACACGATAGCATCAAAACGGCAATCGCGAACACTTTCTGATTTTCGAGAAAAAAAGGGGAAGGGTTTAAACCACTATTCCGCCGTCATTCTAGCCGCCATAACTCCGCAGTACGTGTAGTGACAACAAAGCCGATGAGTGCGTTGAATACAGCTCGTCGAACTCTATCTTGAGTATAAAGGACAACTCTCGATCCCCGTTCGCTTGGACGGGAGAGGCCGGCAAAATTTCAAAAAATGGTCATTTTGACCTTCCAAAACGGAATTTTTTCTACACAAGGAGAACGAGGCGACTCAGAGGCCTGCCCTTTTAACTGTAGCATCCCAGCATCTTCAGTAGTAACCACCGGTAAAATCCGGCAAATCCGTCGCACTTTTTTCTAGCCCCAATTTTTGGGTACCTAAAGTATTTGAGTCTGTAATTCCGAAAATAATGGCCATACCGAGGCACGGGATGCGACCCTGTATTCCACCTTGACTTACTTCTTACACGATAGCATCAAAACGGCAATCGCGAACACTTTCTGATTTTCGAGAAAAAAACCACTATTCCGCCGCCATTCTAGCCGCCATAACTCCGCAGTACGTGTAGTGACAACAAAGCCGATGAGTGCGTTGAATACAGCGACCCTGTATTCCCCCTTGACTTACTTCTTACACGATAGCATCAAAACGGCAATCGCGAACAGTTTCTGATTTTCCAGAAAAAAAGGGGAAGGGTTTAAACCACTATTCCTCCGCCATTCTAGCCGCCATAACTCCGCAGTACGTGTAGTGACAACAAAGCCGATGAGTGCGTTGAATACAGCTCGTCGAACTCTATCTTGAGTATAAAGGACAACTCTCGATCCCCGTTCGTTTGGACGGGAGAGGCCGGCAAAATTTCAAAAAATGGTCATTTTGACCTTCCAAAACGGAATTTTTTCTACACAAGGAGAACGAGGCGACTCAGAGGCCTGCCCTTTTAACTGTAGCATCCCAGCATCTTCAGTAGTAACCACCGGTAAAATCCGGCAAATCCGTCGCACTTTTTTCTAGCCAAAATTTTTGGGTACCTAAAGTATTTGAGTCTGTAATTCCGGAAATAATGGCCATACCGAGGAACGGGATGCGGCCCTGTATTCCACCTTGACTTACTTCTTACACGATAGCATCAAAACGGCAATCGCGAACACTTTCTGATTTTCGAGAAAAAAAGGGGAAGGGTTTAAACCACTATTCCGCCGCCATTCTAGCCGCCATAACTCCGCAGTACGTGTAGTGACAACAAAGCCGATGAGTGCGTTGAATACAGCTCGTCGAACTCTATCTTGAGTATAAAGGACAACTCTCGATCCCCGTTCGTTTGGACGGGAGAGGCCGGCAAAATTTCAAAAAATGGTCATTTTGACCTTCCAAAACGGAATTTTTTCTACACAAGGAGAACGAGGCGACTCAGAGGCCTGCCCTTTTAACTGTAGCATCCCAGCATCTTCAGTAGTAACCACCGGTAAAATCCGGCAAATCCGTCGCACTTTTTTCTAGCCCCAATTTTTGGGTACCTAAAGTATTTGAGTCTGTAATTCCGGAAATAATGGCCATACCGAGGAACGGGATGCGGCCCTGTATTCCCCCTTGACTTACTTCTTACACGATAGCATCAAAACGGCAATCGCGAACACTTTCTGATTTTCGAGAAAAAAAGGGGAAGGGTTTAAACCACTATTCCGCCGCCATTCTAGCCGCCATAACTCCGCAGTAAGTGTAGTGACAACAAAGCCGATGAGTGCGTTGAATACAGCTCGTCGAACTCTATCTTGAGTATAAAGGACAACTCTCGATCCCCGTTCGTTTGGACGGGAGAGGCCGGCAAAATTTCAAAAAATGGTCATTTTGACCTTCCAAAACGGAATTTTTTCTACACAAGGAGAACGAGGCGACTCAGAGGCCTGCCCTTTTAACTGTAGCATCCCAGCATCTTCAGTAGTAACCACCGGTAAAATCCGGCAAATCCGTCGCACTTTTTTCTAGCCCCAATTTTTGGGTACCTAAAGTATTTGAGTCTGTAATTCCGGAAATAATGGCCATACCGAGGAACGGGATGCGGCCCTGTATTCCCCCTTGACTTACTTCTTACACGATAGCATCAAAACGGCAATCGCGAACACTTTCTGATTTTCGAGAAAAAAAGGGGAAGGGTTTAAACCACTATTCCGCCGCCATTCTAGCCGCCATAACTCCGCAGTACGTGTAGTGACAACAAAGCCGATGAGTGCGTTGAATACAGCTCGTCGAACTCTATCTTGAGTATAAAGGACAACTCTCGATCCCCGTTCGTTTGGACGGGAGAGGCCGGCAAAATTTCAAAAAATGGTCATTTTGACCTTCCAAAACGGAATTTTTTCTACACAAGGAGAACGAGGCGACTCAGAGGCCTGCCCTTTTAACTGTAGCATTCCAGCATCTTCAGTAGTAACCACCGGTAAAATCCGGCAAATCCGTCGCACTTTTTTCTAGCCCCAATTTTTGGGTACCTAAAGTATTTGAGTCTGTAATTCCGGAAATAATGGCCATACCGAGGAACGGGATGCGGCCCTGTATTCCACCTTGACTTACTTCTTGCACGATAGCATCAAAACGGCAATCGCGAACACTTTCTGATTTTCGAGAAAAAAAGGGGAAGGGTTTAAACCACTATTCCGCCGCCATTCTAGCCGCCATAACTCCGCAGTACGTGTAGTGACAACAAAGCCGATGAGTGCGTTGAATACAGCTCGTCGAACTCTATCTTGAGTATAAAGGACAACTCTCGATCCCCGTTCGTTTGGACGGGAGAGGCCGGCAAAATTTCAAAAAATGGTCATTTTGACCTTCCAAAACGGAATTTTTTCTACACAAGGAGAACGAGGCGACTCAGAGGCCTGCCCTTTTAACTGTAGCATCCCAGCATCTTCAGTAGTAACCACCGGTAAAATCCGGCAAATCCGTCGCACTTTTTTCTAGCCCCAATTTTTGGGTACCTAAAGTATTTGAGTCTGTAATTCCGGAAATAATGGCCATACCGAGGAACGGGATGCGGCCCTGTATTCCCCCTTGACTTACTTCTTACACGATAGCATCAAAACGGCAATCGCGAACACTTTCTAATTTTCGAGAAAAAAAGGGGAAGGCCGCCGCCATTCTAGCCGCCATAACTCCGCAGTACGTGTAGTGACAACAAAGCCGATGAGTGCGTTGAATACAGCTCGTCGAACTCTATCTTGAGTATAAAGGACAACTCTCGATGCCCGTTCGTTTGGACGGGAGAGGCCGGCAAAATTTCAAAAAATGGTCATTTTGACCTTCCAAAACGGAATTTTTTCTACACAAGGAGAACGAGGCGACTCAGAGGCCTGCCCTTTTAACTGTAGCATCCCAGCATCTTCAGTAGTAACCACCGGTAAAATCCGGCAAATCCGTCGCACTTTTTTCTAGCCCCAATTTTTGGGTACCTAAAGTATTTGAGTCTGTAATTCCGGAAATAATGGCCATAACGAGGAACGGGATGCGACCCTGTATTCCACCTTGACTTACTTCTTACACGATAGCATCAAAACGGCAATCGCGAACACTTTCTGATTTTCGAGAAAAAAAACACTATTCCGCCGCCATTCTAGCCGCCATAACTCCGCAGTACGTGTAGTGACAACAAAGCCGATGAGTGCGTTGAATACAGCTCGTCGAACTCAATCTTGAGTATAAAGGACAACTCTCGATCCCCCTTCGTTTGGACGGGAGAGGCCAGCAAAATTTCAAAAAATGGTCATTTTGACCTTCCAAAACGGAATTTTTTCTACACAAGGACAACGAGGCGACTCAGAGGCCTGCCCTTTTAACTGTAGCATCCCAGCATCTTCAGTAGTAACCACCGGTAAAATCCGGCAAATCCGTCGCACTTTTTTCTAGCCCCAATTTTTGGGTACCTAAAGTATTTGAGTCTGTAATTCCGGAAATAATGGCCATACCGAGGAACGGGATGCGACCCTGTATTCCACCTTGACTTACTTCTTACACGATAGCATCAAAACGGCAATCGCGAACACTTTCTGAATTTCGAGAAAAAAACCACTATTCCGCCGCCATTCTAGCCGCCATAACTCCGCAGTACGTGTAGTGACAACAAAGCCGATGAGTGCGTTGAATACAGTTCGTCGAACTCTATCTTGAGTATAAAGGACAACTCTCGATCCCCGTTCGTTTGGACGGGAGAGGCCGGCAAAATTTCAAAAAATGGTCATTTTGACCTTCCAAAACGGAATTTTTTCTACACAAGGAGAACGAGGCGACTCAGAGGCCTGCCCTTTTAACTGTAGCATCCCAGCATCTTCAGTAGTAACCACCGGTAAAATCCGGCAAATCCGTCGCACTTTTTTCTAGCCCCAATTTTTGGGTACCTAAAGTATTTGAGTCTGTAATTCCGGAAATAATGGCCATACCGAGGAATGGGATGCGGCCCTGTATTCCCCCTTGACTTACTTCTTACACGATAGCATCAAAACGGCAATCGCGAACACTTTCTGATTTTCGAGAAAAAAAGGGGAAGGGTTTAAACCACTATTCCGCCGCCATTCTAGCCGCCATAACTCCGCAGTACGTGTAGTGACAACAAAGCCGATGAGTGCGTTGAATACAGCTCGTCGAACTCTATCTTGAGTATAAAGGACAACTCTCGATCCCCGTTCGTTTGGACGGGAGAGGCCGGCAAAATTTCAAAAAATTGGTCATTTTGACCCTCCAAAACGGAATTTTTTCTACACAAGGAGAACGAGGCGACTCAGAGGCCTGCCCTTTTAACTGTAGCATCCCAGCATCTTCAGTAGTAACCACCGGTAAAATCCGGCAAATCCGTCGCACTTTTTTCTAGCCCCAATTTTTGGGTACCTAAAGTATTTGAGTCTGTAATTCCGGAAATAATGGCCATACCGAGGAACGGGATGCGGCCCTGTATTCCCCCTTGACTTACTTCTTACACGATAGCATCAAAACGGCAATCGCGAACACTTTCTGATTTTCGAGAAAAAAAGGGGAAGGGTTTAAACCACTATTCCGCCGCCATTCTAGCCGCCATAACTCCGCAGTACGTGTAGTGACAACAAAGCCGATGAGTGCGTTGAATACAGCTCGTCGAACTCTATCTTGAGTATAAAGGACAACTCTCTATCCCCGTTCGTTTGGACGGGAGAGGCCGGCAAAATTTCAAAAAATGGTCATTTTGACCTTCCAAAACGGAATTTTTTCTACACAAGGAGAACGAGGCGACTCAGAGGCCTGCCCTTTTAACTGTAGCATCCCAGCATCTTCAGTAGTAACCACCGGTAAAATCCGGCAAATCCGTCGCACTTTTTTCTAGCCCCAATTTTTGGGTACCTAAAGTATTTGAGTCTGTAATTCCGAAAATAATGGCCATACCGAGGCACGGGATGCGACCCTGTATTCCACCTTGACTTACTTCTTACACGATAGCATCAAAACGGCAATCGCGAACACTTTCTGATTTTCGAGAAAAAAACCACTATTCCGCCGCCATTCTAGCCGCCATAACTCCGCAGTACGTGTAGTGACAACAAAGCCGATGAGTGCGTTGAATACAGCGACCCTGTATTCCCCCTTGACTTACTTCTTACACGATAGCATCAAAACGGCAATCGCGAACAGTTTCTGATTTTCCAGAAAAAAAGGGGAAGGGTTTAAACCACTATTCCTCCGCCATTCTAGCCGCCATAACTCCGCAGTACGTGTAGTGACAACAAAGCCGATGAGTGCGTTGAATACAGCTCGTCGAACTCTATCTTGAGTATAAAGGACAACTCTCGATCCCCGTTCGTTTGGACGGGAGAGGCCGGCAAAATTTCAAAAAATGGTCATTTTGACCTTCCAAAACGGAATTTTTTCTACACAAGGAGAACGAGGCGACTCAGAGGCCTGCCCTTTTAACTGTAGCATCCCAGCATCTTCAGTAGTAACCACCGGTATAATCCGGCAAATCCGTCGCACTTTTTTCTAGCCCCAATTTTTGGGTACCTAAAGTATTTGAGTCTGTAATTCCGGAAATAATGGCCATACCGAAGAACGGGATGCGGCCCTGTATTCCCCCTTGACTTACTTCTTACACGATAGCATCAAAACGGCAATCGCGAACACTTTCTGATTTTCGAGAAAAAAAGGGGAAGGCCGCCGCCATTCTAGCCGCCATAACTCCGCAGTACGTGTAGTGACAACAAAGCCGATGAGTGTGTTGAATACAGCCCGTCGAACTCTATCTTGAGTATAAAGGACAACTCTCGATCCCCGTTCGTTTGGACGGGAGAGGCCGGCAAAATTTCAAAAAATGGTCATTTTGACCTTCCAAAACGGAATTTTCTCTACACAAGGAGAACGAGGCGACTCAGAGGCCTGCCCTTTTAACTGTAGCATCCCAGCATCTTCAGTAGTAACCACCGGTAAAATCCGGCAAATCCGTCGCACTTGTTTCTAGCCCCAATTTTTGGGTACCTAAAGTATTTGAGTCTGTAATTCCGGAAATAATGGCCATACCGAGGAACGGGATGCGGCCCTGTATTCCCCCTTGACTTACTTCTTACACGATAGCATCAAAACGGCAATCGCGAACAGTTTCTGATTTTCGAGAAAAAAAGGGGAAGGGTTTAAACCACTATTCCGCCGCCATTCTAGCCGCCATAACTCCGCAGTACGTGTAGTGACAACAAAGCCGATGAGTGCGTTGAATACAGCTCGTCGAACTCTATCTTGAGTATAAAGGACAACTCTCGATCCCCGTTCGTTTGGACGGGAGAGGCCGGCAAAATTTCAAAAAATGGTCATTTTGACCTTCCAAAACGGAATTTTTTCTACACAAGGAGAACGAGGCGACTCAGAGGCCTGCCCTTTTAACTGTAGCATCCCAGCATCTTCAGTAGTAACCACCGGTAAAATCCGGCAAATCCGTCTCACTTTTTTCTAGCCCCAATTTTTGGGTACCTAAAGTATTTGAGTCTGTAATTCCGGAAATAATGGCCATACCGAGGAACGGGATGCGGCCCTGTATTCCCCCTTGACTTACTTCTTACACGATAGCATCAAAACGGCAATCGCGAACACTTTCTGATTTTCGAGAAAAAAAGGGGAAGGCCGCCGCCATTCTAGCCGCCATAACTCCGCAGTACGTGTAGTGACAACAAAGCCGATGAGTGCGTTGAATACAGCCCGTCGAACTCTATCTTGAGTATAAAGGACAACTCTCGATCCCCGTTCGTTTGGACGGGAGAGGCCGGCAAAATTTCAAAAAATGGTCATTTTGACCTTCCAAAACGGAATTTTTTCTACACAAGGAGAACGAGGCGACTCAGAGGCCTGCCCTTTTAACTGTAGCATCCCAGCATCTTCAGTAGTAACCACCGGTAAAATCCGGCAAATCCGTCGCACTTTTTTCTAGCCCCAATTTTTGGGTACCTAAAGTATTTGAGTCTGTAATTCCGGAAATAATGGCCATACCGAGGAACGGGATGCGGCCCTGTATTCCCCCTTGACTTACTTCTTACACGATAGCATCAAAACGGCAATCGCGAACACTTTCTGATTTTCGAGAAAAAAAGGGGAAGGCGCCGCCATTCTAGCCGCCATAACTCCGCAGTACGTGTAGTGACAACAAAGCCGATGAGTGCGTTGAATACAGCTCGTCGAACTC
Source organism: Periplaneta americana (assembly GCF_040183065.1). Classification (NCBI taxonomy): domain Eukaryota; kingdom Metazoa; phylum Arthropoda; class Insecta; order Blattodea; family Blattidae; genus Periplaneta; species Periplaneta americana. The sequence continues at coordinate 202,430,611 of NC_091119.1, read as the reverse complement.
TATCTTGAGTATAAAGGACAACTCTCGATCCCCGTTCGTTTGGACGGGAGAGGCCGGCAAAATTTCAAAAAATGGTCATTTTGACTTTCCAAAACGGAATTTTTTCTACACAAGGAGAACGAGGCGACTCAGAGGCCTGCCCTTTTAACTGTAGCATCCCAGCATCTTCAGTAGTAACCACCGGTAAAATCCGGCAAATCCGTCGCACTTTTTTCTAGCCCCAATTTTTGGGTACCTAAAGTATTTGAGTCTGTAATTCCGGAAATAATGGCCATACCGAGGAACGGGATGCGACCCTGTATTCCACCTTGACTTACTTCTTACACGATAGCATCAAAACGGCAATCGCGAACACTTTCTGATTTTCGAGAAAAAAACCACTATTCCGCCGCCATTCTAGCCGCCATAACTCCGCAGTACGTGTAGTGACAACAAAGCCGATGAGTGCGTTGAATACAGCTCGTCGAACTCTATCTTGAGTATAAAGGACAGCTCTCGATCCCCGTTCGTTTGGACGGGAGAGGCCGGCAAAATTTCAAAAAATGGTCATTTTGACCTTCCAAAACGGAATTTTTTCTACACAAGGAGAACGAGGCGACTCAGAGGCCTGCCCTTTTAACTGTAGCATCCCAGCATCTTCAGTAGTAACCACCGGTAAAATCCGGCAAATCCGTCGCACTTTTTTCTAGCCCCAATTTTTGGGTACCTAAAGTATTTGAGTCTGTAATTCCGGAAATAATGGCCATACCGAGGAACGGGATGCGGCCCTGTATTCCCCCTTGACTTACTTCTTACACGATAGCATCAAAACGGCAATCGCGAACACTTTCTGATTTTCGAGAAAAAAAGGGGAAGGGTTTAAACCACTATTCCGCCGCCATTCTAGCCGCCATAACTCCGCAGTACGTGTAGTGACAACAAAGCCGATGAGTGCGTTGAATACAGCTCGTCGAACTCTATCTTGAGTATAAAGGACAACTCTCGATCCCCGTTCGTTTGGACGGGAGAGGCCGGCAAAATTTCAAAAAATGGTCATTTTGACCTTCCAAAACGGAATTTTTTCTACACAAGGAGAACGAGGCGACTCAGAGGCCTGCCCTTTTAACTGTAGCATCCCAGCATCTTCAGTAGTAACCACCGGTAAAATCCGGCAAATCCGTCGCACTTTTTTCTAGCCCCAATTTTTGGGTACCTAAAGTATTTGAGTCTGTAATTCCGGAAATAATGGCCATACCGAGGAACGGGATGCGGCCCTGTATTCCCCCTTGACTTACTTCTTACACGATAGCATCAAAACGGCAATCGCGAACACTTTCTGATTTTCGAGAAAAAAAGGGGAAGGGTTTAAACCACTATTCCGCCGCCATTCTAGCCGCCATAACTCCGCAGTACGTGTAGTGACAACAAAGCCGATGAGTGCGTTGAATACAGCTCGTCGAACTCTATCTTGAGTATAAAGGACAACTCTCGATCCCCGTTCGTTTGGACGGGAGAGGCCGGCAAAATTTCAAAAAATGGTCATTTTGACCTTCCAAAACGGAATTTTTTCTACACAAGGAGAACGAGGCGACTCAGAGGCCTGCCCTTTTAACTGTAGCATCCCAGCATCTTCAGTAGTAACCACCGGTAAAATCCGGCAAATCCGTCGCACTTTTTTCTAGCCCCAATTTTTGGGTACCTAAAGTATTTGAGTCTGTAATTCCGAAAATAATGGCCATACCGAGGCACGGGATGCGACCCTGTATTCCACCTTGACTTACTTCTTACACGATAGCATCAAAACGGAATCGCGAACACTTTCTGATTTTCGAGAAAAAAACCACTATTCCGCCGCCATTCTAGCCGCCATAACTCCGCAGTACGTGTAGTGACAACAAAGCCGATGAGTGCGTTGAATACAGCGACCCTGTATTCCCCCTTGACTTACTTCTTACACGATAGCATCAAAACGGCAATCGCGAACAGTTTCTGATTTTCCAGAAAAAAAGGGGAAGGGTTTAAACCACTATTCCTCCGCCATTCTAGCCGCCATAACTCCGCAGTACGTGTAGTGACAACAAAGCCGATGAGTGCGTTGAATACAGCTCGTCGAACTCTATCTTGAGTATAAAGGACAACTCTCGATCCCCGTTCGTTTGGACGGGAGAGGCCGGCAAAATTTCAAAAAATGGTCATTTTGACCTTCCAAAACGGAATTTTTTCTACACAAGGAGAACGAGGCGACTCAGAGGCCTGCCCTTTTAACTGTAGCATCCCAGCATCTTCAGTAGTAACCACCGGTATAATCCGGCAAATCCGTCGCACTTTTTTCTAGCCCCAATTTTTGGGTACCTAAAGTATTTGAGTCTGTAATTCCGGAAATAATGGCCATACCGAAGAACGGGATGCGGCCCTGTATTCCCCCTTGACTTACTTCTTACACGATAGCATCAAAACGGCAATCGCGAACACTTTCTGATTTTCGAGAAAAAAAGGGGAAGGCCGCCGCCATTCTAGCCGCCATAACTCCGCAGTACGTGTAGTGACAACAAAGCCGATGAGTGTGTTGAATACAGCCCGTCGAACTCTATCTTGAGTATAAAGGACAACTCTCGATCCCCGTTCGTTTGGACGGGAGAGGCCGGCAAAATTTCAAAAAATGGTCATTTTGACCTTCCAAAACGGAATTTTCTCTACACAAGGAGAACGAGGCGACTCAGAGGCCTGCCCTTTTAACTGTAGCATCCCAGCATCTTCAGTAGTAACCACCGGTAAAATCCGGCAAATCCGTCGCACTTGTTTCTAGCCCCAATTTTTGGGTACCTAAAGTATTTGAGTCTGTAATTCCGGAAATAATGGCCATACCGAGGAACGGGATGCGGCCCTGTATTCCCCCTTGACTTACTTCTTACACGATAGCATCAAAACGGCAATCGCGAACAGTTTCTGATTTTCGAGAAAAAAAGGGGAAGGGTTTAAACCACTATTCCGCCGCCATTCTAGCCGCCATAACTCCGCAGTACGTGTAGTGACAACAAAGCCGATGAGTGCGTTGAATACAGCTCGTCGAACTCTATCTTGAGTATAAAGGACAACTCTCGATCCCCGTTCGTTTGGACGGGAGAGGCCGGCAAAATTTCAAAAAATGGTCATTTTGACCTTCCAAAACGGAATTTTTTCTACACAAGGAGAACGAGGCGACTCAGAGGCCTGCCCTTTTAACTGTAGCATCCCAGCATCTTCAGTAGTAACCACCGGTAAAATCCGGCAAATCCGTCTCACTTTTTTCTAGCCCCAATTTTTGGGTACCTAAAGTATTTGAGTCTGTAATTCCGGAAATAATGGCCATACCGAGGAACGGGATGCGGCCCTGTATTCCCCCTTGACTTACTTCTTACACGATAGCATCAAAACGGCAATCGCGAACACTTTCTGATTTTCGAGAAAAAAAGGGGAAGGCCGCCGCCATTCTAGCCGCCATAACTCCGCAGTACGTGTAGTGACAACAAAGCCGATGAGTGCGTTGAATACAGCCCGTCGAACTCTATCTTGAGTATAAAGGACAACTCTCGATCCCCGTTCGTTTGGACGGGAGAGGCCGGCAAAATTTCAAAAAATGGTCATTTTGACCTTCCAAAACGGAATTTTTTCTACACAAGGAGAACGAGGCGACTCAGAGGCCTGCCCTTTTAACTGTAGCATCCCAGCATCTTCAGTAGTAACCACCGGTAAAATCCGGCAAATCCGTCGCACTTTTTTCTAGCCCCAATTTTTGGGTACCTAAAGTATTTGAGTCTGTAATTCCGGAAATAATGGCCATACCGAGGAACGGGATGCGGCCCTGTATTCCCCCTTGACTTACTTCTTACACGATAGCATCAAAACGGCAATCGCGAACACTTTCTGATTTTCGAGAAAAAAAGGGGAAGGCGCCGCCATTCTAGCCGCCATAACTCCGCAGTACGTGTAGTGACAACAAAGCCGATGAGTGCGTTGAATACAGCTCGTCGAACTCTATCTTGAGTATAAAGGACAACTCTCGATCCCCGTTCGTTTGGACGGGAGAGGCCGGCAAAATTTCAAAAAATGGTCATTTTGACTTTCCAAAACGGAATTTTTTCTACACAAGGAGAACGAGGCGACTCAGAGGCCTGCCCTTTTAACTGTAGCATCCCAGCATCTTCAGTAGTAACCACCGGTAAAATCCGGCAAATCCGTCGCACTTTTTTCTAGCCCCAATTTTTGGGTACCTAAAGTATTTGAGTCTGTAATTCCGGAAATAATGGCCATACCGAGGAACGGGATGCGACCCTGTATTCCACCTTGACTTACTTCTTACACGATAGCATCAAAACGGCAATCGCGAACACTTTCTGATTTTCGAGAAAAAAACCACTATTCCGCCGCCATTCTAGCCGCCATAACTCCGCAGTACGTGTAGTGACAACAAAGCCGATGAGTGCGTTGAATACAGCTCGTCGAACTCTATCTTGAGTATAAAGGACAGCTCTCGATCCCCGTTCGTTTGGACGGGAGAGGCCGGCAAAATTTCAAAAAATGGTCATTTTGACCTTCCAAAACGGAATTTTTTCTACACAAGGAGAACGAGGCGACTCAGAGGCCTGCCCTTTTAACTGTAGCATCCCAGCATCTTCAGTAGTAACCACCGGTAAAATCCGGCAAATCCGTCGCACTTTTTTCTAGCCCCAATTTTTGGGTACCTAAAGTATTTGAGTCTGTAATTCCGGAAATAATGGCCATACCGAGGAACGGGATGCGGCCCTGTATTCCCCCTTGACTTACTTCTTACACGATAGCATCAAAACGGCAATCGCGAACACTTTCTGATTTTCGAGAAAAAAAGGGGAAGGGTTTAAACCACTATTCCGCCGCCATTCTAGCCGCCATAACTCCGCAGTACGTGTAGTGACAACAAAGCCGATGAGTGCGTTGAATACAGCTCGTCGAACTCTATCTTGAGTATAAAGGACAACTCTCGATCCCCGTTCGTTTGGACGGGAGAGGCCGGCAAAATTTCAAAAAATGGTCATTTTGACCTTCCAAAACGGAATTTTTTCTACACAAGGAGAACGAGGCGACTCAGAGGCCTGCCCTTTTAACTGTAGCATCCCAGCATCTTCAGTAGTAACCACCGGTAAAATCCGGCAAATCCGTCGCACTTTTTTCTAGCCCCAATTTTTGGGTACCTAAAGTATTTGAGTCTGTAATTCCGGAAATAATGGCCATACCGAGGAACGGGATGCGGCCCTGTATTCCCCCTTGACTTACTTCTTACACGATAGCATCAAAACGGCAATCGCGAACACTTTCTGATTTTCGAGAAAAAAAGGGGAAGGGTTTAAACCACTATTCCGCCGCCATTCTAGCCGCCATAACTCCGCAGTACGTGTAGTGACAACAAAGCCGATGAGTGCGTTGAATACAGCTCGTCGAACTCTATCTTGAGTATAAAGGACAACTCTCGATCCCCGTTCGTTTGGACGGGAGAGGCCGGCAAAATTTCAAAAAATGGTCATTTTGACCTTCCAAAACGGAATTTTTTCTACACAAGGAGAACGAGGCGACTCAGAGGCCTGCCCTTTTAACTGTAGCATCCCAGCATCTTCAGTAGTAACCACCGGTAAAATCCGGCAAATCCGTCGCACTTTTTTCTAGCCCCAATTTTTGGGTACCTAAAGTATTTGAGTCTGTAATTCCGAAAATAATGGCCATACCGAGGCACGGGATGCGACCCTGTATTCCACCTTGACTTACTTCTTACACGATAGCATCAAAACGGAATCGCGAACACTTTCTGATTTTCGAGAAAAAAACCACTATTCCGCCGCCATTCTAGCCGCCATAACTCCGCAGTACGTGTAGTGACAACAAAGCCGATGAGTGCGTTGAATACAGCGACCCTGTATTCCCCCTTGACTTACTTCTTACACGATAGCATCAAAACGGCAATCGCGAACAGTTTCTGATTTTCCAGAAAAAAAGGGGAAGGGTTTAAACCACTATTCCTCCGCCATTCTAGCCGCCATAACTCCGCAGTACGTGTAGTGACAACAAAGCCGATGAGTGCGTTGAATACAGCTCGTCGAACTCTATCTTGAGTATAAAGGACAACTCTCGATCCCCGTTCGTTTGGACGGGAGAGGCCGGCAAAATTTCAAAAAATGGTCATTTTGACCTTCCAAAACGGAATTTTTTCTACACAAGGAGAACGAGGCGACTCAGAGGCCTGCCCTTTTAACTGTAGCATCCCAGCATCTTCAGTAGTAACCACCGGTATAATCCGGCAAATCCGTCGCACTTTTTTCTAGCCCCAATTTTTGGGTACCTAAAGTATTTGAGTCTGTAATTCCGGAAATAATGGCCATACCGAAGAACGGGATGCGGCCCTGTATTCCCCCTTGACTTACTTCTTACACGATAGCATCAAAACGGCAATCGCGAACACTTTCTGATTTTCGAGAAAAAAAGGGGAAGGCCGCCGCCATTCTAGCCGCCATAACTCCGCAGTACGTGTAGTGACAACAAAGCCGATGAGTGTGTTGAATACAGCCCGTCGAACTCTATCTTGAGTATAAAGGACAACTCTCGATCCCCGTTCGTTTGGACGGGAGAGGCCGGCAAAATTTCAAAAAATGGTCATTTTGACCTTCCAAAACGGAATTTTCTCTACACAAGGAGAACGAGGCGACTCAGAGGCCTGCCCTTTTAACTGTAGCATCCCAGCATCTTCAGTAGTAACCACCGGTAAAATCCGGCAAATCCGTCGCACTTGTTTCTAGCCCCAATTTTTGGGTACCTAAAGTATTTGAGTCTGTAATTCCGGAAATAATGGCCATACCGAGGAACGGGATGCGGCCCTGTATTCCCCCTTGACTTACTTCTTACACGATAGCATCAAAACGGCAATCGCGAACAGTTTCTGATTTTCGAGAAAAAAAGGGGAAGGGTTTAAACCACTATTCCGCCGCCATTCTAGCCGCCATAACTCCGCAGTACGTGTAGTGACAACAAAGCCGATGAGTGCGTTGAATACAGCTCGTCGAACTCTATCTTGAGTATAAAGGACAACTCTCGATCCCCGTTCGTTTGGACGGGAGAGGCCGGCAAAATTTCAAAAAATGGTCATTTTGACCTTCCAAAACGGAATTTTTTCTACACAAGGAGAACGAGGCGACTCAGAGGCCTGCCCTTTTAACTGTAGCATCCCAGCATCTTCAGTAGTAACCACCGGTAAAATCCGGCAAATCCGTCGCACTTTTTTCTAGCCCCAATTTTTGGGTACCTAAAGTATTTGAGTCTGTAATTCCGGAAATAATGGCCATACCGAGGAACGGGATGCGGCCCTGTATTCCCCCTTGACTTACTTCTTACACGATAGCATCAAAACGGCAATCGCGAACACTTTCTGATTTTCGAGAAAAAAAGGGGAAGGCCGCCGCCATTCTAGCCGCCATAACTCCGCAGTACGTGTAGTGACAACAAAGCCGATGAGTGCGTTGAATACAGCCCGTCGAACTCTATCTTGAGTATAAAGGACAACTCTCGATCCCCGTTCGTTTGGACGGGAGAGGCCGGCAAAATTTCAAAAAATGGTCATTTTGACCTTCCAAAACGGAATTTTTTCTACACAAGGAGAACGAGGCGACTCAGAGGCCTGCCCTTTTAACTGTAGCATCCCAGCATCTTCAGTAGTAACCACCGGTAAAATCCGGCAAATCCGTCGCACTTTTTTCTAGCCCCAATTTTTGGGTACCTAAAGTATTTGAGTCTGTAATTCCGGAAATAATGGCCATACCGAGGAACGGGATGCGGCCCTGTATTCCCCCTTGACTTACTTCTTACACGATAGCATCAAAACGGCAATCGCGAACACTTTCTGATTTTCGAGAAAAAAAGGGGAAGGCGCCGCCATTCTAGCCGCCATAACTCCGCAGTACGTGTAGTGACAACAAAGCCGATGAGTGCGTTGAATACAGCTCGTCGAACTCTATCTTGAGTATAAAGGACAACTCTCGATCCCCGTTCGTTTGGACGGGAGAGGCCGGCAAAATTTCAAAAAATGGTCATTTTGACCTTCCAAAACGGAATTTTTTCTACACAAGGAGAACGAGGCGACTCAGAGGCCTGCCCTTTTAACTGTAGCATCCCAGCATCTTCAGTAGTAACCACCGGTAAAATCCGGCAAATCCGTCGCACTTTTTTCTAGCCCCAATTTTTGGGTACCTAAAGTATTTGAGTCTGTAATTCCGGAAATAATGGCCATACCGAGGAACGGGATGCGACCCTGTATTCCACCTTGACTTACTTCTTACACGATAGCATCAAAACGGCAATCGCGAACACTTTCTGATTTTCGAGAAAAAAACCACTATTCCGCCGCCATTCTAGCCGCCATAACTCCGCAGTACGTGTAGTGACAACAAAGCCGATGAGTGCGTTGAATACAGCTCGTCGAACTCTATCTTGAGTATAAAGGACAACTCTCGATCCCCGTTCGTTTGGACGGGAGAGGCCGGCAAAATTTCAAAAAATGGTCATTTTGACCTTCCAAAACGGAATTTTTTCTACACAAGGAGAACGAGGCGACTCAGAGGCCTGCCCTTTTAACTGTAGCATCCCAGCATCTTCAGTAGTAACCACCGGTAAAATCCGGCAAATCCGTCGCACTTTTTTCTAGCCCCAATTTTTGGGTACCTAAAGTATTTGAGTCTGTAATTCCGGAAATAATGGCCATACCGAGGAACGGGATGCGGCCCTGTATTCCCCCTTGACTTACTTCTTACACGATAGCATCAAAACGGCAATCGCGAACACTTTCTGATTTTCGAGAAAAAAAGGGGAAGGAAACCACTATTCCGCCGCCATTCTAGCCGCCATAACTCCGCAGTACGTGTAGTGACAACAAAGCCGATGAGTGCGTTGAATACAGCTCGTCGAACTCTATCTTGAGTATAAAGGACAACTCTCGATCCCCGTTCGTTTGGACGGGAGAGGCCGGCAAAATTTCAAAAAATGGTCATTTTGACCTTCCAAAACGGAATTTTTTCTACACAAGGAGAACGAGGCGACTCAGAGGCCTGCCCTTTTAACTGTAGCATCCCAGCATCTTCAGTAGTAACCACCGGTAAAATCCGGCAAATCCGTCGCACTTATTTCTAGCCCCAATTTTTGGGTACCTAAAGTATTTGAGTCTGTAATTCCGGAAATAATGGCCATACCGAGGAACGGGATGCGGCCCTGTATTCCCCCTTGACTTACTTCTTACACGATAGCATCAAAACGGCAATCGCGAACACTTTCTGGTTTTCGAGAAAAAAAGGGGAAGGCGCCGCCATTCTAGCCGCCATAACTCCGCAGTACGTGTAGTGACAACAAAGCCGATGAGTGCGTTGAATACAGCTCGTCGAACTCTATCTTGAGTATAAAGGACAACTCTCGATCCCCGTTCGTTTGGACGGGAGAGGCCGGCAAAATTTCAAAAAATGGTCATTTTGACCTTCCAAAACGGAATTTTTTCTACACAAGGAGAACGAGGCGACTCAGAGGCCTGCCCTTTTAACTGTAGCATCCCAGCATCTTCAGTAGTAACCACCGGTATAATCCGGCAAATCCGTCGCACTTTTTTCTAGCCCCAATTTTTGGGTACCTAAAGTATTTGAGTCTGTAATTCCGGAAATAATGGCCATACCGAGGAACGGGATGCGGCCCTGTATTCCCCCTTGACTTACTTCTTACACGATAGCATCAAAACGGCAATCGCGAACACTTTCTGATTTTCGAGAAAAAAAGGGGAAGGCCGCCGCCATTCTAGCCGCCATAACTCCGCAGTACGTGTAGTGACAACAAAGCCGATGAGTGCGTTGAATAGAGCCCGTCGAACTCTATCTTGAGTATAAAGGACAACTCTCGATCCCCGTTCGTTTGGACGGGAGAGGCCGGCAAAATTTCAAAAAATGGTCATTTTGACCTTCCAAAACGGAATTTTTTCTACACAAGGAGAACGAGGCGACTCAGAGGCCTGCCCTTTTAACTGTAGCATCCCAGCATCTTCAGTAGTAACCACCGGTAAAATCCGGCAAATCCGTCGCACTTTTTTCTAGCCCCAATTTTTGGGTACCTAAAGTATTTGAGTCTGTAATTCCGGAAATAATGGCCATACCGAGGAACGGGATGCGGCCCTGTATTCCCCCTTGACTTACTTCTTACACGATAGCATCAAAACGGCAATCGCGAACACTTTCTGATTTTCGAGAAAAAAAGGGGAAGGCCGCCGCCATTCTAGCCGCCATAACTCCGCAATACGTGTAGTGACAACAAAGCCGATGAGTGCGTTGAATACAGCCCGTCGAACTCTATCTTGAGTATAAAGGACAACTCTCGATCCCCGTTCGTTTGGACGGGAGAGGCCGGCAAATTTTCAAAAAATGGTCATTTTGACCTTCCAAAACGGAATTTTTTCTACACAAGGAGAACGAGGCGACTCAGAGGCCTGCCCTTTTAACTGTAGCATCCCAGCATCTTCAGTAGTAACCACCGGTAAAATCCGGCAAATCCGTCGCACTTTTTTCTAGCCCCAATTTTTGGGTACCTAAAGTATTTGAGTCTGTAATTCCGGAAATAATGGCCATACCGAGGAACGGGATGCGACCCTGTATTCCACCTTGACTTACTTCTTACACGATAGCATCAAAACGGCAATCGCGAACACTTTCTGATTTTCGAGAAAAAAACCACTATTCCGCCGCCATTCTAGCCGCCATAACTCCGCAGTACGTGTAGTGACAACAAAGCCGATGAGTGCGTTGAATACAGCTCGTCGAACTCTATCTTGAGTATAAAGGACAACTCTCGATCCCCGTTCGTTTGGACGGGAGAGGCCGGCAAAATTTAAAAAAATGGTCATTTTGATCTTCCAAAACGGAATTTTTTCTACACAAGGAGAACGAGGCGACTCAGAGGCCTGCCCTTTTAACTGTAGCATCCCAGCATCTTCAGTAGTAACCACCGGTAAAATCCGGCAAATCCGTCGCACTTTTTTCTAGCCCCAATTTTTGGGTACCTAAAGTATTTGAGTCTGTAATTCCGGAAATAATGGCCATACCGAGGAACGGGATGCGGCCCTGTATTCCCCCTTGACTTACTTCTTACACGATAGCATCAAAACGGCAATCGCGAACACTTTCTGATTTTCGCCATTCTAGCCGCCATAACTCCGCAGTACGTGTAGTGACAACAAAGCCGATGAGTGCGTTGAATACAGCTCGTCAAACTCTATCTTGAGTATAAAGGACAACTCTCGATCCCCGTTCGTTTGGACGGGAGAGGCCGGCAAAATTTCAAAAAATGGTCATTTTGACCTTCCAAAACGGAATTTTTTCTACACAAGGAGAACGAGGCGACTCAGAGGCCTGCCCTTTTAACTGTAGCATCCCAGCATCTTCAGTAGTAACCACCGGTAAAATCCGGCAAATCCGTCGCACTTTTTTCTAGCCCCAATTTTTGGGTACCTAAAGTATTTGAGTCTGTAATTCCGGAAATAATGGCCATACCGAGGAACGGGATGCGGCCCTGTATTCCCCCTTGACTTACTTCTTACACGATAGCATCAAAACGGCAATCGCGAACACTTTCTGATTTTCTAGAAAAAAAAGGGGAATGGTTTAAACCACTATTCCGCCGCCATTCTAGCCGCCATAACTCCGCAGTACTTGTAGTGACAACAAAGCCGATGAGTGCGTTGAATACAGCTCGTCGAACTCTATCTTGAGTATAAAGGACAACTCTCGATCCCCGTTCGTTTGGACGGGAGAGGCCGGCAAAATTTCAAAAAATGGTCATTTTGACCTTCCAAAACGGAATTTTTTCTACACAAGGAGAACGAGGCGACTCAGAGGCCTGCCCTTTTAACTGTAGCATCCCAGCATCTTCAGTAGTAACCACCGGTAAAATCCGGCAAATCCGTCGCACTTTTTTCTAGCCCCAATTTTTGGATACCTAAAGTATTTGAGTCTGTAATTCCGGAAATAATGGCCATACCGAGGAACGGGATGCGGCCCTGTATTCCCCCTTGACTTACTTCTTACACGATAGCATCAAAACGGCAATCGCGAACACTTTCTGGTTTTCGAGAAAAAAAGGGGAAGGGTTTAAACCACTATTCCGCCGCCATTCTAGCCGCCATAACTCCGCAGTACGTGTAGTGACAACAAAGCCGATGAGTGCGTTGAATACAGCTCGTCGAACTCTATCTTGAGTATAAAGGACAACTCTCGATCCCCTTTCGTTTGGACGGGAGAGGCCGGCAAAATTTCAAAAAATGGTCATTTTGACCTTCCAAAACGGAATTTTTTCTACACAAGGAGAACGAGGCGACTCAGAGGCCTGCCCTTTTAACTGTAGCATCCCAGCATCTTCAGTAGTAACCACCGGTAAAATCCGGCAAATCCGTCGCACTTTTTTCTAGCCCCAATTTTTGGGTACCTAAAGTATTTGAGTCTGTAATTCCGGAAATAATGGCCATACCGAGGAACGGGATGCGGCCCTGTATTCCCCCTTGACTTACTTCTTACACGATAGCATCAAAACGGCAATCGCGAACACTTTCTGATTTTCGAGAAAAAAAGGGGAAGGCCGCCGCCATTCTAGCCGCCATAACTCCGCAGTACGTGTAGTGACAACAAAGCCGATGAGTGCGTTGAATACAGCCCGTCGAACTCTATCTTGAGTATAAAGGACAACTCTCGATCCCCCTTCGTTTGGACGGGAGAGGCCGGCAAAATTTCAAAAAATGGTCATTTTGACCTTCCAAAACGGAATTTTTTCTACACAAGGAGAACGAGGCGACTCAGAGGCCTGCCCTTTTAACTGTAGCATCCCAGCATCTTCAGTAGTAATCCCCGGTAAAATCCGGCAAATCCGTCGCACTTTTTTCTAGCCCCAATTTTTGGGTACCTAAAGTATTTGAGTCTGTAATTCCGGAAATAATGGCCATACCGAGGAACGGGATGCGGCCCTGTATTCCCCCTTGACTTACTTCTTACACGATAGCATCAAAACGGCAATCGCGAACACTTTCTGATTTTCGACAAAAAAAGGGGAAGGGTTTAAACCACTATTTCGCCGCCATTCTAGCCGCCATAACTCCGCAGTACGTGTAGTGACAACAAAGCCGATGAGTGCGTTGAATACAGCTCGTCGAACTCTATCTTGAGTATAAAGGACAACACTCGATCCCCGTTCGTTTGGACGGGAGAGGCCGGCAAAATTTCAAAAAATGGTCATTTTGACCTTCCAAAACGGAATTTTTTCTACACAAGGAGAACGAGGCGACTCAGAGGCCTGCCCTTTTAACTGTAGCATCCCAGCATCTTCAGTAGTAACCACCGGTAAAATCCGGCAAATCCGTCGCACTTTTTTCTAGCCCCAATTTTTGGGTACCTAAAGTATTTGAGTCTGTAATTCCGGAAATAATGGCCATACCGAGGAACGGGATGCGGCCCTGTATTCCCCCTTGACTTACTTCTTACACGATAGCATCAAAACGGCAATCGCGAACACTTTCTTATTTTCGAGAAAAAAAGGGGAAGGGTTTAAACCACTATTCCGCCGCCATTCTAGCCGCCATAACTCCGCAGTACGTGTAGTGACAACAAAGCCGATGAGTGCGTTGAATACAGCTCGTCGAACTCTATCTTGAGTATAAAGGACAACTCTCGATCCCCGTTCGTTTGGACGGGAGAGGCCGGCAAAATTTCAAAAAATGGTCATTTTGACCTTCCAAAACGGAATTTTTTCTACACAAGGAGAACGAGGCGACTCAGAGGCCTGCCCTTTTAACTGTAGCATCCCAGCATCTTCAGTAGTAACCACCGGTAAAATCCGGCAAATCCGTCGCACTTTTTTCTAGCCCCAATTTTTGGGTACCTAAAGTATTTGAGTCTGTAATTCCGGAAATAATGGCCATACCGAGAAACGGGATGCGGCCCTGTATTCCCCCTTGACTTACTTCTTACACGATAGCATCAAAACGGCAATCGCGAACACTTTCTGATTTTCGATAAAAAAAAGGGGAAGGGTTTAAACCACTATTCCGCCGCCATTCTAGCCGCCATAACTCCGCAGTACGTGTAGTGACAACAAAGCCGATGAGTGCGTTGAATACAGCTCGTCGAACTCTATCTTGAGTATTAAGGACAACTCTCGATCCCCGTTCGTTTGGACGGGAGAGGCCGGCAAAATTTCAAAAAATTGGTCATTTTGACCTTCCAAAACGGAATTTTTTCTACACAAGGAGAACGAGGCGACTCAGAGGCCTGCCCTTTTAACTGTAGCATCCCAGCATCTTCAGTAGTAACCACCGGTAAAATCCGGCAAATCCGTCGCACTTTTTTCTAGCCCCAATTTTTGGGTACCTAAAGTATTTGAGTCTGTAATTCCGGAAATAATGGCCATACCGAGGAACGGGATGCGGCCCTGTATTCCCCCTTGACTTACTTCTTACACGATAGCATCAAAACGGCAATCGCGAACATTTTCTGATTTTCGAGAAAAAAAGGGGAAGGGTTTAAACCACTATTCCGCCGCCATTCTAGCCGCCATAACTCCGCAGTACGTGTAGTGACAACAAAGCCGATGAGTGCGTTGAATACAGCTCGTCGAACTCTATCTTGAGTATAAAGGACAACTCTCGATCCCCGTTCGTTTGGACGGGAGAGGCCGGCAAAATTTCAAAAAATGGTCATTTTGACCTTCCAAAACGGAATTTTTTCTACACAAGGAGAACGAGGCGACTCAGAGGCCTGCCCTTTTAACTGTAGCATCCCAGCATCTTCAGAAGTAACCACCGGTAAAATCCGGCAAATCCGTCGCACTTTTTTCTACCCCCAATTTTTGGGTACCTAAAGTATTTGAGTCTGTAATTCCGAAAATAATGGCCATACCGAGGCACGGGATGCGACCCTGTATTCCACCTTGACTTACTTCTTACACGATAGCATCAAAACGGCAATCGCGAACACTTTCTGATTTTCGAGAAAAAAACCACTATTCCGCCGCCATTCTAGCCGCCATAACTCCGCAGTACGTGTAGTGACAACAAAGCCGATGAGTGCGTTGAATACAGCTCGTAGAACTCTATCTTGAATATAAAGGACAACTCTCGATCCTCGTTCGTTTGGACGGGAGAGGCCGGCAAAATTTCAAAAAATGGTCATTTTGACCTTCCAAAACAGAATTTTTTCTACACAAGGAGAACGAGGCGACTCAGAGGCCTGCCCTTTTAACTGTAGCATCCCAGCATCTTCAGTATTAACCACTGGTAAAATCCGGCAAATCCGTCGCACTTTTTTCTAGCCCCAATTTTTGGGTACCTATCTATCTATCTATCTATCTATCTATCTATCTATCTATCTATCTATCTATCTATCTATCTATCTATCTATCTATCTATCTATCTATCTATCTATCTATCTATCTATCTATCTATCTGTCTGTCTGTCTGTCTGTCTGTCTGTCTGTCTGTCTGTGTGTCTGTCTGTCTGTCTGTCTGTCTGTCTATCTATCTATCTATCTATCTATCTATCTATCTATCTATCTATCTATCTATCTATCTATCTATCTGTCTGTCTGTCTGTCTGTCTGTCCATCCATCCATCCATCTATATTTATGTAATTATTTTATTTATTTACTAGCCGTACCCGTGCGCTCCCCTGCACCCGTTAGAAATAAATATAAAATAATTACATAATTAAAATAGGACATTTTATCCAGGGTATAGTCATGTTTGATAGAAGGATAAATCGTTTAGTATGTTACTTAATTTAAATTGTAATTAAACAATTTAAAATACGTTCATTTTGGTCCATAGTGCACTCATTTGGTGCAATGACAATCCCTTTAACATTTTTCTTAATTTTATTACATGCAACCATAGTTTATTGAAGATTAACATATAATTTAGTGTTAATATGTATACTTTGTATTACTTGCTATATGTTTCAATTGAATTATGGTAATAACTTAATTTTATCCCTTGTTTTCTACGTCTTCAGCAAATGGCTCTTGGCCCATTATGGTTCTGAACCCTTTAAATAACTTAAATGTTGATACATCATATATAGTGATATGTAATTATATTGTTTTCTTTCGAAAATGTAAGAATTCACGATCTCCTATGTACCATTGCCATGGAATGAATAAATTTGGTTTTTTCTTCCTACTCAAAAATTTTATATTTTGCACATAGGACTTATTGCATGAAAAACGACGCTATAATCTGAGGCGGTGGTGAAAATGTATTGTATTGTTATTTTAAAAGTCTTGTATACCCTTAAATATCAGTTCTATCAAAATTTTGCATGGAATAAAACTTATCGGAAATCATTTTTAAAGAAACTTTTGTTAAGCAACATTTTTCACAGAAAGCAATAATAAGCTATATATTTTTATTTAACTATTTCATGCCCCTTTAAATAAAGTATTTTGAATGCCACATAGCCTAAAATCTAAGTTGCAACGAACTTAATTTATATTTCAATTTTCATCGAAATCCGTTCAGCCATTATCGTGTGACAAGGTAACAAACATCCAGACAGACAGACAGACAAACATACAAACAAAAATTTCAAAAAAGCGATTATCGGTCTCAGGATGAATAACTATACATGTTAACATCAATTATTTTTGCAAAAGCGAAAATTATCCCAAAAATTTCGGTTACAGATTTATTATTAGTATAGATTATATTATATTATATTATATTATATTATATTATATTATATTATATTATATTATATTATATTATATTATATTATATTATATTATATAAAAAGTCTGTTGATAACGGACGTAATCCGATAAGTAAGTTGTTAATTTGTTGTGGAGGCTCTAGAATCTCAGGAGGAACAGCTTTTACAACAGCGCAACATAATCTTCATTACCCAATTTTTTTTTTTGCATTGCATTTATTGCATATTTATTGCATATGTATTTTATATATTCAATTGAGCATAGTTAAAATTTGAATTATAAAATAATGGAATGCTAAGCTAACGTACTATTACTGCATACTAAATCAATACACTCTCGTTGTCGTTAATTCTCTGAGATGAAAATGAATGTGTTCATAAACATTATTATAAGAAATACAGGAAATGAATATACAGAATAGCCTATCAAGTTTTCTGTGCATAAGAAGCTATTTTAATCTTACCTGTCCTCGATTCACTCAGAAGTTACTGTAATAACATTATAGCATTAGAGAAACTACACTTTTCAATGGTGAAATAATAATTAATTATAGAAATTGTTAATTAGCTTTCGATATTACTTCCTACAAACACAGAAACATTCTCTGTAAGCTATGTTTGATAGCTTTCGATTGTTGTTATCCAAGGCTCCTTATAGATGAAGTCTTTTGTTTCCGTTTCATTACAGGCCAACAGGTGGCATCCTTATTTTAATTTTAAAACTCATTTATCTCATTAAATATCAGTTCTATCAAAATTTTGCTTAGAATAAAACTTAGCGGAAATCATTTTTGAAGAAACTTTTGTTATGTAACATTTTTCATGGAAGTCAATAATAAGGGAGATATTTCGATTTATTTAATTCAAGCCCCCTTATAATCCCCCTTTTAAATAAAGTATTTTGAATGTCATGTAGCCTGAAATCTAAGTTACAACGAACTTAATTTATATTCTAATTTTCATATAAATCGGTTCAGCCATTATCGCGTGAAAAGGTAACAAACATCCAGACAGGCAGAAAGACATACAAACAAAAATTTCAAAAAAGCGATTTTCGGTTTCAGGATGGTTAATTATACATGTTGGGACCAATTATTTTTGGAAAAGCGAAAATTACCAGAAAAGTTTCGGCTACAGATTTATTATTAGCATAGATATAGATATGTACAGTACAGTGTATGGCAAGAATCCTTAACTTTAGTTAAATTCTTATTCATGCTTTCATTTTATTTTTACTTCAATTTTTATTGTACCTGAGTTTTTGAATGTACTTCACTCCCACCCCCTCTACTAGTAAACTTCCAATTGTGCTCCTCACAGAACCAAGCGTATACAGTCAAAGTCGCCTTAAGGTCGTAATAAACACAAACAGTATTGTGTTAGTGAGTGTAGTACGTTCCAGAAATATGTTAGCGTTTTCCAGTGACGAAAGAGCTTTCAATATTGAATCATATTTTCGTACAGGTACTGTCGTCCGTTTGCCTACGTCGCATCCCGATTTCCCTCACCCGCAACTGTTTAAAATGACATAGATAAAAGTAATTAACCGTCACGTAATTTTCTCCCCTTTCTACGATCCTGCGACATAATCACTTGGACGGACAATAGATAGCATGTCTGAGTAATTTTATCTCTGCTGGTCGGACTGAGGTGAAGATTGAATTTACAGTATGTAAGGTACTCTTTTATGTAATAGGTATAGAATTATTTCAACATGAGTTACTAGTACGAAGGACGAAACTGGTAATTGGAATTTGATGCAATACAGTAGTCTATAGTGCAATAATATGCACAAAAGAATTACTGAAGCCTGTATCGATATGAACGGCCACCATTTTCAAAATTGTGTTTAAATATTCATATTATGATTATTTTTCAATTTAACTTCTTTCTCTATATTGTACGCTAATGTGCTGTAGACAGTATAATATACACTGCATAATGAATACGTTCGCATGGATAACTCACTTCGTGAGTAAAAACATTCATTGTTAATACTGTACTGTACTTTGATTAAATAAAAACCTTGTTAAATCATTGTTAATATTTTACTGCAGAGCTGCACGCATTGTATTCTTCAGCTGACATAATTAGAAACATTAAATCCAGATGTTTGAGATGGGCAGGACATGTAGTACGTATGGGCGAATCCAGAACTGCATATAGAGTGTTAGTTGGGAGGCCGGAGGGAAAAAGACCTTTGGGGAGGCCAAGACGTAGATGGGAAGATAATATAAAAATGGATTTGAGGGAAGTGGGGTATGATGGTAGAGACTGGATTAATCTTGCTCAGGATAGGGACCAATGGCGGGCTTATGTGAGG